>NC_059329.1:64019154-64351654 GCF_018350155.1 Leopardus geoffroyi | reverse complement strand
AGGGAGATCTGATTTTATTATGAGCAGGCAGTTAAGCCATTGGAGTGTTTTAGCAGGAGAATGGCAAGACTGATTTATATTTCCAAAAGTTTACTCTGTGCAGGGGCACCTGGGTGGCTCAGTCAGTTAAGCATCCAACTTCGGCTAGAGTCATGATCTCACAGTTCATGAGTTTGAGTCCCACGTCAGACCCTCTGCTGTCAATGCAGAGCTTACATTGGATCTTCTGTCCTCTCTCTCTGACCCTCCCCTGCTTGCACTCTCTCAAGAATAAATAAGCATTAAAAAAAAAAAGTTTACCCTGTGCAGAGAGTGAATTCTACAGGGGTGGGAGGTGAAGCAGAGGTTAGGAGGCTAGTAAACCAGGAAAGCAATGCCAGTGGCCCAAACGAGCAGCATAGAAGTGGATTCATTTAGATTTCAGAGGTAGAATCATTAAGGATTATTGACAGATTAGAAATAGGGAAAGGAAAAACAGAATCCAAGATTTCTGGAAACTCTGAGAAATCCGGTTTCTCCCCCCTTGAAGCCACCATCATGTCCAAATATGCAAGACCACTAGGGGCTTTCTCAGTTTGAAGGAATCCATCTTCCTTCCAAAAATACATGAAGAAAGACACTGGAAAGCATGTTCATCCCATAACCTACATTGTTCCCACTGCTATCTCATAGTATTTGAGCACGGGTTTCATCAGATCAGAGGATGCTTGTCTACAGCTGCAGCAACTATCTCTACAAAGATCCTTCGCTGCCACAGCACTGCCTCATCCTTGGATTCCAAGTTTACAACGTGGTCAGCACAAAAATACATGCGTAGCCTTTTCCCTCAAAGTTTCGCTGGGGTGGCTGAACCTGCTGTATTTGCCAACCTCAACCACATTTTGAAGCAAAGCTCCCAAACCCACTCAAGGCCCAAAGCGTTGCACCCTTGGCCATCGCCAGACTCACCTATGAACAGCTCCTTTTTGGGGCCTTCTGTATCATTTTCAGCTCTGGGCCTCATGTTTGCCATGCAGATGGAACCTAAGACCTTTCCCAGCATCTAATCTCCATTTGCAAATTATCTCACATCCTTTCCTGAGCTCAGCATTTGCTTAGCTACATAAAGAGGAAAAATGCTCTTTTAAACCTATAGTCCCATGGCAGAGTGGGCCTACTGGTCCAGTCATACATTTAAATAAATAACCATTCCCATGTTTTGCTCACAATGAGAGAAACCTTCCCAAACTGCTCCTTCTATCAGTAGAAACAGAAGACTGCCACAAAGCCAAATTTTCTACCTCAAATGTTACCTACTTCTATTTCTCCCCTAAAACATGTGACTGTGTGTAAATATGTTTTGAAAAATACAAGTAGTAGATGAGCCAAAGCAAATATGGAGACTGACACTCCAGAAGGAACGTAATTTATCTTGGTGGCAGGTGGGGAGCATGCCATTTTGAGGTGAAATGAACTGACTGTCAAATTAATTGGAGCAGGCAGCATCCATCCTGCATAGCGAGGAAGGGCCTTTTAGAGCTAGTGTGGTTACTTCTGCAAAGCAGGCCAGGCTCAGAGATTGCCAAATGCTCTTTAACACAATAACACAATAATGGGGAGGTTTATTGTTCAAGATGGGCAAGGCTCAGAGTCATATTGATAAAAATTATTTCTCTCTTGGCATATATTAAACTGTAGTGTCTTAACAAAAATAATAATCACTTGAAATATGTTTATATACTAGGTTAAACGTTGAAAAAAAACAAACAAAAGAAAAAAAACAGTGACTCATTTTCAGTTTCCTCTTTAGGAAATTAAAGTTAAGCCTCACCTCACCTCTCCCAACATAGCAATGAATTGAGAAGGAAACCGTAAGGAGCACAGGAGAGAAACTGGGAGACTCTATTGGATTCTGCAAAATGCAGAGGATGAAACTTAATCCTGAAGCGTGAAGGGCGTTTCCTGAGTGCAGAGGGAGGATGCAAGCATGGTCCCGAATGACTTAGTGAGAGAGATTTGCAGGAGGAAAGGTGGGGGAGCTGACACAGGCAGAGAGAAGGAGGAGTCAACAGAAGAGAGTGCCCACTATGGCACATATACGCAGAGGATGAAGTGCGCCTTCCCCACACCATTCTCCTATACTGAGATGACCTCATCCTTCCCTTCTGTTATTATAGCTCTGCCTGTTTTTCTGATAGAAACAGCCAGGCTCTGGCAGAGGCGCCAGAGGAAGACTTTATTGTTGCTAGTCCCATCACAGGGTTCTGGTTGAGACATTTTTTGAAGGGTGTTAGCCCATGCAGATTATTAAGTCACAACTGGTTTTTAGCAGTGACCATCTCAACAAAGACTGTCCCTCCAAATATGGGAGGCTCAATTACCCAGCACAGAGGGGCAGAGCTGGGAAGAAAAGACCCTGACACATGCAGATTACAGTGTAAGGCCAGGGGCTCCTCTCGTGTGTGACTACATGGCAGACTGGCAAATCTCCTTTTTTGCTCTTATTTCTTGGTTTATAGATCATATGTGCTCTAGTAAAAATCAGCTGTATAGTTAATTTATATAAACTAGACAGAAACTTCTCTTTTATTTCTGTTATCAATGTAGACGTTATAAATCCAATGGAAGAAGTTTCGAAAGAAGATATTAGCAGATGCGTATGGAAGGTTTCTGTGTACCAAAAACTAATCCAACACTGAAAGACAAATGATAAACCAGAGGAAATATTTTCAGTATCCTAAAGGATCAAGTGTTAAACATTCAAATGACAACAATGATATTAATTTTTCACCTGTCACACTCAAGATTTTAAAATGAGAATGCTCAAAGCTGGAAGGGTGTAGTATAATGGTTTCTGGGTAGCAATTTAGTAATTTAGTAATAGGTTTAAACCAAAATAGTAATAGGTTTAAATATGTTCATATGCTCTGATCTATGAATTCTACTTTTGGAACAGATGCTAAGGAAACAATATAAAATGGGATCAAAGATTTAAGCACACAACTGTCCTTGGAAGCATAATTTACAAGAATAGCTGGATGTCCAATATTTGGGGAATGACTGGGGAAGTTATGGTAAATCCACAGACTCAGACATGGTACTGTGATTAAAATTATGTTTGTGAAAGTTTTTAATGATATAGGAAAATTGTCATGAATGTTCTTTAAATGAAAAATGCAAGATGTTCATTTGTATACATAATGTGATTTCAGCTATGTAGAATTTTAATGCCAAATACCTGGGAAGGAACAGACTAAAATGCTGTCAGTAGCTCCTTTAAAATGGTAGACTGTTTTTTTTTTTTTTTTTTTTGCTTCTTTACACTATCATGCTACTTCCATATTTTCTGCAATGAGAATATGCAGAAAAAAAATTATTAAATATGGGGCACCTGGGTGGCAGACAGTTGAGCATCCAACTCATGATTTTGGTCCACATCATGATCCAAGGGTCATGGGACTGGGCCCCATGTTGGGCTCCACACTGAATGTGGAGGCTGCTTAAGATTTTCTCTCTCTCTCTCTCTCTCTCTCTCTCTCTCTGCTTCTCTCCCCTGTTCATGCGCTCTCTCTTTAAAATAAAAAAATTATTAAATATAAAATACAGATGCACTTTAAAAGCAACCAAGACTCTGGATAAATGGCTGAATTCAAATTTGCAGTATGAAGTTTATAAGATGAGCCTGCAGCATTTTGTTGGTACCCAGAAACAAGGAGACTCTTGAAGACTGTTGAAATGGGTCATGTTTCAAAAGAACATGGAGCCAATGTGAAGAGGCCTCCACAGGCCAAACATGACACAACTTGAGCTCCAAGAAGAAAGCAAATATCTGCAAATAACTGAGACACATTAAATATGTCAGAAGCAATATTGAAAATATTGAATTGACAATAAAAATCACTGGTCCTTTGGAAGCTGCTAGGGAACTGAATTATTATTTAAAAAACTGGAAAATGAAGAGACACAATGAAGCACTTATTCTGTTGCTGTTGTTGTTATGGTTGCTTTCTCTACAAACTATACCTTAAGGCAGTGTTTCTCAATGTGTGGTCCCTGGACTAGCAGTACCACCTGAGAATTTGTTCTCAGTATAAAACTTCAGGCCCCACTTGAGACTGAATCAAAATTCTGGGAGTGAGCCTGAGCCTAAAAGGGTTAAGAGTAGGTTCTCTGAGCATCACATCTAACTTTAATCCTCCTGTTTTTGTTCTGTTATTTTCTCAGTAACTACAAGGCTCTGGTGTGGCCTTTCCTTCTCAAAGAGATATAAAATTCCAGCCTCTTGGGTAGGTTCAAGAGGAAGAGGCTAGGTGGGCATTTAAACCTGACTTACTTTCTTTCTTTCTTTCTTTCTTTCTTTCTTTCTTTCTTTCTTTCTTTCTTTCTTCCTTCCTTCCTTCCTTCCTTCTTTCTTTTCTTTCTTTTCTTTTCTTTCTTTCTTTCTTTCTTTCTTTCTTTCTTTCTTTCTTTCTTTCTTTCTTTCTAGTTTTATTTATTTTGAGAGAGAGAGAAGGAGAGCACAAGCAGGGAAGGACCAGAGAGAGAGAGAGAGAGAGAGAGGATCTCAAGCAGGCTCCATGTATAGAGCCCAGCACAGGGCTCGAACTCACATACATCAAGATCATGACCTGAGCCGAAATCAAGAGTCAGTCGCTTAACCAACTGAGCCACCCAGGCAACCCAGCCTGCTATCTATGTGGACATACAGATCAACGTGGCCTACGAGAGACTTCTCCAAGTACTCTAGCACCTCAACTGTGGATGACACTGGAGTGTGGGGCCAAAGTCCTGGCTGGTATATCAATGCTCCTCTCAGCCTTTGTCTTAGTCCGTGCAACTTCCCTCAAATAGTACTAAGACTATACAAGTCCTCAAATAGTACTAAGACTATACAAGTCACAGGTCAGTTTTTTCAAACCAGTAAGCAAATAATTCCAATCCATTACAAACTGTTCCACAGCTTAGAGAAAGGTGATAAAGCTGACATAATACTGATACCAAGACTGGACAATGATGCACTGAATAGGATGCTACCAACTAGTGCTGTGTATGAATAATGATTCAAAAACCCTATACTGGGTGGGACACCTGGCTGACTCAGTCAGTGGAGCATGCAACTCTTGACCTGGGGACTGTAAACATGAGCCCCATGTTGGGTGTAGAGATCACTTAAAAATAAAATCTTAAAAAACAAAACAAAACAAAAACAAACAAAAAAACCCTACATTGGGAAAAACAGGTAAAATCCCAACACAATGTGGAGTTTAATTAATAGCGATTTTACAAGTGTTAGTTCCTCCATCATGACAAACGTAGCATGGGAATGTAAAATATCAATTATAGGAGAAATTGGATGAGGAGCATATGGGAATGTTCTGTAGTGTCTTTGCAAATTTTCTGTAAATCTAATATTATTATAAAATTTAAAATTTATTTAAAAAATTGCAAAACCTACTTAAAAGTTACTCATGCCACGCTGGCCAAGGGAGGGCTCAAAGTCATGGTCAGGTGTGTGGGCAAATGAAACATACTACTAGGGTCCTAGGGCATGGCCCTCACTGTATCCATCAGACCTGCTTGGCTTCCTGCTTGACCATGGCTAAAACTGAGGGACATATATTCCTGCCTGACATTTCTTTCCTGGATTCCTAACTATCATTGGCACCTTCTACTCCTCACAGTTTAAAATAGGTACAAAAACCAGCATGGGTAAAAACTAATGACAGTATGCCACTTTGGAGGCATGGAGATATTTCCTCAAAGGATCAGAAAGCTTCCCTAAAGATGTTCAAACTCTGTCTTCTAGATAGTAAGACCCACCAAACAGATGCCAGGTCCCACAAGCCTGAAAACTGGGTCAACAGAAGCCATCCTACCTTATTGTCCCACCCAAAAACACTTTCCCCAGCCTATTTTGTTGGACCAAGATGATCAGGCAGGAACAATAAGCATGAGCCTATATTCTGTCTGCAGTGGGGAAGGGCTCCTGCTCCAAGCAGTGGGTGAACCTTCCACTTAGACACAGTGACTTTGCTACAACATCACCCCTGTGGACCACTGTAGATTATGTAAATACTAGGATGTTTTGTGGCTATAAATCTGGCCTGGTGCCCTATAATTCATTTCTACCTATGACATATATGCTTGAGTCAAAAATAGATCTGAAAGACACCAGAAAGTTTTTAGGACAAACACCACACCGTGGATTACATAATGGAACCCACTATGATTGGGGAGGAGGAGTGCCGTTTCAACAGTTTCCTCTTCATTGATTATAGACACGAAAACCAATGCCTTAATTCTCTTTCACCACTGAATCTTCAGTGTAGGCAAGGTTCTTGACATGTAACATGTGTTTACTAAATATTGTTAAATATATTTGTTTAATTTCTGGACAGAAAATGCACTGGGACCGATATTACAAGAAACTTTGTATCCTTTGGACCACATAACTTCTCCTGGTAAATGAATACTTTGACATATGGGTATTATCACAGTTGAATGAGTCAGTCTTCCCAAAGTCTTGATCTCCTTAAATTTGACTACAGGGCTTAAAGGCCTGTCTAGCCATGGGCTCCTCTTACGGATAGCTCTAGGGGATCTTGGCCTGAGATTAATAAAATTCCAATCTGCATCATCTTTTGTTTAAAATAAATTAGAACAAGTGTGAATTTCCCCACTCATCTACTTCTTCAGATGATTAGTGACCCTGGGAAAAGGTCGCCATGCAGGAACACTCAGAAAAAGATCAAACAAATTTTGGAGAGAGAAGTCTACCCATTACGACCTAAGATCTCTGAGATATCAAAGGAGTATGAAGTGGTTTAATTGGTTCCTCGAGAAGACAGCAGTTGGATCAGACATTGGGCCCCTAAACTACCTGCCATTGTGTTGGCTCACAGAGGCACCAATGATCTGAGCAGGGAACTTCCTTCAAACAGCCCCTGTAGTCAATGTGAGAACAAGTCACCCTCATTGTTCTATCAGGTGCAGGCTGCATTTATTCTGGGTTTGTTCTTTTAATCTTTGTGAGCCATCCACATGGGTAAGGCCTCTGGTCTATTATCGGAGTGTAATCTTTTCACTTTTCAAAATAGCTTCTCTCTGGAGCCAGAAAGCTTAAATAGGGCACCGGAGTGCTAATCAGCTCCTGTTCGTGTGTGGGAATGGCAAGCTATCTGTGTAACAGCCAAAACAGAGAAGCAAAGCTAGATTCCCTTGGTCTGACCCAGGAATGCAGTAATGCCACCTTCAGCTCCTATGCCAAAGACACTTGTCTGGGTCCCAATTAGTGGAAAAGGGAGAAAGCAGTGGGTACGGCAGATGAGATGCACTTCAAGGGTGGATAAATAAAACAGGCATCAACACAATTTCTCTGTAGTCATTAGACCACTGCTAGCATCAGAGGTGTCTGGGCTAAATTCATTACCACAACATGAAGGAAAATATTTCTTCTTCATCATCTATCTTTTGACTTGAAACAGAAACACAAGTTCATTTTCCTAGGAAAGTCTCCTCCTTAGTAGGGATTTTTGTGCCCATTTTCATTTTATGATCACCCAAATATTGATTCTTTAATCAAGAAAAAAGAAAATAAAATGCTACATTTACATACATTGTTAATCATATCTTTCCCTGAAATTGATAAAAATTTCAGGACACACCAGAGGCCATTTCAATTAGTTTTGTTGTCCTCGTTTTTCAATTTGAGGGAAGAAAACCTGTCTAATCCTCCTTTGGTAGTTAGAGCAAGCCCCGTAGGAGCAAATGACAGGGGAGGCCAATGCCAGAGCTGAAAGCTGGCATTCTCAATGAGGATAGAAAAAGTTGGCCACCAAAGGGCCTAGAAGTGGGTAACATAAGAAGGTGGGAATAAACCATGTCTTAGAGAATAATAATGACCAAACCAGGAACATTTCATCTCCAATACTCCATATACCCAACATCCAATCCAACAGCAAACTCTTTTGATTATACCTTCAAAATACATTGAGAATTCCATACTTCTTCCTGCCTCTACCATTGCAACCTGGTCTATGCCACCATCACTCTTTCCCACCATCACTTTTCCCCAGTCTATAATTCTGATAGACCCTCAACTGCTCTCCTTCTTCTGATTGTACCTCCCCATCCCCAAACCTATTCTCCATATGACAGTACAAGTTATCCTTTCAAAACACATCAGATTATGGCATTTCCCTGCTCAAAATCCTTCAAGAGTTATAGTTTCAGGTTAAAGCCAAAGTCTTGACCATTGCTTGGAAGGCCCTACATCCTATGCCCCCCTTGCCTTCACTACTGCCATGACCTCACCGCTTACCAGTTTTGTTCTGTCCACTCTGTTCCAATGCCTTTACACTAGCATTTCTCTCTACTGAGATGTTCTTCTCACTAGAAAAGCATGATTCTCACTCTGAAGTCCTTCCTATCTCTGTTCAAGTGTCACCCTATTTGAGAGGCCTTCCCTGGTCATACTACATAAAATAGTAGCTTCTAGTACTCCTTGTCTCTCTCAGGCTGATGTATCTTACTTTTCTCCATTTCTATCTATCTATCTATCTATCTATCTATCTATCTATCTATCTAGATTACCATACATATCTGTATAGATATTTATAGATATATAGATAAATATTTGTTTATATTGTCTCCAGCACTATAACCAGTATCAGAAGATAAGTTCCATAAGGTCAGGGACTTTGTTTTAGTCACTGGTATATCCCTACCACCTAGAACAGAGTCTGGAATATGACAGGCATTCAATTAATACTTGTTGAATAAATGAATGAATGAATGGATGGATGCCACAGTTGGCATTTTACTCAGCAAGAAAGGTCTGAATTATAACCTAGAGACAAAGCTAATGACCAGATGCCAGGAGGACATAGAAACAGAGGGACTAGGAGCTAGAGCAGAATTTAACTGAGAAGGGTCTGTGGTTCAGACACCTGAAATTAACTTTTATTGCCCACCAGATTTTGATATACAGTATGTCAACCTGACTTGAAGCCTGAGTGTCCAAGAACCAGGAAGCTGGTACTTTAAGGATTCCACTTCATATTCCTCTTGGGGAAGTCAGAGCACTTCCTGATCTCCAGAACCTGTTCCATTCTCTGGAATTCCTCAGGCTCCAGGGAGACTATTTTGTGTTGTCTTCATCTCTGCATTTTGGATGTCTGACCTAGTGCCAGGCACAGGCCATGTGCTTGATAAATGAATGTTGAATGACTAAATTGTGAGTACATCAAGAATCCCCATTGCAAATCTGTGGAGGGTGGGATAAGTTGTGGACCTGGAGATGAGCTGGGCTCTCTGATGTCCATCCCACTCTGTACTGTCCCCTCTTTCCAGAGTCCTTATAATGCTTTTCATCCTAATATTATACCTTGAAAGACAAGACAGAACCAAATCAGGACTGGGACATCTACTTTAGAGTATGGTCTTCGAGCAGGATCTGTTCTTTCATAGCCGGTGGCTAAAAGTAAAGCCACCCTCCCCTTCTTTGCCCCACTGCATTTTTTTTTGCAGTTCTAGCAAACTTGAATGTAATTTTTCTGGACACAATTCTCATATGTCTTATCTTTGTCCTTCGTTTCAATCTTATTCACACAAATGTTAAGTTACTCGTCCGTGAATAGTGCCCACAAGGCAGTCTTTGGTCTAGTGTTCTCTCCTCTCGGAATCAGCCTTGGGTATCTGAGCTGAGGAGACAGCTCCCTCTACAGTCTCCATGGCATCTTCCTGTGCCTCATCCTTTTCTTTGCTAGTGTATTTTATATTTTTTTTTTTTAAATTTTTTTTTTCAACGTTTATTTATTTTTGGGACAGAGAGAGACAGAGCATGAACGGGGGAGGGGCAGAGAGAGAGGGAGACACAGAATCGGAAACAGGCTCCAGGCTCTGAGCCATCAGCCCAGAGCCCGACGCGGGGCTCGAACTCACGGACCGCGAGATCGTGACCTGGCTGAAGTCGGACGCTTAACCGACTGCGCCACCCAGGCGCCCCTTATATTTTTTTAAGTGAGAATTATCCAATTCTCTTAACGCCCAAATTCCATTTAAAATCTCCTGTTGCAAGACTACAATCTTCTTTTCTTCTTACCTTTAGAATGCCTATACCACTTTCAAATCTAATACTACCTTTTCTCTTTTTCTCAATTTTTACATCACTGACAAATTCCTCTTTATTGGTTACAGTTAGGCCCTGTATTTGTCAGGATTCTCCAGAGAAATGGGAGATATATATATATATATATATATATATATATATATATGTATAATTTATTATTTATTATTCGTTATAAACGTATATTCTAATTATTGTTATTCATAAATTCTTTATAAATATAAAAATAATAAATATAACATTTGCCATCTAAATTTTATATAATATTATAAAAATAATAAATATTTTTATTTTTGGAATAAATATATACATATTTGATAGAGAGGAAGAGATTGATTTATGATAAGAAATTGACTCACATGATTATGGAAACTGAAACATTCCAAGATCTGCTATCAGCAAGCTGGAGATCCAGGAGAAGTGAGGTATAGTTCCAGTCCAAAAGCCAAGGGGAGCTGATGTTTCCATTGGAATCTGAAGAAAAAAAACAATGTTCTAGCTCAAGCAGTCAGGCAGGAGGAGTTCCCTTTCACTCAGGGGAGGGTCAGGCTTTTTGGTCTATTCAAGCCATCAACTGATTGGATGAGGCCCACCCACAGTAAGGAAGGCCATGTGCTTTACTAGGTCTAGTGATTCAAATGTTATTAGGTCTAGTGATTCAAATGTTAATCTCATCCAAAACAGCCTCACAGACACACCCAGAATAACGTTTGACCAAATATCTGAGCATCTGTGGCCCAGAGAAGTTGACACATAAAATTAACCATCATGGGCCATTAATTGCCAGGCCCCCTAATTCTTTCTCTACTTCGAGAAAATAAAATTTCAGAGAAGAATCAAGGTCTTTTCAGACTGCTTTCAACCAGAGTTTTCCTCCAGATAAATAGCTGATTCTTTTTCCCTTTCATGACAATGTCCTGTCTCTGCCAGTTTCATGCTTTGCAGGAAGTATATATCATTTGGTCACTTATTCCAAAGGAAACATTTTGTACTGATCACCTATTATGCACCAAGCACTGTGCCAGGATCATGTACTCATTTCATCTTACCCACTGGCCTAGGGGTGTCCATGATTATTTCACTTCAGTTCCTTTTTCTTGCTGGCTTTGCCCACATGCTCTGTGGACAGGGTCCATGCTCAATCTCTGTGTTTTCTACAGGCACATATCTTCTTCATATATATGCAGTATTTTTTTCCCACTTCATGTCAGGTTTGTTCTTTCTTTCTTTCTTTCTTTCTTTCTTTCTTTCTTTCTTTCTTTTCCTTCTTTTTCCTTTCTTCCTTCCTTCCTTCCTTCCTTCCTTCCTTCCTTCCTTCCTTTCCTGTTTTGCACATCTATTATGGCTTATAATTCATAGGCAAAGCTAGTGGCTGACTCACAGCAAGATAAATGTAGGTGGGGAAAGAAGACACAACCTGGCAATAGACTCACCCACCTGAACAGGGCAGAGAGATACTGAATTACCCTCCTGGCTCACAGTGGTTGTCAAGCCATGTCCACAATTAATGGTATCTGAGCACTACTGACTTTTGGGAAAAAAGGACAGCACCGAAGAAGTTGCCAGAACAGCATGAGGTGGAGTCAGTGATGGAGAGTCTCCAGTGGGCCGAAACCTGAAGACTGCAGAGAGGCTGCCCACAACCAAGATAGTCACTCATGTTTGGTTTGGCTGCAGTGAAGCTCAGGGAAAAGCCCAAAGTTTCTGGAAAGTGAGCTGGCAAGAACAAGGCCTAACCTGGGTGGTTCAGAGCACAGACTCTGAAGCCAGAATGTCTCGTTTTATACGCACTTTGGAGCTGAAAAATCTTGGGCAAATTATTTAATCTCTCTTTACCTTGGTCTTTTCAATTGTGAAGTGGAAAAACTAACAAGATTGTAGTGAAGTTTAAATGAATATATGTAAATTAGGATTCATAAAGCTGAGCACAAACTAAGCATTCCAATTTAGCTGTTGTTGTTTTATAGATTTTCTAAACAGGACTAACGCAGAAGATTAATTATAGGAAGTAAGTGGGGGTGAGAGTTGAAAGTGTTCCTCAAGTTTGAAACTTTAGTAAAGAATGATTGAATCAGAATAGGAGATTGATCAACATGGTCATAAATGTGGGAGTGAAAAAATCACCCTGGTACACTTGGCCGAGGCCTGGCAGGGCTTGCTGAACTGAGCGCATGGCCTTAAAAACAAGCCCAACCTCATGAGCAGATGTCTCAGAATCTCAGGGCAGGAGGAAACTGCCTCATCTCGGGGATTCATGCAGGGCAATCTTGAAATTATATTTAATCTCTTTCCCTATCAGTTATTTGGTTGTTTTCATTATGAAATATATCATATACTGAAGAATATATAGCATATGTATACACTAAATAAGAATAATAAAATATACACCTAGATAGCCACCAGCCAATGTAAGATACAGATTAGGAACCTTTGAAGCCCTCCCATCTAATCTTCCCTAATAATAACCCTTTCCCTTCCCCCTAAATTACTCCTAGCTGGGATTTTCTTATAGATTTTTACCACCTATATCATATATGTCTAAACAACACACTGTTCAGTCTTTCAGGGTTTTGAATTTTATGTGAATGGAAAAAGTATGCCTTATTTGTCTACAATGTTCTTTTCAGGATTGTCTCTGACATTTGTCTACAATGTTCTTTTCAGGATTGTCTCTGACATTTATCCATGTAGATGCATGTAACTATAGATTTTTCACTTTCATTGTGACTTGGATCTGTTAATTAATAAAACTTTCAATGCACTGGGAAGACATTTTAAATTGTTTTAAAATTTTTTAATTGTAGGTACTTAATGACATGGCTTTAAAATATATGAAGCAAAATTTATTGAAACTATAAGGAAAATCAACAAGCCCACTATCACAAGGGAGTGTTAACTCTATTAAGACAATAGATTAAGCAGAGAAAAAAATCAGTAATAATAGAAGAGGCAGAAACAAAGAAACGGTTGTATAGGCAGCAAGGAGAAATTGGTGCACAGTTAAGGGAAGTATTATCAACAGAATAATGATGTGGTTTAGAGTGAGATTGTAAAAAACAAGCATTCACCAGAACATTCTTTTTATCTATGCCTCTTGCTAAACTGGGAATAGAACTTTAAAGACAATTATAAAATTTTCAAAACTTCTCTCATGCTACTTCTGCTTTTCCTAATTCTTCTGCACAAGACGAACATTATTTTGATTAGTTGGAGCCACAATTAATAGTGATAGAGGGTCGCTATAGGTTTAGAGATTGCCCATATATTGGTTCTCTCTCCTCTCTTTTCCATTTCTTCAGCAAAACAGGTGAATGGCCTTAGGGCCACTCTATTCTGGTATGAGGACAATTCTGAGGTTGAGACTTTGGGCTTCTAAGAAGGAGCGTGAAATAGAGGGCCCTTATACCGTTTTCTCCAGCACGACTTATGAAAGTTCTCAATGTTAGGGCTTAAGGCCCAAGCCTAGGAAATAGGACTACTCTGCTTCCTATTTTGTCATTATTCCTTGTAGGCAGATTTTTTGTGGGAATGTGTAGCCATCATCTGGTGTGCTGAAATTCAATGATTCCTAGGTCCCCTGAAAATAGTAGTATCTATAGTTCACCAAACGTCATCATTTTTTTTTCTGACAAGGATACATTCCTTATTCTGAGCTTTCTCCCCCAGAATCTGTTTTCCTCTCCATGGGGATCATCCTGATTGCGTATCTTCTGTTGTTCATAGTTTTTTCGGCATCATTATCACCTCTAGGCACCTTTGTCCACACTCCTAACTCTTGATTAGGCTTTAATTCTTCCTGAGGTCATTAGAATCCCATACTTTCAGATTTACTGTTTATCATATTTCCTCCATTCTCTCTGGAGAACTCTTCCTCTTCCCTATAAATAAGAGAGGAGAGGAGATTTTCTTAAACCCCTTTACTTCCATGAAACAGAATGACCATTTTGATATATATAAATAAACTGGCCCTTATATGAGGGAACAACTCACCTATCACTGTTTGTGGGTAACCCAGGTGTAAGGATAGTGTGTTTGCCATTTGCATGAGAAGCATGTCATTTGCATGTCATTTGCATATATTGCAGCCTGCAATATAAAGTCATGGGTCTGTAGATAGGCAGCTGGGTCAAAGTGTCACCTGAAAGTCATTCCTGGTGTCAATCACATGAGAAATAAGCCCATTTGCTCAACTAAAAATCAAAATTGAAAAAGTAAACAACAGATATGCAAAGTCTCTCTTTTAGACTGCACTGAAAGTGACAAGATTTTTGTGTAGTTCATCAGTGAGCAGTGGGAACAAGGTAGCCAAAATTAAAACTGATACATAGAGACTGGCCAGAAACCAGGAAGGAGGGGACACAGATTTAAATGAAGTAGGGTCAAATAGAGAAATATTAACAAAGTAGATTCGATGGGACTGGATCCCTGGATTTTGTTGAATGAAGTGTTTTGACATTCCATCTATTTCCTGATTATTTTCCTATGCTTTTCCTTCATACCTAACAAAAGCTTTGGGATTTTCCATCTGTCTTAGACCTGCTAAGAGCAAAGGCCTGGTGATCCCAAGGCCCACAGCAGTGGGCTCTGGTGAAGCTGGATGAGAGAGCTTCCAAACAGTGGATGAACCTCAGGGCACAGGGTCAATACTATGTTTAAGCAACCCGTACATTCCTAGCAATTCCTCTTCCAGAGATAAACCATACAAAGTCTGGATTTTGTTCTATTTAATAAGGTTAAATTCTTTAAAACTTAGTTCAAACGGAAAGAAAAGCATAGCATTGCATGTTTCACATGACCTTATTTTGGCATTTTCCCCAGGTCTCTGGTGAAATTGAAGCCCTTCAGTTCTTGGGTTTCTGACCTGTGACCTGCCTCACCCTCCATTCCCTTTCTGGAACTGAGGCTCTGTAACATTCTTGATAAGCTCCATTTTGGAGTTAATTCTCTAAATGAATCCCCAGACTGAGACCCTGCCTCTGTGACTGGACCTTCCAAGTATTGAAAACATGCCAAGATACCTCCAAATACCATTTACATTGTTATTCTTCTCCACTATGCTTTGTCTACATGTGAAGATGCACCACTTTCTTGGATTTGCCCTGGTTGTTCCCATGAAATACACGTTTTTTTGGTCAATATTGTAATAATTAAAGACACAGACTCAAATTTTTAAATTGACTCTGTTGTTTATCAGTATTTTACATGTGGAAAAGAGGAATCGCACATGATTCACACCTGGACAGCACCACTATCAGAAATTCAAAATATCGGGGCACCTGACTGGCTCAGTTGGTGGAGTGTGTGGCTCTTGATCTTGTGGTCTTGAGCTCAAGCCCCACATTAGGTGTAGATATTGCTTAAATAAATAAACTTAAAAAAAAAAAAAGAAATTCAAAATACCAAAGTGGCAATTATTTTCTAAACCTTGACATGAAACAAATATACAGAGCTAGTTTGGGAACTTGGACAGCTATCAGGACCCTCTTCCAGAACTGCCTTTCTCTGTGGTTTAGGAAGGTAGGAGCAGGGGGGTTCTTTTATTCCAAGAACTATGCTTTCTTTTTCTATACGCCAGGGTTTCTTGTGATATAATCATCTATGGGAAGGACTATCCTGTGGCCCAGGAAGATTGTGGACACTTCCAGCAGGAGAAATGTGAACGGAGTCTTCATCCTTTGTCATACTCACTTTCTCTGCTAACCTTAGCAGAGACTGTTCTCCCCAGCCCCATTTGGTAGAGCTAACAAGAGGTGTGTGTCACCTGGTCATTACCAACCAGGACGTTCCCATTGGTCTATACCAGACAAGAGAAGATAATTTGTTCATAAGACTGGGATTCATAAAATACCTGTGATTGTTTTGCAGGGTGAGAGGAAAGGTTGTACAGAATGGAGAGAACCTAGAGAGAAAACTGGCAGGGTCAAAGAGTAAATGAAGGGGGTACAATGGTTCCAGAGACCTCTTGGAAAAGAACACATAATAACAGTAACCAGCTTTAGATCTTTAGAAGTGAAGTGTTGTATAATGAGTGAATATAATACAGGAAGCCACACAGAGGACTTCTGGTTCAAGATGGCAGACTGAGCCTTCCCCGATCCCTAAATCCCACTAAAATAATAATAACAACAGCAACAAAACCAGTTTTTAAATAGTATAAGCAAATAACAGCAAAGACAGTAGAGGGGAAGTGTGAGGATGCAGTCTCAGCAGACAAAAATATTTCCACATATTTCTGGAAGCAGATTGGAGAGTGCTGACAAATGCAATAAACTGGAGGAAGTCATAGCCTGAATAGAGTTGTAAGGTAGCACAGGGAAAAGGAAACCGTATGCTTGGCAAAACCCTATAATCAGGAGGTGAAGGGCATTCTAGGGAAGATCCTAAACTCACCTTGTCCCACAGATACAACTAGGTAACACCCACAAATAACCCAGAAAACGACCCATGGATTGGCAGAACAGACTCTCCACAGCTAAATGTAGAGAAAAGGGCACACTGAATAGGGTAGGAAGGGCAGAGACACAGTTAAGAGCTAAGTGGAACTGTGGGACTGTCACAGGAGAGAGGGACGCCACAGGCACAGAGAGGGGAGAGCAGCAGACTTCCACAACAGATATCCAGGCACAGGGAGCCTGCATGGTGAAGACAAATCCCCGTAACACTTGACTTTGAAAACCAGAGGGGCTGAATTTTGTGAGTTCTTACAATCAGCAGTACTCAAAACCCAGAATTTAAAAAATCAGCGTGCTCAGCTCTAGAAGAGCTGAGCGGGCGATAGGAAACTGAGTCCCTATCCTTAGAGGCAGCATAACAAACAACCCCGCAGAGATACAGCATAGAAGCATCAGTTTGAAACTGCCTGAGGTATATGAGAAGGAGATCTACTTACTGATCTCAGAGTGTTTGCTGGAGGAGTAGGGATCTTTACGGGACGTCTCCAGGAACAAAGGAGCTAGCAGGCACCATTTCCCTCCCCCATCCCCCAATCTAGACACACAGATACCTGTAGGAACCAGTGCAGCAGCCAACCCTCTCCACTTAACTTGCTAACAGTGTGCCCTACCCCATCATTCTCCAGTCAGGCCAGGGCTCCAGGTCCCCTCCCACAGAAGACCCAGGTAAACCTCACTAACACCACATGCCTTACCCCCCTCATCCCTACCCTCACTCTTCTGCATACCTGGCCCCTCCAATACACCCTTGGCCGAGCCCATCTGAAGTGGTACCACAGCCTGATAAGATGCAAGCACCCCTGACAGGGGCTAGCACCATTCCAAAGTGACTCCTGCCCTGGGGAGAGGGGAAGATAAGCACACACACACCAGTCTAACTGTGGCCCCAGCAATCTGGTCTGATTGCAGGCCCAACCCACCAACAAAACTTCTCAGGGGGCACAGGGAAAGCACCTCACAGTTCCACGCTACTGAAACTCTGGCAAATGCCTGGTCTGATTCAAAACAAGCAGGAGGTGACACCAAAGTGGCCCACTAACAACACAGGGACCAAATCCTGCCCACAACAGGCAGAGAGAGACATTGCAGATGACTGGATTGAAGGCAAAAGCAGCTTAGTCACAATAGCAGGGAGCACCCAACACACACAGGAGACACTCCAGAAGTGCCAGATTCTGGCAAACAGGGGATACCACCTGCAGGGCATACAGAACCTCTTCTCATCCAGCCATTACATTGAAAAGCAGAAGTAGCTGCCCTTTCTAAAACACAGAAACAGACACAGGGACTTAGACAAAACCTGGGGACAGAGAAATACGTCCCAAATGAAAGAACAGGACAAAATCACAGCAAGAGACCTAAATGAAATGGAGATAAATAATATTCCTGATAGAGAATTTAAAGTAATGGTCAAAAAGATACTCAATGGACTTGAGAAAAGAGTGGAAGACTTCAGTGAGACCCTCAACAAAGAGATAAGAAAGAGATAGAAAAATTAAAAGAATGAATCAGAGATGAAGAACTCAGTAACTGAAATTAAAAATATACTCAATGGCATAAATAATAGACTATAGGAAGCAGAATGGACCAGCAACTTGGAGTACAGAGTAATGGAAGGCAATGAAAGTGAAAGGAGAGAGGAAAAAAATAATACAAAATGATAACAGACTTAGGGGATTCCATAGTATCATCAAACACAGTGACCTTAGCACTCTAGAGATCCCAGAAGGAGAAGAGAGAGTAAAGGGGGCAGAAAATTTATTTGAAGAAATAATAGCTGAAAACTTCTCAAATCTGGAGAAAGAAAGAAATCCAGATCCAGAAGGCAGAGAAAGCCACAACAGACAAACCCAAGCTGGTCCGTACCAAGATACATAGCAATTAAAATAGCAAAAAGTAGCGATAAAGAGCATTTTAAAAGCAGCAAGAGAAAAGAAAACAATTACAAGGTGGAACCCCATAGGTTATGAGTTGATTTGTCAGCAAAAATTCTGCAGGCCAAAAGGCAGTGGCAAGACATATTTAAAGTACTGAAAGGAGGGGCGCCTGGGTGGCGCAGTCGGTTGAGCGTCCGACTTCAGCCAGGTCACGATCTCGCGGTCTGGGAGTTCGAGCCCCGCGTCGGGCTCTGGGCTGATGGCTCAGAGCCTGGAGCCTGTTTCCAATTCTGTGTCTCCCTCTCTCTCTGCCCCTCCCCCGTTCATGCTCTGTCTCTCTCTGTCCCAAAAATAAATAAATGTTGAAAAAATAAATAAATAAAAAAAAAATAAAGTACTGAAAGGAAAAAATCTGAAACCAAGAATACTCTATCCAGCAAGGCTATCATTCAGAATGGAAGGGGAGATAAAGAGTTTCCCAGACAAACACAAGTTAAAGGGATTCATCACCACTAAACCACCCCTAAAAGAAATGATAAATTGGACTTTTTGAGTGGAAAGCAAAGACCATATCTAAGACTAAGAAAATTAGGAAGCATGAATGCAGCAAAGTTAAGTATGTCTATAAAAATCAGTCAAAGGATACACGAAATAAAGGACGTAAACCGTGACACTATATGTCATAAATATATACATATATGTATACATATATACATATATATATATATACACACACATATATATACAAACCAAATTGTAACCACAAATCAAAAACAGTAATAGATATGCAAAGAATAAAGAGAAAAGAATCCAAGTAATAGATATGTAAAGAATATGCAAAGAATAAAGAGAAAAGAATCCAAGTACACCACTAAAGAAAGCCAACAAACATGAAAGAGAGCAAGAGCGCAAGAGAGGAAAGGATCAGAGAAAATCTTCAGAAACAACCAGAAAACAAGTATTAAAATGGTAGTAAGTACATACCTATCAATAATTACTTTGAGGGATGCCTTGATGGCTCAGTCTGTTAAGCATCCGACTTCAGCTCAGGTTATGAACTCACAGTTTGTGGGTTTGAGCCCTGCATCAGGCTCTCTGCTATGAGCATGGAGCCTGCTTTGGATCTTCTGTCTCCTTCTCTCTCTCTGCCCCTCACCCGCTCAAACTCTATCTCCCAAAAATAAATAAACATTAAAATAAACAATTACTTTGAAAGTAAGTGGATTAAATGCTTCAATCAAAAGGCATAGGTGACAAAATGGATAAAAGAGCAGGACCCATCTACATACTGCCTCTAAGAAATTCATTTCAGACCTACACACCTGCAGATTGAAAGTAAAGGGATGGAAAAGGCTTTACCATGCAAATGGAAGTCAAAGGAATGCAACCAAGAATACTAGATAAGGGTAGCAATGCTTGTATCAGACAAAATAGATTTTAGACAATGGTTTTAAATGTTTTTTGAGAGATAGCACAAGCTGGAGAAAAGCAGAGAGAGAGGAGGACAGGAGATCCAAAGTGAGCTCTGTGCTAACAGCAGTGAACCTGATATGGGGCTGAACTCAGACCTGAGATCATGACCTAAGCCAAAGTCAGACACTCAAACAACTGAGCCACACAGACGCCCCCAGACAAAACAGATTTTCAAACAACGACTGTAACAAGAGACCAAGAAGGACACAATATAATCATAAAGGAAACAATCCAACAAGAACTTGTAACAATTTTAAATATTTATGCAAGCAACATGGGAGCACCCAAACACATAAAGCAGCTAATAACAAACATAAAAGGAGTAATCAATATTAATACAAAAATAGTAAGGGATTTTAACACCCAACTTACAACAATGAATGGATTATCCAAACAGAAAATCAATAAGAAAACAGTGGCTTTGAATGACACAATGGACCAGATAGATCTAACAAATATATTCAGAACACTTCATCCTAAAACAGAATACACATTCTTTTCCAGTGTACACGGAACATTCTCCAGAATAGATCACATCTTAGACCACAAAACAAGTATCAACAAATTCAGAAACACTGAATTCATACCATGCATTTTTTCTGACCACAACAATATGAAACTAAAAATCAACCACAAGAAAAACTCTGGTAAGAACACAAATACATGGAGGTTAAATGACATGCTACTAAACAATGAATGGGTCAACCAAAAAATCAAAGAAGAAATAAAAAAATACATGAATGCAAATGAAAATGAAAACATAAATGTCCAAAATCCTTGGGATGCAGTAAAAGCAGTTCTAAAAGGGAAGTTTATAGCAATATAGGCCTACATTAATAAGAAAAATCTCAAACAACTTAACCTTACGCCTAAAGGAGCTAGAAAAAAAAAGGGACAAACAAAATGCCAAACCAGTACAAGGAAAGAAATAATAAAGATTAGAGTAGAAATAAATAAAAAATAAACTATAAAAATAGAACAGACCAATGAAAGCAGGAGCTGGTTCTTTGAACAGATCAACAAAATTGATAAGCCTTTAGCAAGACTTATCAAGAAAAAGGGTGGGGGACTCAAATAAACAAAATCAGAAAAGAAAGAGAGAAATAATAACTGACACCACAGAAATACAAACAATTGTAAGAGAATATTCTGAAAAATTATATGCCAACATATTGGACAACCTAGAAGAAATGGATAAATTCCTAGAAACATATAACCTTCCAAAACTGAATCAGGAAGAAATAGAAAATTTAAACAGACTTATTACCAGCAGTGAAATTAAATCAGTAATCAAAAAAACTCCCAAGAAACAAAAGTCCAGGACAGATGGCTTCATAATCTGTTCTACCAAACATTTAAAGGAGAGTTAATATCTATTCTTTCAAACTGTAACAAAAAATAGAACAGGAAGGATACTCCCAAATTCATTCTATGAGGTCAGAATTACCCTGATATCAAAATCAGATAAAGATACTACAGAGAGAGAGAGAGAGAGAGAGAGAGAAACTATGGGCCAGTATCTCTGATGAATTAGATGCAAAAATCCTCAACGAAATATTAGCAAACTGAATCCAACAATACACTAAAAAATCATTCACCAAGATCAAGGATGTATTCCTGGGTTGCAAGGGTGGTTCAATATTTGCAAATCAATCAACAAGTTACATTATACCAACAAGAGAAAGGATAAGAACCATATGATCGTTATAACAGATGCAGAAAAAGCATTTGACAAAGTACAACATCCATTCATGATAAAAATCCTCAACAAAGCAGTTTTAGAGGGAACATACCTCAACATAATAAAGGCCATATATGAAAAACCTACAGTGAATGTCATACTCAATGGTGAAAGCTGATAGTTTTTCTCCTAAGATCAGGAACAAGACAAAGATACCCACTCTCGTCACTTTTATTCAACATAGTACTGGAAGTTCTAATGACAGCAATCAGACAAGAAAAAGAAATAAAAGTCATCCAAATCAGTAAGGAAGAAGTAAAACTCATTACTTGCAGATGACATGATACTATATATAGAAAACTCTAAATACTCCACCAAAAAACTACTAGACCTGATAAATGAATTTAGTAAGGTTGCTGAATGCAAAATCAATACACAGGAATCCATTGCACTTCTATGCATTAATAATGAAGTCACAGATAGAGAAATTAAGAAAACAATCCTATTTATAATTTCACGAAAAAGAATAACTTAAGCACGAAAGCAATAAACTTAACCAGAGGTGAAAGACCTACTCTCAAAATTAGAAAACTATGATGATAAAATTTGAAAACAACATAAAACAAATGGAAAGATATTCTATGCTTATGGAATCTCTGGAAGAACAAATATTATTTTTTTAAATATAATTTATTGTCAAATTGGCTACTATACAGTGTATACAGTGAGCTCTTGGTTTTGGGGGTAGATCCCTGTGATTCATCGCTTACATACAACACCCAGTGCTCATCCCAACAACTGCCCTCCTCAATGCCCATCACCCATTTTTCCCCTCTCCCCCCTCCCCCATAAACCCTCAGTTTGGTCTCTGTATTTAAGAGTCTCTTATGGTTTGCCTCCCTCCCTCTCTGTTTGTAACTATTTTTTCCCCTTCCCTTCCCCCATGGTCTTCTGTTAAGTTTCTCAAGTTCCACATATGAGTGAAAACATATGATATCTGTCTTTCTCTGACTGACTTATTTCACTTAGCATAATACCTTCCAGTTCTATCCATGTTGCTGCAAATGGCATGATTTCATTCTTTCTCATTGTCAAGTAGTATCCATTGTATATATAAGCCACATCTTCTTTATCCATTCATCAGTTGATGGACACCTGAGCTGCTTCTATAATTGGTATATTGCTTCTGTATATGGTATATATATACATATATATGTATATATACACACACATATATATATATATGTGTATATATATGTATAGATATAGATATAGATATAGATTAAGAAGTGGTATGTATATATATATATATGTATATATATATACACACACAATGAAATATTATTCAGCCATATAAAAGAATAAAATCTTGCCATTTGCAACAACTTGGATGGATCTTGAGGCTATAAGACTAAGTGAAATAAGTCAGTCACAGAAAGACAAATATATGATTTCACTCATGTGTGAAATTTAATAATCAAAACAACAGGGGTGCCTGGGTGGCTCAGTTTGGTTGAGAGTCCAACTTCAGCTCAGGTCATGATCTTGCAGTTCATGAGTTCGAGCCCCGCATTGGGCTCTGTGCTGACAGCTCAGAGCCTGGAGCCTGCTTCGGATTCTTTGTATCCCTCCCTCTTTGCCCCTCCCCCACTTGTGCTCGTTCTCTCTCTCTCTCTCTCTCTCTCTCTCTCAAAAATAAATAAACATTAAAAAACGTTTTTTTTAAAAGAATCAAAACAAGGAAAAAAGAGACAAACCAAAAAACAGACTCTTAACTATAGAAACCAAACAGATGGTTACCAAAGGGCAGTGTGTGAGCTTTGGTCAGATAATGGGAATTAAGAACACACTTAGTAAGTATGTTGTACACCTGAAACTAATATAACCGTATGTTCACTATACTGGATTTAAAATAAAAGTAGCAATTAATTAATTACTTTTAAAAAGGTGAAGGTCAAAAGTGAGGTTGCAAACAAAAAGATCAATTGAAGATCCGTGTGCACAACAGACTATTTCAGCCTCACTGCCTCAGGAAGAGTTTAGGAAGCCCAGAATTTGTCACCTGAAAAAATTTCTGAAATTAATTGAACTACTAAGGGAGAAGTGAGGTGCCTAATGGCACTGCTGTCATGCAAAAGTTAGGCCCTATTTTTCACAAAGTTTTCTGTCCGAGAATTCAGTTTAAGGAAAATCAGCCCACCACATGCATATAACTCCTACTTGGCACATTCTATTCCCTCCATTCTTAAATATGAGTAGTTTTTAAGTTATCTACTGCTGTGTTACAAATTATTCCAGTATGTGGTAGCTTAAAATGACTAACATTTTATCTCACACAGTTTCTGAGGGTCAGGAATTCAGATATGGCTTATCTGGGTCTTCTGGTTCAGGGTCTCTCGTGAGACCCCAGTCCAGATTTTGGCTGGGGCTATAGTTATCTGAAGGCTTGATGCAGACAGAAAGATCCACTCTCAAGCTCGCTAGTGTGGCTGTTACCAGGATGCCTCGGTTTCTTGCTACACAGACCTCTCCTCATGTTATAGTAGTTAGCTTCCTCTAGAAGGAGTATTGCAAGAGAAAGGGCGAAACAGGGAGCAGGAAGTAACAGGGCCTTCTAAGCCCCAACCTGTAGAATTGTATACCATCATGTCAGTCATATATACTGGTCACACAGACCAAACTTGATACAGTGGGAGAGGGAACAACACAAGAACATCAGAAAGTGACACCACTGGAGACTCTCTTGAAGCGTGGCTGCCCACAGTAGGCAAAAAAAGGATTACTGGATATGTGGAGAAAACCTGGGCATGAAAGAAGAAAATGCAGGGTAATAAAATGTAAAATGTGATCCCAGATAAGCTCATGAAGGTATAGGAAAGAACATGTGAAAACAAAGCAAAAGAAACACATTGTTAGGATCATGGGTCGGTATCCTTAGATATATTTTACAAGCAGCAAGAAGGGGTGATGGGCCAAAAGAGGATGGGGGATGGTGCAAAAGAAGAGGATTTTGAAAATAGCATTGCATTAGATGATGTACAGGTGCTCTTTTCTATTTCAAGGTGGCATGGAGAGTAGGGCACCACTGACCCAGCTCTAAGAATTGACTTGGACTATAAGCATAACTGCTGGGAGGCAGTGTAAGAGATGCTGCATTTTCTTGGGTCTTAGAATTAGTGTCTGTGTCTGAGGGTGTTTGTTCTAAGCTCCAGGAGGTCCTGTAAAACTTCAATTAAAAGTGCTACTTGTTTTGCTTTCATTGGATATGGGTATTATTGGAGTACAAAAGTATGCTTGCTCCATTTCTGAACTTGTAAATATGTATTACGCAACCAAGAGTTAAATGCTGAGGATAACTTACTGCTTTTCACATTTAAAGCTGCTACTGCTTTTTCTGAAAATCTATTACCATCATTTGAACTCCACTTCAAAGTCTGTTTCTACTCTTTCTTTGCACAAATTCTGGAAACTAATGTGTACTAGGCGTGGCACTAGGTGCTGCAGATATATTAATGAGGAAGACATGGAGCTTATACAGCGTAGGTAGGCAATTTTCACTACTTTATTAAAAAGCCTTTGAAGGTGGCAAGTACAGGGAGTTATAAATAAAGAAGGAGTTCCTAGCCCAGTCCTTGGGTTTCCCGCCTCCCACCTCACTCTCTACTTGGATTTGCTTCCTAAATATGTCTAAGATCTATCCCAAATTCATTCCTACCACACTGTGTGACTAGGCCAACCTACTGTCACTGTAGGGGCCCAGGGCAGGCTGCCCCAAAATATACCACAAGGACATATTATTTTGAAGTTACTTGGGAAACAGCCAGTGCAAGGTCACTCAGACCCTCCTCTGTCCCCCTCTGAGAGCAGGAAATAGATCTCCCATAGGAAAGGTACCCTCCCTGTGCTACGAAGTACAAAGATGTCCTTATCACCAGAGATAGGGACTTTATTTATTTATTTAAAAAAAATTTTTTTATGTTTTTATTTATTTTTGAGACAGAGAGAGACAGAGCATGAGCAGGGGAGGGGCAGAGAGAGAGGGAGACACAGAATCTGAAGCAGGCTCCAGGCTCTGAGTTGTTGGCACAGAGCCTGACGCGGGGCTCAAACTCACGAGCTGTGAGATCATGATCTGAGCTGAAGTCAGACGCCCAACCAACTGAGCCACCCAGGTGCCCCAGAGATAGGGACTTTATTTTTTATTTATTTTTTTTTTTAATTTTTTTTTAATGTTTTATTCATTTTTGAGACAGAGAGAGACAGAGCATGAACGGGGGAGGGGCAGAGAGAGAGGGAGACACAGAATTGGAAGCAGGCTCCAGGCTCTGAGCCATCAGCCCAGAGCCCGACGCGGGGCTCGAACCCACGGACCGCGAGATCGTGACCTGGCTGAAGTCGGACGCTTAACTGACTGCGCCACCCAGGCGCCCCGAGATAGGGACTTTAAAGTTGAGAAAGTTCTAGAAACAAACCTTGTTATTTTTCTTTTTCTCATCTACTACCTCAGCCTAAATTCTGCTTAGAATTCCTTACTAATTAAAGCTCCCAAACACCTGTTTTCTTTATCCTGTCAATTACTCACAAATTTATTGTCTATGTCTAAAATCTATAAAATCTGCCTGCCTAGGTCATTTCTTTGGGCATTAATTTCATTATTGGATTTTCTTGCACGGGTAAATAAAACTTTGGTTTGTTCCTCCTGTTAATCTGTTTCATATCAATTTAATTCCTAAGCCAGCTAGAAGAACCTGGGGAAAAGAAGGAAATTTCTGCTTCCCCTACATCATCAAATGCTTAAATTATTACAATAGTCTGATAAATAAATGATCTTCCTGAATCTACTTTTGTCCTTTTGCACTGTGTTTTCCACATAGCAGCCAGGGTGTTATTTTGAAAACACATATTTTATCATGTCACTTCTCTGTTTAAAATATGCTAGTGGGGGCACCTGAGTGGCTCAGTTGTTTGAGCTCTCAGGTCATGACCTTGCAGTTCTTGAGTTTGAGCCTCACATTGGGCTCTGTGCTATCAGCCTGTCAGCATGGAGCCCATTTCTGATCCTGTGTCCCCTTCTGTCTTTCCCCCTCCCCTGTTTGCACTCTCCCAAAAATAAATAAATATTTAAAAAATAAATAGGGGCACCTGGGCGGTGCAGTGGGTTGAGTGTCCGACTTCAGCTCAGGTCATTATCTCTCATTCGTGGGTTGAAGCCCTGCATCAGCCTCTGTGCTGACAGCTCAGAGCCTGAAGCCTGCTTTGAATTCTGTGTGTGTCTCTCTCTCTGTCCTTCCTCTGCTTGTGCTCGGTCTCTCTCTCTCAAAAAATAAAATATTAAAAAACTTTAAATACATAAATAAATCAATAAATAAAATATACATGTCAGTGGCTTCCCATTGCTTTTCTTTAAATATTATTTTAATTTCAATTCTAATATAGTTAACATACAGTATTACATTAGTTTCAGGTGTACAATATAGTGATTCAACAATTCTCTACATTACTCAAGTGCTCATCATGATAAGTGTACTCTTAACCCCCTTCACCTACTTCACCCATCACCCCACCCCGCACCTCCTCTCCGGTGACCATCAATTTAGTCTCTATAGTTAAAAGCCTGTTTTTGTTTGTCTTTTTTTTTCTTTTGTTCATTTTTTTTGTTTCTTAGGTTCCACATGAGTGTGATCATATGGTATTTGTCTTTCTCTGACTTATTTTGTTTAGCATTATACTCTCTAGTTCCATCCATGTCATTGCAAATGGCAAGATTTCATTCTGTTTTATGCCTGAATAACATCCCATTATATATATATATATATATATATATTATATATATATATAAAATGGAATATTATATATATATATAATGGAATGTTATTTATATATATATATATATAGGAATATTATATATATATAATGGAATATATATATATATATATATATAATGGAATGTTTATATATATATATAAAATAAAGATAAATTCCTTAACATGATTCATCCTGTACCTATCTTTCCAGGAAGATCTGAATTCAACATGCTCCTCCATCACTCACTCAACTCAAGCTGCACTGGTCTTTTGTGTACTACAGTCTGCATTCTGGCTGCAGGTTTTTGAAAATATAATTTCCTCCTGACTTCAATATTTTCCCTTCCTCTCTTTGCCTTTTTAACTCATCTCTTTCTTCAAATCTCAACTCAATCTTCATTTCCTTGGAGCAGTCTTTCCTGACCTGCCTTATGTCCTTGGTAACATTTAAATTATCTTATTTTAGGGGTACCTGGGTGGCTCAGTCAGTTGGGCGTCTGACTTGAGCTCAGGTCATGATCTCACAGTTCGTGAGTTCTAGCCCTGCATTGGGCTCTGTGCTAACAGCTCAGAGTCTGGAGCCTGCTTTGGATTCTGTGTCTT
Organism: Leopardus geoffroyi; assembly: GCF_018350155.1. NCBI lineage: Eukaryota > Metazoa > Chordata > Mammalia > Carnivora > Felidae > Leopardus > Leopardus geoffroyi. Next base: position 64,323,659 of record NC_059329.1, on the reverse strand, counting down.
CCTCTCTCTCTGCCCCTCCCGTGCTCATGCTCTGTCTGTCTCTCTTTCTCAAAAAATGAATAAACATTAAAAAAATTTTTTAATCTTATTTTATGTTCTTTTTTTTCATTTTTTAAAAATTCATTTATTTGGAGAGAGAGAGCACAAGTGGGTGAGGGGCTGAGAGAAGAAGAGACAGAATCCCAAGCAGACTCTATGCCATCAACACAGAGCCTAATGTGGGCCTCAAACTCACAAACTGTGAAATCACGACCTGATCCAAGATCAAGAGTCAGACGCTTAACCAACTACACCACCCAGGCACCCTTTATTTTATGTTCTTATAGTAACATGCTCTTCTCCTTCATAACACTTGTTCCAGTTGTGGTATTTCTTCTATTTGTATTATTGTTTGACTAATGTCTATTATCCACACTAGACACATGCTCCATGGTCAGAAACTCTATGGGAGCAGGGAGAATTGGGGGAGATGAGGCTTGGAAGTTAAGCAAGGGCTATACTGTAAAGACTTATATGTTAGGCTAGGGAATTTGAATTTGATCCTAAAATCAAGCAGTTTTCTATGGGCAATGAAGTATATTCGAGATGATTTTAAAATTTTACTGAAAGTCTTGCTTTTTACAACAGAAACTGACTTATAGTTATCAGATTAATCATCAGCTCAACAAGTTGTTATTCAACTTGTTATTGAACAACTGAACAAGTTATTAAACAGTAGAGATTTTGACTTCCTCCTTAAACATGAGAAAAGTTTCTTTCCTTAAAAGCCTCTTAAATTGGAGCTAAATTATTATATAATAAGAAATCATTTGTTGTATTCTAGCTAAACATGATAATTATCTGACCAGAGGAACCAATTCATCCAGCATGCACTACAGGAAACCTTCCAGGTCCTGAAAAGGCAGTCCACCATTTTCCAAAGACAGCAGCTGGTGGAGAATGTCTGTGTGGGGGACAAGGCTATACCTCATGCCCCAACATCTGCCTCCTCCACAGTTTTCCTCCAAAGCCCAGGAAATCAGACATATGGCATGGAACCGAACTTGCTCTGTACCACCTTCCAAGATCTCTAATCTTTCTTTCTTTCTATTCCTTAAAGTTGAAATTATAGAGGAGACATACTCTTGTCAGCTCTTACTCCCTTAAGAATAAGAAGGTTTGGGGGCGGGGTGGAAAGGAATAACATTTAGTCTTTGTTGTCAATTAATGTCTCCAATTTTAGTGGGGTTCACAAGGACAGATTCCCTTCAAGAACTTAGAAAAAAGCTGCAGATTGAGTTTTAATCAATTTTTTTAAATGATGGTTTTAATTAGAGATAATGTAAAGTTGCAATGAGCTCTGGCCAAGACTTGAACAAAACTTCATTAAGTGTACAAACACAAACAGTGTAGGAACATAACAGTCTTTAAGAGATTTAGTCAGGAAAGGAAGTTAAGAAAAGGGAAAGTCAAACATTGATATTTACTTCACAGTGAGAAGAGAGTTTGCTAGCCCAGCATGATGACCAACCAGGGGATGTGGCAGGTATGACCCTCTGGCAGAGGTACACTCAGCAATCTTCAGTGCTTCATGACACAGGCATTGAAATCTCCAACTAACTGCTCTTTTTCTAGTTGCAGGCTCACTAAGCAGCCTTGTATTAATTAAGTTTTCTGTTTTCATTTTTCTCCAGAGAAAGCATTTATTTTAAGCCCATATAATGGCTAAGCTTCTTATTTTAAATTAATTGACACTGTAGGTTTTAGTCATTGGCCTTCATGAGCTTGCTTAATGTGAGCCCACTCTGAGAAACAGATCTAGTTCTTATCATATTGATAATTATGTTTCAAACTGATAGCTTCTTAACTCTTATATAAATGTCTTTTGCTAAATTTGGGAAGATCTCATCCATTACTTTTTGAATACTTTTTCAGTCCCTTTCTCCTCTCTTCCTGGGACTCAGCCATAATCAGGCCTGTCATGAATTTGTCCAGGAAATGCCAACATGAAGGGATCTGTCTGGATGGCCAGCCAACTTCCAAAGAAGATATTAGACTTTTCTCTAAGTGATTTTACATTAAAACGGCAATAATTCACGTGGAGATCCTCAACTTCTATCCCCACCTGACACTAACGAGTTGCTTCTCCCACTCCCTAATGGAGAAGACAGAGGAAAGAATTAGTAATGAAAAAAGAACAATAGTAAACTACAGAGGAAAAATAGATTAAAACAAAACAAAACAAAAAAAAAAAAAAACAAAATCTAGAGTCCCAGGAAAAGAGGAGTAAGGGACTGAAAAAGTATTCAAAAAGTAATGGATGAGATCTTCCCAAATTTAGCAAAAGACATTAATATAAGAGTTAAGAAGCGGACCTAATTCCAAAAAAGGATAAAACCAAAGAAATCCACCCAAACGTAAATTAACTAGACTTCCAAAATCTAAAGATAAAGGAAAAATCTTGAAAGCAGCCTATACAGGAAAAGTCACTTCAGATGACAGATTTCTCACTAGAAACAACTGAGGTCAAAAGGAAGTTGCACAATATTGTTCAAGTGCCAGAAGAACTGTCAACCCAGAACCCTAGACCCAGTGAAAATATCCTTCAAATATGAAGAAGAAATCAAGACATTCTCAGATGAAGGAAAATGAAGAACTTGTTGTCAAAGGATCCACTCTAAAACAATGGCTAAAAGAAGTTCTCTAAAAAGAAAGGAAATAATAAAAAAAGGAACATTAGGAAAGAAGAAAGCAGATGGTAGGCAAAAATGAAAAATATGGATAAATACAATATTCATAAATATATCCTTGGCCATTTATATATTAGAAAAGAGGGAGTGTCTCAAATCAATAATCTAAGATATTCTCTCAGAAACTTAAAAAAAGAAAAGCAAAATAAAACCAAAGCAAGAAAGGGGGAAAAATAACAAAAATAGAACAAAAATCAGTGAAAATGAAAGCAGAAAAAGAATAAAAATAATGAAACAAGATGGAAAAATCAATAAAATTCACAAAACTTTAGCAATACTGCAAAAGAAAAAAAAAGGAGAAGACACAAATTACCAATATCAGGAATGAACAAGGGATATCAATCAGATCCTGCAGACTTCAAAAAGTTAATAAAGGAATAGTATGAATAACTCTGCACCCATAAATTTGTCAACTTAGATGATATAAGCCATTACTCAAAAAATATAAACTACTACAACTCATTTAACATGAAAGATAATTTTAGTAGCTCTGTAACTATTAAGGAAATTGAATTCATAATTTTTAAAACTCCCAAAAAGAAATCTCCAGGCTCAGATGGTTTAGCCAGAGAATTCTACCAAATATTTAAAGAACAATTAGCATCAATTCTACATAATCTCTTCTGGAAAATAGAAGATGAGGGATCACTTCCCAATTTATTTTATGAAACTACTATTCTCTGACCAAAACAGAGAGAGTATATTTTAAATATAAAGCTAAAGATCAATATACCTCATGAACACAGATGAAAAAATCCTTAATGAAATATTTACAATTAACAATCTATAACAAGAATTGTATAAACCACAACCATGTTAGGACTATTTCAGAGACACAAGGCTGATTTAATATTCAAAAATCAATCAATATAATCTACCATATTAACAGATGAAAGGAAAAAAATCAAATGAATCTAACAATTAATACAGAAAAGGAATTAGGCAAAATTCATCATCCATTCATGGTAAAAATTCTTAGCAATATGGAAATAGAAGAGAGCTTCTTCAACTTGATAAAGCATCTATAAAAACCCCTATGATAACATTACAGTTAATGGAAAAAGACTAAATACTTTTCCAAACAACTGGGACAAAGCATTCACCACTTCTATTCAACATTGTGCTGGAAGTTCCAGCCAATGCAATAATGCAAGAAGAAGAAATAAAAGGCATATAGATAGAAAAGGCAAAAATAAAATCCTACATGCAGATGGCATGATTTTCTAGACAGAAAATATCAAGGAATCTACAAAATTATCTTAGAACTAGTAAATAGGTTCAGCAAGGTAACTGGATACAAGATAAATATACAAATATTATTATGCTAATAGTGATTACATGAATGAAATTTAAAATATAATACCATATACAATCACTAGAAAAATGACACACAGAAGTATAAATCTAACAAAACATATATAGGATTTGCATGTTGAAAATTACAAAATGCTGATGAAAGAAATCAAAGATTAAAATAAATGGAGAGACATATTGGGTTCATGGATTCTAAGACTCAACACAGTAACGATGTCAATTGTCCTTCAAATTGATATGCTGGTTTAATATGACTTCTACCAAAGTCCCAGAAAGAATGTTTGTAGATCCAGATGAGATGAGACTATTTTAAAAGTTATATGGAAAGGCAAAGGAACTAGGATAATTTTGAAAAACAAGAATTAGGAGCAAACAGTCTACTCAGTTTTAAGACTTTTTATATAGCTACAGTAATCAAGACCATGTTTTATTGGCAAACAGAACAATGGAAAACAACAGAGAACCCAGAAATGTCTGGGAACCCAATGCCTTGGAACCCAAATGGATATGCCTGATAGATTGCTAAAAAGATTCACAGGTAATATAGGTAATTCAACAAATGGTGCTGAACCAATTGGACATCCATAGGCAAAAACCTTGACCTAAGTTTCACACTTTATACAATATTAACTTAAAATGGATCATAGACTTAAATGTAAATGTAAAACTATAGTATTTTATAAAAATCTAGAAGAAAATCTTAGCTAAGCAAATATTTCTTAGACCTGTCACCATGATCTATAAAAGGAAAAATTAATAAGTTGGACCTTGATCAAATTAAATCATTTTCTCTATAGAAGCTGTTAAGAGGATGAAAAGGCAAGCTACAAGAGTAGAAGAAAATATTTGCAAAACCATCTATTTGACAAAGAAGTATTATATATAATATATAAAGAGTTCTCAAAACTTATCAGTAATAAAACAATCCAATTAAAAAACGGAAAAAGGGCATAAAAAGACATTTTACCAAAAAAGAATAAGTAAATGGCAAATAAGCACATGAAAAGATGTTCAACATCATTAGCCATTTTGGAAATTCAAATTAAAACAACAAATGAGATGTCATTAACATGTATCAGAATGGCTAAAATTAAAAACAGACACCAAAGTTGCACAGAAATTGAATCCCTCATACATTGCTAGTGTAAATGTAAAATGGTACACCCCTATGGAAAACAGTTTGGCAGTATTTTTAAAAAGTAACATGCAACTACCATATGATCTAACAACTGTACTCCTGGGCATTTATCCCAGATTCACACAAAAACCTGTGAACAAATGTCTACAGCGGCTTCATTCATAATAGCCAAAACAACCCCCAAATCCTTCAGTGGGTGAACAGTTAGTTTAACTGTGATATGTTCATACCTTGACATACTACTCAGCAATAAAGAGAAACGAATTATTGATACACACAAAAACCTGGATGAATGTCCACAAAATTATGATGTGTAAACAAAAAGCCAACTGCAAAAGGTTCTATGCTGTATGATCCCATTTATATAAGATTCCTAAAATTACCAAATTATAGAAGTGCATTAACTGTCTAGTGTCATGCAGAAGTCAAGGAAAGGGTACTCTGAGTAAACTGAGTAGAGGTAAGGTAAACTGGGATCTGTCTGTATTATTTCCCACAACTTAATACGAATCTATACTTATGTCAAAATAAAAAGTTAAAAAATTGAAACAATGTTAACTTCATCTTCAAAGATGACTAGATTTTTTTCTTCCAAATTTTGCCTTTATTTTGTCATTGCTTTATGATTCCTATCAGAATAGGAGCCAATATTTATTGAACACATTATGTGACAGGCATTCTAATAATACTTCATATGATGCTTACATAACACTGTAAAGCAAGTAATATCATCCCCATTTTATATTTGTCTAAGGCTTAGAGAAGTTAAGTAACTTATACGAGATCACACTGTTGGGTTATTAGGTAACAGAGTCAAGATTCACCTGCAGACTTGTCTGGCTCTATAACTGGTGCTCTTAACCACCATCATACCCTTCAAAGACAATCTATGTTGAGTATCACTTGGGCAGGACTTTATTTTGGACTGAAAGCCAGAAGCATGAGATTTTAATTGTTTGTCCCTCATCCAGTTCTTTTTCCTTCTTATCTCCTTTCCTACACTTCTCTTCTAAGCTCTAGTACAGATACATTTCTTGTATTCCAGAAGCACCCAAGCAAGCTGAGCTCTTTCTGCCTCACTGACTGACCTGATAAAATCCAATATTTCTTAAAATAAGCTTCTAAATAGCTCATGGAATCAGTCTTCGGCATTGCCTGCAGCACTGCGTTTGTTCTGTTCTTCTGAATCTCTCACTAAACGTAGCTGCCTCATTCTTCCCTCCATCCTCCCTATTCTCTGATGGTTCTGGGCAGTGGTGGCAAGTGGTTTATAAGTTACATTAACAACAACAACAACAAAACCCAAACCACTCATTATTATAATTAATCAACAACCTCATGTAGGGGTGATTCTTCAGCCTGTAATACTTGAAGTATTGTAATACTTCTGTAACACAGAAGTAATGTAATACTTGCATTTTCATGGCTTGGAGACATTGAATTAATTCAATATTATGTGGGAGGTTGCATAGGATTGTCAGCCACACAAGCCACACAATACAGATTCCAGTAAACAAAATGCCACACAAACCAGCTATTCTTTAGTGGTAATCTCTCTCAATAAGTCCTTTGAAAAAAACCTGAATAGATATTAATTTAGTTATTTGCCATATGCTGGGTACTGTACTAAGTGTTTTACATGTAACCATTAAATGATTTAATCCTCTCCAAACCATCATGAAATAAGCATTCGTATTATTCTCATTCTACAGATGAGGAAAGGGACATGGAGGGCTTAAGTGGCTTGTCTCAAAATCACACAGGGATGGGATTTGAACTCAGGCAGTCTGACAAAGAGCCCAGAAGCTTAACCATCATGTTTTATACTTCCTCATCCTATAGTTCACTAATTTGCTCCCATGTGCTCTGGGAATCATTAGAAGGAAGCTGCAGTTAGGAAATAAAAAAGGTCAGAGAAACAGTGATTTTTTTTCCAAATCTTTTTTATCTTTTAGTAATTACCAAAGTTACAGAAAGTTTGCAAGAACAGCAAAAAGAACTCTTGCATGCCTTCAGCCAGGTTTCCCAAGTGTTAACATTTGACACATGTTCTTCATCATTCCTTCTCTATCTTTCTCTTTCTCTTGTGCCTCACCCCCACCACGACACACATTCTTTTCGAAGTTAGTGGAGAATAGGTTGCAGGCATGATAACCCATTACTGCTGTTTCCTAGAGGAAACGACACTCTCCTATACAACCATAAAATTGAGAAATCTAACACTGAGACCATAAAATCCATAAACTCCATTCAAATTTCACAAATTACCCCAGTAATGCATTTCATAGCAAAGAAAAGTACAAGGATCTTCTGGTTCAAGATCCATCTGAGGATCAAGTGTTACATTTCTTTCACTGTTACTGCTTTTTATTCTTTTTGTCTGGAACAGTCTCAGTCTTCCCTGGTTCCTGATGTTGACATTTTTGAACAGTACAAAGTAGTTATTTTGTAGAGTTCCCCTCAATTTGATGTTACTCACATCTCCCCAGTATTAGATTTAGGTTATGTATTTTTGGCAGGAATGTCACAGAAGTAATGCCATGTTCTTCTCAGGGTATTTTAGCAAGAACACAATATTGGTATGTACCATTCCTAGTGAGGTTAACTCTCATCACTGGATGAAGGTGGTGCCCATCAAAATTCTTCTCTATAAAATTACAGTTTTCCCTTGGTAATTAAGAAGGACTTTATAGGGAGATCCTTTGAAATTACATTGCTATCCTATTCATCTTCAAACTTTTACTCAAAAGTTTTTTTAGACTCTATTGATGGTTCTTGACTAAATAATTACTGTGATGTCTGCTAATAATGACTTTGTAACTCTATCATTTCTTCTATGCTTACTTGTTGATACTGTACTATAAGAAAGAGCTTTTACTTTTCCTATATTCACTTATTTGTCCATTAATTTAGACTAATTAATCCTTATTTTAATCCACAGGTTATAATCTGTTACAGTCATTACTTATTTTGATGCTCAAATCATCCCAGCTGTTCTTCATTCTGGCTACTGTGTGTTTTTGACAAACCCTCATAAATTTTTATCAGATCCTTGCTTCAAATCAAGATATTTTGGGCTCATCTTGTACTTTTGATGCCCCAACCTCAGGCACACAGGAATGAGTTCATGTTAGTGGCATTCGTTGAGAATAGAGAAAAGAGAAAGCATTTCAAAGAGAAGATGAATTTAGTTTGTGATCTGTTGAGTCTGAGTTGCCTACTGAATATTTAGTAAGATACTGAGCAGTAGGTCTAGGGCTCTGAAAACTGAACAAGACTGAATATAAATCTCAGACAGCAATTTGTTCATGGTAGAACTCACAAGAATAAATGACACAACCTATAGAAGTTTGTTGTGTGAAGTGAGAGAAGAGACGGCCAATGACACAACATGAAAACAAAACCTTCCAAAAGATGCTCAGAAATAAGACTTGCAGGGGCACCTGGGTGGCTCAGTTGATTGAGCGTCTGACTTCGGCTCAGGTCATGATCTTGTGGCTCATGGGTTCAAGTCCCACGTCAGGCTCTGCACTGACAGTGCAGAGCGTGCTTTGGATTCTCTGTCTCCCTCTCACTCTGCCCCTCTCCCACTCTCTCCTTCTCTCTCAAAAATGAATGAATGAATAAATAAATAAATAAATAAATAAATAAATAAATAAATAAATATTAAAAAAAAAAAGAGGTAGGGGCGCCTGGGTGGCGCAGTCGGTTAAGCGTCCGACTTCAGCCAGGTCACGATCTCGCGGTCCGTGAGTTCGAGCCCCGCGTTAGGCTCTGGGCTGATGGCTCAGAGCCTGGAGCCTGTTTCCGATTCTGTGTCTCCCTCTCTCTCTGCCCCTCCCCCGTTCATGCTCTGTCTCTCTCTGTCCCAAATATAAATAAACGTTGAAAAAAAAATTAAAAAAATAAATAAATAAATAAATAAAAAGAGGTAAGATCGGCAAAAGGCCCCTTGAAGGAATATGAGACAAGAACATTTGGAAGCTGATGGGAATGACTTCCTGTCTAAAATTACCTCTGCATAACTCCCCATAATACAGCCTCCCCAACCCAGTAACTCAATAAAAAGAACAAAAATGTACATTCAGCACCAAATGCTGAAAATGAAAACCAACACCTAATAATATCAGAATATTTTAGGAACCTCCAGTAACTTTAATCCTTAAAAACTTCCAGGCTTTGTCTCATAACACTGAGGCTCTGGTAGCCAGGGTGGAGACTAAAATATAATTCACAGTCAGCTTAACTACTCTATAACCACTTTTCTCCTGGAAGATTTTTGGATCCACATATCCATCTCCACCTCATCCATTAGGCTGCCCCCTTCCACTATACACCCTACATGCTTCTCTCATCACAGTAGACAATAGGGACTTGTGTCTTTTATGCTCCCTTCTCCAAGTTTAATGTGCATTCAAGTCCTTTGGGGATCTTTCTCAAGTGCAGATCTTATTTGTAGATGGAGTCTGAGATGCTACATTTCTAACAAGCTCCCAGGTGACATGCTGCAACTGACCTGAAGACCACACTTTGAGTAGCAAGGGTTTAGAGTACTCTGCCTTCTCTCCTATCTCCAACTATATATAACATACCTCCCTATACACCCTTCCTCAATCTCTATCACTTTTATTTCCCTATTGCTGCCTCTTTCAACCTCACTATGTTCTCTCCTCCTTTTCTCTGACCCACTATGCATCATTACTTTTATGCTGACATCCAATAATGTCATTATCTTCCTCACTTTATTCTTATCCCAGTAAAATTTCTATTTGTTCCTTCTTTTGGGTTCAATTTAGCATCAGGAAAGCAAGCTGATTAAATCAAAGCACACAAGAGTGTTAGTTTCTGAAAGCCAATTTATGTCTCTCTGGGGGTGTTTGTTCATCCAATCTCTCAAGAAAAAGGTTTAGTTCAGGGAGATTTTCCTTAAATCATATCAGCTGGCATCACTGTGCAAGACCAAGTCTGTGGGATGAAAGATACAAGAATATACTCTTCCAAAACCCCAGAACTTTCTCTGAAATAGGAAGGTGTTGCTATTTCAAACTTCCCATTTTCTAAACACTTTCTGGGGCCCGAGACTTAAAAATCCCAGCCATTCATAAAGAGGTAGTGAGGATTATGGAGATAATATTTCACAGATTTTGTTCTAGGACACAGCTCCCCAAGCCTTTACAAATAGTATTATATTAAATCTTCACAGCAATCTATGTGGTACTATTTCTTACTACAACTTTACAGTTGTGAAAACAGAGATACTGAATGGTTTAGTGATTTACCCAAGGTCACATAGCGGTTAAATTGCAGAGCTGATTTGAATTCAGGCAGCCTGACTCCAGAGACACTATATTATTCTATTTCTGGCAAAGTATAACATGGCACTCTTTCTGGACCTAATGCAAACAAACAATGACTTTCAGCATGGTGAGCATGACAATCTTGAGAGCAGAGCTTACAGCTGATTTATCTTCGCATCCCTCCCCACCACACCCCAGCTTTAGGCTTTGGTAGTTGCTCGGTATATTTTAGTTAAACAAAAAAGAGAATAAGAACTCTGTAGTAAGAGGCAAATACCTTTGAATGGAGAGGCAAATACAGTCACTAACAGAATCATTAAAAGCACAGAATTTTATTTAAGGAATAAATGGTAAAGATATTCAAATTCTTCTGTTCAACTTTTCCATTAAAAGCTCAGAATTCACCAACTTTAAAGCACAAATCCCTGGTAAAACTGGAATTCAAACTAAGGAAGTCTGTGATTTGCTCTAATTATTCCTTAAAAGCATATAGCCTATTAGACTAAAATATTTGCTCGTGGCCTTATTCTGTCTCATTACTCTAGAAAAAGAAATGGAAGAAGATATGAAAGAATTGACACTTTCTTTTTACATAGTTCTAAAAATATCCTAGAATAACATAATGCAAAAGCCACAAAGAAAGTCCTGTCATCAAATCCTGTCCTAGGCCTATGGAGCCTGATGCATCTCAAGAACGATGCACAGTACTGACATGGTGGTGTTTCTCACCAGAATTAAATTTGTCATCGTTCTGTCAGCAACCTGGGCACTCTGTGGTAACGTGAGGACATTTCTCTTATTCTGCAAATAGTGTGGAGAAAGAGTCAGAGGTGATGAATCCAATAACACAGCAGGATTTTGCAATGTGGATAACATTCTAGAATAGGTATCAAATTGCCCATAAGCACAACAAGCCAATAAGGACACTAATTTCTGACCCTACAGAACTTACAGTTCAAAAATAGTTATTGGACTTGTGAAGGAGATTACTACATATGATACAGTTAAACTTGTCTTCTGTTTCCAGAATTATCTCTGTTCCCCAAGAGATCAGTTTTCAGTATGTATACCTTGGTTATGCTGTAGGCATTCCTTAAATATCTGGTGATTCATAGTTGTCCATTCATCTTTAATAATAAGGGAATAAGACTGACTGGAAGTTCTGTATATGGGGTAGAAATTAGCAACTGGAAGGCTTTTACATCTGTTCATATATATTAAATCATTAGTCCATGAGCCAAATCAGGACTCACATAGTAATTTTAACTTTATAAATTAAATTGAAAATAATTTAAATGTGGGAGTTTTCACATAAAAGTTGTATTTCTGCCTTCTTTTGAAAAATAGAGATGGCATCTGGGTGGCTCAATCAGTTAAGTGTCCAACTCCTGATTTTGGCTCAGGTCATGACCTTTCGGTTCATGAGATAGAGTCCCCCGTCAGGCTCTGAGCTGCCAATGTGAAGCCTGCTTCAGATTCTCAATTCTCTCTGCCCCTCCCTCACTCATTCTCTCTCCCTCTCTCTCTCTGTCTCTCAAAATAAATAAAGCCTTAAAAAAGAAGAAAAAAAATAGAGAATAGCTGGCAACAGGAGGCTCACATTCTCAAATGCCAGTTGGCTGAGAGTCAGTGGCTATTCTGCTTGCAGCTCATGCTACCATGTGTGTATATGTGACCTATCTGGTTCCTACTGACAATGGAACTGAAGAATTCTCGTTGAGAGCGAGCAAGCTAGAGGCTGAACTTTCTGTTGAGCATCCTTACACACTAGGATACAGAGGATTTTATTCTGAAGTGCCAGACCACACTAGCTGCCCTTTCTCTTCCTGAACAGATCATTTATTTTTTCCTTTTATTAATATAAAAAGTTAAACCCCAGGTGCAGGGAATTTAATTGATGATGCTCCACAAGTCATTATCAGTTTGTGCAAGGCCATTCCCTTGTTATAGTTTATTTGTTTTTGGTTTTTTTCCTCTTAGTTTCCTATCCACCCTGCTATTCCTTCATGGAATTTTCATGGCATTTTCCTTCATGGGCACCCAGTCAAATGTATTCCATATAGTCTTGAACATGTATGCATTCCTGAAAAATAGAACTATCTTATATGTAACTTTAGTGCTGTTTTGCAATACGTGTTTTAAATTTACTTAAAGGATATCTTATTGTTAACCTCACTCTTGCTTATTTTGAAATCATCATTGTTTTAATTATCTATCCAGGCTGCTCTGTGTACAACACACTTATTGATTCTGACTGCTACCTAGTATTCCATCACATGCACCCATCACTCATTTATTCAGCATACATTTACACATTGAGTGCCTACTATGTGCCAGATGTTCTAGGCCCAATGAACAAAACAAAATCAAGTCCTGTTTTCATGGAGCTTCTATTTTCTTGGTGAAATAAGAAGATCAACAGTTATGAGTAAGGAGGAGGCCATATATGCTGGTGGTGTGAAAAGAGAGAAGATGTAAAAAAGTTATTAGAAGAGTGAGGGGATGAATCGATTGGTGACACTGGAAGCATTGACTCCACTTGATATGTATGACCATACACTTAAAGTGATACTAGCCAGGGGCAGGGGGGCAAAGGGGGCGGGAATGAGTTTTTCTCCAGTCATATTCAGCTCCCTTGGCACAGCTGTGGAGTATGAGGAGAGCTAGATCTAACAGAATTGGGATTTGCCACATAAGAATGTCAGAGCAAAAGAGGGACAAGAGGATTAAGGGAGTAATGAAGTGTTGGACCATGGACTATAAGCTGGGTAAGGAAGGAAATGAGGATACACAGGATATAAAGTTTTATGAAAATATGGTGTGTTCAAACATACTTCTGGTTGTGGCAATGATAAAGAATCATCAGATCCAAAAGAGTAAAATATAAGGCAGTGGATTATCTTCTGAGAGCAAGAGGTAGGAACTGAGATTATGGAGGGAGTGCATTCAAAGGCAATGACTAGATTCAAGGTCAGACAATGGGCTTGCAATTTCATGCCCACCCCAAAGCAGCAATATATATTCATATACATGCCTCCTTATTAGACCCTGGGCTGGGTGGGGTAGTTGGGAGGGAGTTCTTTAGTTAATTCCCAGGGTCAGAATTATTCAATCATATAGCATAAGCCTTTTTAATTTCCGCTAATACTGCTACATTTCTCTCCAGAATGACTATACTATTTTATACACTCACCAGCAAAGCATAAATGTTCCTCTTCTCTCACATTCAATTTCCAATATTTGTTGAGTCTGATGAGTATAAGGTGGTATCTCATGGTTCTAATTTTCATTTCCCTAACTACTACTGAAATCAAACAGCTCTTCACATACATGTTATCCATTCAACATTCCCCTTCTGTAAATTGTTCTCCTTTGCCCATTTTTCTATTTAGTCTGACATACATTGAATTCTATATTTTAAAGATATGGATCCCTTGCCCACTAGGTCTACAACTTTAGTATCTACATGTTAGTCTTAATTTATCTGATCTTAAATTTATCCATGTATATGATGTAAGGCAGTGATCTCCTATTTTTCTCAATGGAATGAACCCATTTTCCCCAACAACACCTAGTGAATAATCCTTATCCTCACTGCTACCTCTACTATATATGGAGTCTTACATATATATAATATATAACTACACTATACTATATATGGAGTCTTACATTTATATAATATACATATATATGTATATGATCTATACATAAAACCTATAACTATTTCTGGGCTTTCTATTCTGTTCCATTGTTCTTTTGCCATTCCCACCTTACTATGTAATAAGTCTTAAATTCTGCTAGGGTAAGTCTCTTCTTTTGTTCTTTTTCAAAAATTTCTTCACTAGTTGTGAATCTTTTTTATCTTGTTTTTTTTTTATCTAATGAACATTTTATTTTCTAAGAGAAAAAGATGTGGGAGAGGTGTGCTTACAGGGCAGAATAAATGCCTCTTTCTCTAGGAAAAAAGAAGTGAAGAAAAAGAGGTGGGAGAATATCTTGTAACTTTGAGGTGGAAAAATACTTTTTTAAACAGACAAAAAAAAAATAGCATTGATGGATCTGTATACATCAAAAATAAGGATTCTCCAGGGGAACCTGGGTGACTCAGTCAGTTAAGCTTCAGACTCTTGATTTTGGCTCAGGTCATGATCTCAATCTCAACTGAGCCTTATGTTGGGCCCCTCACTGGGCAGGGAGCCTGCTTAAGATTCTCTCTCCTACTCTCTCTTTCCCCTTTCCCCCCCACCACTCTCTTTCTCTATCTCAAAGAAAAAAAAGGATTCTTTTTTGGTCAAGTTTACCACCGACAAAGGTAACAGGTAACAGATGAATTATCATCTGGAAGAAGATATTTATATCTAAAATTGAGAAAAGATTAATATATGTAATATATGTAAACTATGTTTTTTGAGGAAAAATCTAGAATATTTGTTCAAATCTTATTTTATCTATATGTTAACATGTAAATAATTTTAGCCTCCACAATGCTGTCAATCTGCCTTAAAAACATGGGACATTAAGTTTTCTTTAAAGGTTCTCATACATCTTTTCTTTGTTTTTATTTATTTATTTTGAGAGAGAGAGAGAGAGAGAAAGCATGCATACAAGTGGGGGAGGGGCATAGAGAGGGAGAGAGAGAGAATCCCAAGCAGGCTCTGCACTGTGAGTGTGGAGCTGGATGCAAGGCTCAAACCCACAAACCACGAGATCATGACCTGAGCCAAAGTCGGACACCTAATCGACCGTGCCACCCAGGTGCCCCTAGATTCTCCTACAGCTTTAATATTTTTCTACTTAAAGGTCTTTCGAAGACTTTGGTAGGCTAACTTCCATACAATTTATGCTTTTTTCCCATGACTATAATGTTAGCTTATTTTCTGTTTGCTAGAAATAATAACTGCCCATGTAGAAGAATGGTATCTATTTTTATAAGTTGATACCCAGCAATCTTGCTTACTCGCTTATTAGTTCTAACAGTTCATCTATTGATTCTTTGGAGTACTGTATGGACATCACCATATTACCTGCAAGTAATACACAGACTTACAGTAGAATAGAATTGTATCAGGCCAACCTAACCCTCATACCTAACTAGAAAAGAAAAACAAACAAACACAAACTACAGAGTAGACTCACCTAGTAGAAGAAAAAGTTATAAATCAATATTAGAAAACTGAATCCAGCAGTGCATTAAAAATGATACATCATGTCTATGTAGGGTTCATCTGAAGACAGTTCTACATTATCAGTATAAAGGAAAACATATGACCTGTTTGATAGATATGACATAAGCAGGTGTTAATGCTAAACAACTATTCTTTGTTTTTGTTTGTCTGATTTTATTTTTGAGTAATCTCTACACCCAACATGGGGCTCAAACTCACAACTCCAAGATCAAGAGTCACACACTCTACTGACTGAGCCAGCCAGGCACTCCAACTATTCTTAGTTTAAAACAAACAAACCAAAACCTCTCTACTTGTAGCAAATAGGAAAAAGTAAAAGTCTCTCAACACACCCCCACAGCAAATACCATGCCTTATGTTAAATACTAGAAGGAATCCCACAAAACACAGTTAATGATGATTCTCATTATCACTGCTACTGAAAAATTTTTTATTGAGAGTTGTATCCATTTTAGTAAGATAAGAAAAATATAAAGATATAAATATTAGGAAAAAAGAGATAAAAAATGCTATTTTGCAAACTATGTGATTGCCTCCTCAGAATATACAATAGAATCAACTAAATAACCATCAAAAGTTATCAGTGTTAAGTTGGTTCTACATAGGAGAAGTCTACAGAGACCAATAGCCTCCTATACCAACCAGCAGTAATAATTAGAACAGACTTAAGAAAAGCATTCACTGTATGAAGAAAAATTGTTACATTGAAATGAAGCTAATAAAATCTATACAAAGAAAATGACTCCATTTTATCTATGGGTATGAAGGACATTTTATCAAATAGAAAAAAACGAACTGTATTCTTGAATGAGAAAACTCAGTATTTTAAAAATGCTAATTCACACAAAATTTATCTACAATTTTTATGTATTCCCAGTTAAAATATAAAATACAATTTTTATGTATTCCCAGTTAAAATATAAAATAAAATTGTAAGGAACTTAGCAGGTTGATTTCCAAGTTTCTCATTCAGGGAAGAACCCCACAAGACTGAAGATAAGAAAACAGAGACAAATGTGGCTACAAAGGGAAGGAGAATCATAGGGTAATAGCTAGAGAGAGTCTGGTGATCAAGAAGGGTTTTTTTCACAGACTTGAGCACATTTAAATGCTGATGGAGAGGGGGACCTGGGTGGCTCAGTTGGTTAAGCATCTGACTCTTAATTTCGGCTCAGGTCATGATCCCAAAGTCATCAGACTAAGCTCCACATCAGGCTTCATGCTGTCAGTGAGGAGCCTGCTTGGGATTCTCTCTCTCGGTCCCTCCCCCTTCCCGCATGCATGTGTGCATGTGCTCACTCTCTTTTAAAATAAATAAATAAACTTTAAAATATCCTGTTGGAGGAAAACCAGTAGAGGGGGAGAAGTTGAAATTGAAAAAAATAGTAGCACAAGTTTCCTAAATAGCTGAGGAGTAGGATACATTCCCCAAATCCATAACAGCACGAAGACTTACACACTAAATAACACTGTTTCTGAATATACAAGACAGAACTATTGGTCAGGGTAGCATCATGAACATATTAGCTAAATTTCTATCTCCAATCCCTTCCAAATTCTAAAAGGAAATACTGAAGGGGGGGAAAGTCAATCAGTGAGGGGACTATGGAAGGTTATATTTTGCCTGTCAGTTACATTAGAAATATATTTAAAGATATAAGGATATAAGATTGGAAAAAAGAATACTATAATTTCCTGCAAGAGACTGAAAAGCCTATCTGGGAATAAGTGGAAAGTAATGCCAATGCAATTCCTAATTAATCAGAGCTAGTTCCCTAGTCACCTTCACTGCACCTTCATTTGGTGCTGAAAGGAGGGCAAACTTGAGACCTTGAAGGAAAGGAGGCCTATTTAATTCCTACTGACACCTAAGGGAAAATGACACTGTCCAAAGAAAGAATCCAGCCCCACAGCAGATTACCAGCTAATGAAGGTGAGCGCCCTGCTGTGGTGATATCTAAAACAGGCAATCGTGCCAATTATAAAAGAAAAAGAGTGTAGACTTAAGGCTATTTGAACCAACCTGACCTGCTCTGGAGAGATTAAAAGAACTTAAAAACTAAACTTTTGGACAAAATATATAGAACAAAAATAAATCTTGAATGCATCAAAGATCTGCCCGAATAGTAAAAAATGATCAGGCGAAAATGTAAGTAAAGAAACTTTTGCTAGGAGGACACTACCAAATCCTCCTTTAACAGTAGTTTCCAAAGCTTTCTTTAGCCTAGGACAGAAGACCAAGGGTGCATTTCGGCAAGGATTCTAGAAGGAGAGCCTCCTTCCAAAGAGCTGTACCCTCAGGGTAAGACAAAGACAGACAAAAAGCTGCCTCCTCTACCCCAAATACCCAGGGGATTGCTTTCGTACTGAGCTGAGCACCCATCACACTGACTAGTAAGTAAATGTGTGCTGACATTAAGAGTTGGAAGGAAGTGAGACAACAGGTATTCACAAACATGAGTAGGTGAACTATATGTTGAGGCCACAGTACTTGAAAAGCAGCTTGGCATTATTTAGTAAATATTCTAGGCCCAGAGATACTGAGAGGGACATTGTTCAAAACTGTCCCAAACTGGAAATTATGCTGATATTTACAACCACAAAATGGGCAAATAAATGATGGTATACTTAGACAATGTAATGAAAATTAGCACTGCAATGAAAATTAACAAACTTCTACTTCATTCAAGAACATGGATAAATACCACAAATATTGAGTGAAAGAATAAAGTCACCAAAGAAAAAATACAGTATAATTCCTTTCATATAAAATAAAACCCAGCATAACCAGATCACATTATTTAAGAACACAGCTAGGTTATTAAAGTATAAAGAAAACAAGAACACGAGCATACAAAAGTCAGGAAAGTCTTTACTTCCGGGGGAGGGAGAGAAATTAGTTACACTGGGGAGTGGCAGTAGGGGAGTGACTTCTTGTGTGCTGGCTGGACCGGTAGTGATTACATATGCATTCACTTTACAATTTTTCTCTAAACCGTATAAGTAAATTTCCATTCTTTTCTGCATGTATGATATATTTTTCAATAAGCATTAAAAAGGAAACCAAGACAAAAATAGATAAAACTAAGAGGAGGAGAATGGGAGCAGAGGAGCAGGAAGAAAAAGAAGAAAAATGAAAACACATTGTTCTCTAATTTGAGTTTTCACAACAAACATGGAAACCTATCTTTTCAGCACCAAGACAATGCTCCTTGCTTTGGTTACTCCTAGCTCTACAGTTCTAATTTTCCTTACAGGCTTTTGGAACTTTACAATGGCAAAGTAAAACCTGACAAAATCTAGAATGGCTCCTTGTATATGTTGGTGCTTCAAGTATTTGAAAGGGACCAATAGGGTCTCTGACTAAGGCCACCTTGCTTCCCCTCTGCTAAAATAGAGACACCCCTCAGCAGATAAAATGAAAAAGAGCAAAGATAATTAGACTATGAAAATATTCAACAGGGAAAAAGAGAGACTAAGCTGACAAATCTGAGCATGTCCCACCCCCTGGCCACCCCAAGTAAACAGACTGCTTGCCCTAAAAAGAAAAATCATTAGGGGTGCCTGGGTGGATCAGTCGATTAAGCATCCAACTTGGGCTCAGGTCATGATCTCACGGTTCATGAGTTTGAGCCCCACATTGGGCTCTGCGTTAACAGTGTGGAGCCTGCTTGGGATTCTCTCTCTCTCTCTCTCTCTCTCTCTCTCTCTCTCTCTCTCTCTGTCTCTCTCTCTCTCTCTCTCTCTCTCTCTGCCCCTCCCCCACTCACGCTTTTTCTCTCTCTCTCTCTCAAAATAAATAAACAAACTTAAAAAAAAATCACTAGAGGGGCACCTAGGTGGCTCAGTAGGTAAAGCATCCAACTTCAGTTCAGGTCATGATTTCATGGTTCATGAGTTCAAGCCCTGCATAGAGCTCTGTGCTGACAGCTCAGAGCCTGGAGCCTGCTTCAGTTTCCGTTGTCTCCCTTTTTCTCTGCCCCTCCCCAGATCGCTCTCTTTCTCTCTCAAAAATAAATAAACATTAAAAAAAATTTTTTTAATCATTAGAAAATCTACCATTCACCGACTTACCATGATTTTGTGGTGCATTATGATTTATGAAAATAGAATACAAAATTATAAGAAAAACAACACCATATGAAATTAGGAGATCTTTTTTAGGGTTTGAAAAACATGATTGTTAAATTTCTCAAATGGAGGTTTGCTATGACAAAAAACTGAGGTAACAAAGTAAATACATGTTCAGGAAAAACTCTTAAACCTCAAAATAAAGGATCCTGTGTGGACAGGTTTCTCCTGACAGGAGAAATACTAGAGGCATGGAAGACAAATCTAGCACATGAAACACACATATAAGAAGCATTCTTAAAAGAGATATAGAAATGCATTCTCTATTTGGTTTCCTAAAAGCTTGTATCAAAAGGGATATTGAATTTTCATGAATGCTTCATTTGGGATCTACAGATATGATTGTGTGTTCTTGTTTCTTTTGGTCTACTGATATAAAAGATTATATTAATAGATTTTTAAAAAACCACATTCCTATTTGTTCATGGTGTGTTATTCTTTAAATATGTTGTGTGGTTCAAAATCAATTAAGTGAAAGAAAAATGCATCTTGGACTAAAAAAACACCTGAATTTTCAGGTTGAAACGTTTCACTTTGTTTACAGCAAATGTAATGGGGGGGTGGGGGGTGGGGAAGGTGTAATCTCATAAACCTTGTAATTCTAAGGATGAAAAAATAAATGCAAACCAGCATTCAAGTAAAAAGAAAAGATGAACCACAAAGAGTCCTGTTTGCCTCAGATATCTGCTCTACGATAATAAAAGCCAGAAAACAGTTTAGTGTGAACTACAGAATCTTTAAAATGACAGACACACAAACATTTTCTATCTGGTCTTGCAAGCATTCATTTGAGAATCCACTGAAAAACATTCCCAACCATGTAAGAAGTCAAAATCTGACAACCACCGACCATAAAATAACTAAAGTTTTTAAAAACATAGTAAAAGGGAAGATAGTACAAAAAATTGGCGGTAAGTATTGAAAACCAACAAAATTTATACTACAAAATTTTAAAATACCCTAGTGGAATCAAATACCATTGTCACTAGTTTTTTTTTCTTTTTTAATTGAAATATAATTAACATATAGTGTTATATTGGTTTCAGGTCACTAGTTATTTTTGCCAGAGAGGCTACATAAAACAATAAGTATCTAAAATTCCAATGATTCAAAACTGCAAAGGGCAATGGGAGGAAACTAGGGTGGAGAAACATTCTAATTTTCTCTTTTTGAAAAATGAATTTTTCTAATTTTTCTAATTAGAAATTTTCTAATTTTCTCATTTTGAAAAATGAGGGGGGTGGAAACTACTGTTTCATTCTTTTTTTTTAACCTTTTTTTTTTAATGTTTATTTTTGAGACAGAGGAATACAGAGCATGAACGGGGGAGGGTCAGAGAGAGGGAGACACAGAATCTGAAGCAGGTTCCAAACTGTGAGCACAGAGCCGGATGCGGGGCTCGAACTCACAGACTGTGAGATCATGACCTGAGCCGAAGTCGGATGCTTAACTGACTGAGACACCCAGGCGCCCCTACTGTTTCATTCTTGACATTGAAAGCATAGCTCCTTCCTCATTTATGAGCAGTTAAATGTAAATAATCATGTTATCAGCACATCGTTATATTTCATCTCCTTATTTAATTCCTTTTGCTTTTTTTCATATGCTGACACCATAAACAATACAGAATAATTATGATGGCAATATCTCTGCCTTATTTCTTACTTCAATCAGATTCCTTCTGCTTTAGTATTAAGAATGCTATCAGCTGATATTGCAAAATGGATACATCTTATCCTGTTATATTTTTGGCATACAAAGAGTCTCTAACAAAAATGGATACTGAATTTTTATTAATGGTTCATTAGAGTTTATAGAGATAATTGTGACTTTTTAAATTTTGGTCTACTGTATAAAATATATTAGTAGATTTTATAAAACTATATTCCTATTTATTCATGGTACATTATTCTTTAAATGTTACGTGAACTCATTACTATGATATTATTGAAGATATATTTTTATCTATATTTATAGGTGAAAAGTGCCTGTAATTTTCATATTTTTGTCAGGTTTTGGTAGCAAGTTTATACTGGCTTGTAAAATGAACTTAGACACTATTGTTTAAAATACTTTTCAAGGGGTGCCTGGGCAGCTCAGCTGATTGAGCGTCCAATTCTTGATTTCAGCTCAGGTCATGATCCCAGAGTTGTGGGATTAAGCCTTGTGTCAGGCTCCATGCCCAGCACGGAGCCTGCTTAACATTCTCTCTCTCTACCTCTGCCCCTTTTCCCTTATCATGCCCTCTCGAAAAAATAATAAAAGAAGGGGCATCTGGGTGGCTCAGTCAGTTGAGCATCTGACTTCAGTTCAGGTCATAATCTCGCAGTTCATGGCTTCAAACCCCACATCAGGCTCTGTGCTGACAGGCTGGAGCCTGGAGCCTGCTTTGGATTCTGTGTCTTCCTCTCTCTCTGCCCACTCATGCTCTGTCTCTCTCAGAAATAAAATTAAAATGTCAAAAAAACTTAATAAAAAATAATAAATAATAAAATAAAATAAATATTCTTCAATAACTTATGTAGCATGGGGAATTCTGTCTTTAAAATCTGAACAAAACAAGTGTGGTTTTAGAGAAATCTTTCACATTTTAGATTACTTCCATGATTATCATCCTATTTATATATTATAGGTATTCTTGGATCTATTTCTACAATTTATATTTTTCTATTAAATGCCCATTTTTACTGAGAGCAGGGAGAGAACCCAGGCAGAGCCTGGCCTTAACTAAAAAGCCCCGAGTTGAGGATCCAGAGACAAGAGTCCACAGGGGAACAAGTCCTTCACCACACACAAGCCAGAGGACCTGAGAGCCATGCAACACAAAGACAGAACTCTGGACATCTGCAGAGGGTCCACTTGGGGATCCAGCCAAGTGTGGATCAGTGCACGTGTCTGAGTAAACAATCTGAGGCTGAGAAAGCACAATCCAAAAGGATTAGGAAGGAACAGTACCTGGCCCTTATGCCAGGCCAGGAATAGTGGGGTTTTTTTGCCACAGCAGTGGATCAGCCCTAGACTGAGTACTACTCCATGGCGACCCCTAATTATGTAGTTGTCCAGGTTAGCCTGCGCTACATCCTTAAGGAGCTGAGGCCTGGTTAATTTCAATTCTCCTGGGCACCATTTGAGGCTTGTGAACATGGTTGTTTAGAAACATGTATAAAATCAGATGAGCAGTTCAATAGGGTACACCCCTCCCCCAAGGTTCATAAATCTAGCTTTGTTGCTAATCCTTCGCAGAAAAAAAGGAAGCTCAAAGGAGTTAATCCAAATATATTAGTTACATGTGAAGTGTTTACTCCACTGGAAATAATGAAAACAAATGAAGCAGTGTTGTTATTGAGGCCATAAAATCCATTTGGCAAAAACTAATCTTCTTAGTTTGCTATTTTGGTATATCAAAATGTCCATAATATTTATGATTTCCTTATATCAGAGTAATGATGTTTCCTCAAAGCTTCTAGAAAGCAATTTTTCAATTCACTATTGTTCTGTATTTTTGGAGTTCTAGCGTCAAAAATACTTCACTTGACATAAAAGAAGAAACAAACAATAGTTTTATCCAGACCCTACTTCACTTCAGCCTTTTATTTAGCTTCATTTCTGGTCTTCAATTTTCCTTCTGTTCTAAAGCAAAAGTCTGTTTTCTGCTCCTGATGTGAAATGTTTTCATTTGTACTCTTACACAGGAGTTGGGTTGAAATTGCTAGTTTGTGTTTTCTTCCCCACTGGACTGAAAGATAAATATTGAAAGGAAGAGACCATAATTGCGTCACCCATCTGCATTCCCACCTTTCAGAACCATGTTCAGCCAGTAGCAAGTGTTGAATTAATCTTTACTAAATGAATGAATAGAAAGCTGAGGACAATAGCAAGCCATGAGGAGGTTCCTTTTAACATGTTCTGTGCCCCTTCATTCCTCACCAGCGGGTTGGACAGTTTCTTGGAAACCACTGAGCATCTGAAAAGTAGAATTGTATGTCCAGCTTATCTAAATGCCCAGACTGATTACTATCCCAGGAACATTTCTCCCTAATTAAATATACAAATGGTTCATTTTTCCAGGTCTCTAATTTTGGTAGAAACACCCATCACAGTATCAACTTTAGAAAGTTTAGAATCTCGCCCCAAACCAGAATGAGGTCTGGAGAAAAAGGCTTATAACAATTAAATGTCCAGATTAAAACAAAGGCTAAAACCCATACACTGCTACATGTGGCCCCAATAATGAAATAAAAACAAGTGAAAATAAGCATGTTGTAATGATTGAGTTCTCCAGCACAAATTCAAGTCTGGGTATAGAATCTTATTATGTATCTCAATGTTATTGGAAAAATAAAAGCAGATGGTATCACAATATAATGGGCAAATGAGGACATCTGTGAGTTTACAATCTCCAACCAGACAGGAGTCAATGAGTTGCTGCCTGTGAGGTAACTGGAAGATCCAGGTGAGAATATGATTGAACTTAAACATGATAGAGAATCGAACACTGAGTTATTTCAAATTACATCCAGACAACTGCCAGCTCAAAGTGGTCAATATGAAGGTAGTGTGTGTCCCGAGATTCTGACAAAGTTGAGCTTCTCCGGATTTGATACCAAAAATCACTACAGGATTTTTTTTTTTTTCAACGTTTATTTTTTTTGGGACAGAGAGAGACAGAGCATGAACGGGGGAGGGACAGAGAGAGAGAGGGAGACACAGAATCGGAAACAGGCTCCAGGCTCTGAGCCATCAGCCCAGAGCCCGACGCGGGGCTCGAACTCACTGACTGCGAGATCGTGACCTGGCTGAAGTCGGACGCTTAACCGACTGCGCCACCCAGGCGCCCCACTACAGGATTTTTAAAAACATACATTATAAATTACAATTCAAGATTCATTGTGAGATTTCTTAGTTCAAAACAGCGGTCATGATCGAGGGATAAGATGCTAATTGTAGAGAAATTAATGATAAGAATAGGCAGTAGCCAGCAGAGAGCCACAGCAGCCACCCAAGATGTGTTCCTGCTCTATCCTTATCATCTTGTCCTTGGAGGAAGTGTGAAGTGTGAGTTATAAAAAGATACTAACACATTGGGTGAAACCAGGGATTGGTGGAGCTTTATCTCTATTAAGCAACCTACATGCTAATTTTTAATATATTTCTTCTGATTAAATGTTTTCTATAATTGTGAAATATGAATGCCTATTAAATAGGAAAAGAATATTCCCCATTTAATAATTTTTCCTACAACTTCAAGCTGAGAACTGAACCACTTCTAGGCCTCAGGCTTCTCATCTGTAATATGGATATTAAAAAAGCTATCTATTGTTGAAATGCTAGAAATTGTGGTTTATATACAAAATGGAATACTACGTGGCAATGAGAAAGAATGAAATATGGCCTTTTGTAGCAACGTGGATGGAACTGGAGAGTGCGATGCTAATTGAAATAAATCATACAGAGAAAGACAGATACCATATGTTTTTACTCTTATGTGGATCCTGAGAAACTTAACAGAAGTCCATGGGGGAGGGGAAGAAAAAAAGAAAAAAGAGGTTAGAGAGGGAGGGAGCCAAAAAATAAGAGACTCTTAAAAACTGAGAACAGACTGAGGGTTGATGGGGGGTGGGAAGGAGGGGAGGGTGGGTGATGGGTATTGAGGAGGGCACCTGTTGGGATGAGCACTGGGTGTTGTATGGAAACCAATTTGACAGTAAGTTTCATATTTAAAAAAAAAAAGGCATCTACTTCCTAGAGCTGTGAAGAATAAATGAGGTAAATTCTCCCAGCGCCTGTTCAGAAGAATCACTCAAAAATATTTATTTGTGTTACTATCATTAGAACCAATAAGAAAACTTAGAGATCATGTAGGTCAACAT
This sequence comes from Leopardus geoffroyi, assembly GCF_018350155.1. Lineage (NCBI taxonomy): Eukaryota > Metazoa > Chordata > Mammalia > Carnivora > Felidae > Leopardus > Leopardus geoffroyi. Next base: position 64,297,994 of record NC_059329.1, on the reverse strand, counting down.
TATCTTCAGATCTCTCCATTTCTTACTTTTGAATTTGAAAAATGTTAGGCTAAACAGATTAAATGATTGCATAATTTCCAATAATATTCTGATATTTATCCTAAATATATAACCCTCTTTTCTTTAACTGTATGGTTTCTTTTTTTTTTTTTTTTAAGTTTATTTATTTTGAGAGAAAGAGAGCAGAAGCAGAGGAGGGGCAGAGAGAGGGAGAGACAGGATCTCAAGCAGGCTCTAAGCAGGCTCTGCGCTATCAGTGCAAAGCTCAATGTGGGGCTCGAACCCACAAACCATGAGATCATGACCTGAGCTAAAATCAAGAGTTAGACACTTAAATGACTGAGCCACCCAGCCCCCCCCCCCAACTGTATGGTTTCTTTAGAGCAGTAAGTTCTAATATGAATTTAAACTTTAAATTTGTTAAAAATAAAATTGTAATCTATACATTACTTAAAGCCCCACAAAACCTCTATTCTTATTCAATTTTTTAATATCTTCTTAAAACTCATATTTCATGGGGCGCCTGGGTGGCTCAGTCAGTTAAGCATCCGACTTCAACTCAGGTCACGATCTCTGGTCTGTGAGTTCAAGCCCCGCGTCAGGCTCTGGGCTGATGGCTCGGAGCCTGGAGCCTGCTTCCGATTCTGTGTCTCCCTCTCTCTCTGCCCCTCCCCCGTTCATGCTCTGTCTCTGTCTCAAAAATAAATAAATGTTAAAAAAATTAAAAAAACAAACTCATATTTCATGTTTTCTCCCTGGGATAAACACACATGTGGCGGGGGGGGGGGGGGGGGGGAGACTCCTTGATTAGGTCACATTACATGGCAAAGGTGGTAAGATGCCACCACTGTGATTCTGGAGATGCTATGCAGATGTTATATAAGATTAATGTTCTGTTCTGTTGTTATACAAGAGCCTACATTAGCAGACTGGAGAGACTCTCTGTTGCAGGCTTTGAAGATAGAAGCTGCCATGTTCTGAAAGGGCCTGCGAGAGGGTCACATGGCAAGGAACTGGGGGGTAGTAGCCTCTAGTTGTTGAGAGCAGCACCTGGCTGACAGCCAGCAAGAAACCTCAGTCTTATAGTCCTCTAACCACATGAAGATGAATTCTGCCAACAGAATAAATATATATGATAAATCAATAAATTTTGAGATTTATATGGAAACAGTTTTAATCTTTATGCAATTAAATGTATCAATATGTAACTTTTGATATGTCTGCTGTTGAACTTATCTTCCCCAACTCAAGGTCATATATATATATATATATACATATACATATATGCACACACACATATGTATATACACACATATATATATGTATATATACATATATATATATATATGGAGAGAGAGAGAGAGGAGCTGCACACTTCTATCTTCTAAGCTTATCTTTTACCATTTTATAAGATGAAAGGAGTTCTGTGGATCGGTGGCAGGGATGGCAGCACAAGAGTGTGAATGCACTTCATGCCACTGAGCTTTACACTTAAAAATGGTTAAGATGGTAACTTGTATGTGTATTTTACCACAATTAAAATTATTTTAAACCTGTAGAAAAAGATATCAGACTTGTGGTTACCAAAGGTGGGGGATGGGAGGAGGGGAAATTGAAGGAAAGTGGTCAAAAGGTATAAATTTCCAGTTACAAGTAAGCACTAGGGATGTAAAGTATGACATGATGACCAGAGCCAACACCACTGTATGACCTACAGGAAAGTTGCTAAGAGGGGACATTCTAAGAGTTCTCATCACACTCATCACAAGGAAAAAACTGCTTTGCTTTTTATTTTATCCAGATAAGATGATGGATGGTAACCAAACTTACTTCAGTGAGCATTTCACAACATGTAAGTCAAAACACACTGTACACCTTAAACTTATACAGTGATATGTGTCAATTATATCTCAATAAAACTGGAGATATTTTTTTTTTTTTAGAGAAAAACCTTACCTAAAAAAAGTTAATCTACCTGGAACTTATTTTGGAGCATAAAAATGTGTGTGTGTGTGTGTGTGTGTGTGTGTGTGTGTGTGTACACACATTTTTTTTTCCCAAAGTACTTAGCCAATTAAATCAGCATTACTCACTGATTATTTGTCTTTCCCTACCAGTTTGAATACTTGTATACACTTGAATATATTTCTGGTCTTTCCAACTGTACCCAATGCTCAGTATCTGATTCAGTGAAGATTTCCAGTTGCCCCCATTTAATTTCATTACACCCAGAAGGAAGGTACAAGCATCACTCAGCCGTACAGTTGTGGCCCTGGAGGTCAAGTTCTGGGTGGCAGGTATGAGAAGGGGAACCATAAAGCCACAATCCTTAAGCTTTTGGTGCCATCTTGTGGACTGTTTTCATGGTTAACTTCTGTTCAGAGTCTGGAAACACTTTCTCTACATAATTTTTTAATCCACGAGGGCAATTTTAAATATTAAAAATGTAAGCCTTATCATGTACAGGATGGCCCTCTGCCTCCAAACTTTCTCTGTGGTCCATCCTTCAGATGCCAGGGATATAACAGTCAAGTGCAGCTCACATCACCACTCCTGTCTTCAGAAGTTTCAATTGGCAATAGAATAAAGTAGATGTAAATTATCAGAGAGGGAAATAAAACCAGCAAAGATGAGAACAATCCTAAAATTAAATGTAAGTAGAAAAAAATGGACCAAGTTTTCTCTAAAATGTACAATATACACACATTGAGTAGGAGCTTCTCTGTTTCAGGGACAACCTAGAAATTCACATCCTCTGGAAAGCCTTCCTGTAATCAGAATTCCTTTTCTCCCTTAGTACATTGCCCACACCTATCTCATAGCACTTAATCTCTCTCTGATTTGCACTGTAGGTAATTTGATGCAGAACAATCTGCCAACCACACTACACTGTGAGTGTCTTAAGGATAAAGACAGGATCTGGTTCATCTCAGATTCAAACAGCCCTGACACCTTTAAGATGAGTGATTTTCTCCAGGAAGGTGACTCAGACTTCAAAAGGTTGACACTACAAATGCAGTTCATTCCACCTCATTAATCCCAACAGTCCATGCCTGTTTCCCAGTTTCTACATTTTCCCTGTTAATGTTTTCTTATCAGTTTGACCTCAAACTGATCTATTTTCTGCCTTTGTTGATTCACTTGGCATTCCCCTTTTGTGCTCTCTTGGTTATCAGCCTCAAGGTACGCCTTCTTAAATTAATATGTTAGTGATTTATCTGTGTTCCTTCACCCTTATCCATATAGCTCAAACTTCCAGCAAAAAATATCTTGATGTCAAAAAAGAATAGCAACAAGAAAACCACAGCCTCTATTTAATGAGAACTTCCTATGTGCTACATGCTTTAATATATTGTCTCATTTAATTTTCCTAGTGATGTAGCTTTCACTCATCCTTCACATCTGAATTCAATCATCACTTCCTTAAGGATGCATTCTCCAACATCCCGTACTACACCAGACCTTTGTTACTATACTATAGTATCTCACAGCACTAGGCAGCTCTTTCATAATGCTTATCACAGTTAAAATTTTGCCTTTTTTTAACCAAAGTCTATCTCTTTTGAACATTAATCCCTTGGAGGATTAATGATGTCTACTTTTGTTCACCACAGTGTCTACATTGCTTAGCTAAAAGATGAGGATTAATTTATCCCAAACAAATCCCCAGCAGATTGGCCTCCCAGAAAGAGATTGGCCTTATGTGAAGTATCAGTGGAAACTGGTTAAGACCTAGTTTTCAAGGTAATCAATCATGGTCAGCTGCACAGCTTGGACCAGAGTAGCCCCTACAGCTATGGTGTTAGAAAAGGGCTAATCCTGGTGGCTCAGTTGGTTGAACATCTGACTCTTGATTTCAGCTCAGGTCATGATCTCACAGTCATGGGATCAAGCCCCATGTGGGGCTCTGAACTGATCGTGGAGCCTGCTTGGGATTGATTGATTCATTCATTCCCTCTCTCTCTCTCTCTCCCTCTCCCTCTCTCTCTCTCTCTCTCTCTCTCTCTCCACCCCCCTCCCCAAATAAACAAATATAGGACTAATCCTTTCCCAATCATGAATGCTGATGTAGCAAATCCTGCTGCTAGTTTACTATGTCATTCAGCTTCAATTGCAAGACTTTGGCCCCATTTTCCCAACATCTCAGAAGAGCGGTTATGCGGAGTAATGCCTTCACAGCCATTATATTATAGTACCATTTATTTTCTACTACCTCTGTCTTCTGCAGTTTCATAGGTAAGGGGAGCAAAGCAGGGAGTTATAAAGTAGCCTGACCAAGATCACAGTTAGTAAGTGGTGGATACAGGATTTGGATTCAGGTCTACCAGATTCCATGCTACTTAATCCAGATCACTACACTTCACTACAACTCAGGGATTTCCTGAGGTACACTGGGCCCTGGGTCAATTGTAAATAACAACAATAGCCAAGCTTTTTAAAATACTGGCACTGTACTGGCTATTTTACTTATAAGATACAATGAAGTCTATGCCAATTAAGCCAGAGAGTAAGAATTCTAAACCCTGCTAGATTTGAAGGAAAAAAGGTCTTGATAACATCTATCTGCCTCACTTCTGACTGGTTAGGAATGGGACACAGAGTCTGCTGGCAGAAGTTTTGGCTCACCCTAGCTGTCAAGAAATATAGAAGGCAGAGGCAGAGTGGGGGCTGTGAAGAGTCAAATATCTCTCCAAGATTTCAAGCTGGGTGAGAACACCTTGAATATAAATACAACAAAACTCTCAAGTTGAACTTTCTGGAGACTTCTAGTACATAAGCAATTTTACCGGTCAATGGAAAGGATAAATACCAAAGGAAAGTCTGAGCTACTGCTATTTGCACAGTGCCCTGTACAACTGTTTAGTGAACCCACTGCAATTCCAGTCACTGCTGCAGGCTTTACATGCATTATCTTACTTTAAACTTTCACAATTGTTATGAGATATCATCACCATTCGCACATGAAAAAAACTGAAGGTCAAAACTTGTAATAAAACTGCCCAAGCCACATAAGTAAAAACAAAATGAAGACTCTTTTATACAACCAAAAGATTACCCTTCTACTATAATGAGCAGCATCCAAACATTACAGGGAAGCTTCGCTATTTTTTCCTAACGCTGTCCCTAAAAATTTCATAATACATCCTCAGATTTGCTCATTCTCCTTAAGCACTTTAGTAAATTTGATCAGTAGTGCATTCCACACTCCTCAATGCTCTGTAGTTGCTATAGTTTATTTTTTGCACTTGATACCCATATTAAATGTTACCCTCAAAATATTTATACTCAGAATAATTTTTAAAGAGTTGTTAGATGTGCTATACTATAAGAGAAATTATATTCAGAAACTACGTCACCACAAACAATACATGAATTCTGAAAGGAATACCGACTACCATTGGGTTCACACAATCTGATTCTGCTTGGTGAGTTCTTAAATATGCTCAAAAGAGTCAAGAACAGAGTAACTGTCCCCACAAAGGAAATTGCTATGCAAGAGAAGGAAAATCACATCACCTTTTTTAACATAAAGTCTAAAAGGGTAGCAGCATGAACCTCACATAATCTAATGGCTGAGACATATTAGAGGCCCCAGGTAGAAGGAATACAAGCAGAAAATTCTTCCCCATTTTACTTGGCCTGAGGCAAGGGAAGAAAGGGAGCTACTGTGCTTTAGAAAGGAGGTCTGCCTCCAGCACTCTAGGAGAGTCCTGGGACCCAAAACAGGATTCAGGCTGCAGAGATGGAAGATGTTCAGGCCTCACCTGGTGGGGAACACTCAGTGATGTTGTTGGTTGCCACATGGACACTTTCGATCCTCCTGGAACCCTATTTTGGACAGGAGGAATGTGGAGATAGGGTCTCAGGAGTAGGCTGAGTCAAGCACAAGATAGAGAACACAAAGGTTTTGGCTAGGAGATGCACATTCTTTAAATTATATCCAGTGGGTAAGTCCTGTGAAACACCTAGTTTGCTCTCCCTCGCTCATCATCATGAAAGAAATTACAAGCAAGAGTTTTCAATTGCTAGATCTCTTATATACTTTCCTACAAAAATAGCTTTATACAGTAATTTCCAGTAAAGAAGAATTGGGGCTGCTCTATTGCACACATACATGAGAAATCCATAGCCTCTGTATGCTGTCTTGAACTCATCTAAGCTCTGCAGGAGTCTTTATTTCCAAATGTTTACATCACTTTTTAAAAAGCTATTAATAGTTTTAATATTCAGGAGATTAGGCTTCAGAAATTGGCATTTTGTTAATTGGAAAAAGGTTTTCATCGTTATTATACTTCAGAAAGAATGTCAAAGGGGAAAACTACACTATCCTCTAAGATCTGGTTCTCAGATATGCAAATTCTACCCCTGAGGTTATGGTGAGCTAGCTATGAGCCCAGTCTGGGACAGGAGCTTCTATAAAGAGTCAAACAGAATAAGGCATCACCCATAAACAAAGTCAAGAGGGAGAGTGATTGTCAAGAGTGTTGCAACTGAAAGGCAGGTTCAGGACAATAGTTAATATTTTTGAGTAGCCATTACATGCTGGTGCTGTGCTAAGCTCTATTTTTCATATTAAAGTTTGTATTTACTTATATATATATATCAAAATTATGGAATATCAAAGATATGCTAATGTACACACCACAGAAATTTAAGATGTCAACATTGTCATTTTTGCTTAAAGTCCACCTGTTAAAAAAATAAAACAATGCATATTCGGCTAAGGCCCACTCCTCATCCATCCCACCTTCCTTTCCTCACACTGAACTTCCTGACTTTTCATGTATCACTCCAATCATAGGTTTTTTCATTACACTTGTATTTATGCAACTTGCCTTTCCACCCAACAAATACTTTGATATTTACCTATGTTGATACATGTGGATCTGGTTGATTCACATTAGCTTCTACATTGAACTTTATTATAATAAGTCTCAGTTAATCCACTCCAGGTAGGCTGTTTCTACTCTTTTAACATTCAGAGGGCAGTGATCTTGTGGGTAACTCCTGGTGTACATGTGCGAGTTTCTCTAGGTCCTCTCCTTGGACTTTCTGAGTTGTAAGGTATGCACCCTCCAACTTTACTAGGCATTGCCAAAATTATTTCCAAAGTGATTATGTCAATTTCTACCTCTATCAGAGAGGTAAATTTTCACTTTATTAAATGTCCTATCATTAAAAAATATCTTAATAATATGGAAAATTCTAGCAACATGATTTCCTTCGAGGTTTGTGTTTATGTCAAAAGTTCTCTGCCCCAGGATGATAGTTTTTCTTTATTTTCTTCTAAATATTTTTTAAAAATTTCCTCTTCAGGTTTATATCTTCAAACCATCTAGAATGTATTTTTTTGTGTATGCTCAGTTAGGGGATCTCATTTTATCTTTTTACAAAGAGATAGCCATTAAAAAAAAAAAGTCCATCCTTTCATCAATGACTTTTAAAGCTACCTCTGTCATATATCATGTTTTCGTATGCAAGTGGGCCTATTTATGGGCTCACTGTCTTGGCTCTGTTGGTCTGTCTATCCTTGTCTGTTGATATCACACAGCTTAAGTTACTATAGCTTTATAACAAGTTTTGATTATCTGGTAGGGTGAGTCCTTTCTAATTATTGTTTTTTTCAGAATCACTTTGGCTCTTCTTACTCTTTATTCCACCATATGAAGCTTTAGATAAATCTCCCATTAGTGTCTTTTTCTTACCTGTTTCTTAAAAATTTGTGGTGAATGAAGTCATTTTCTTTTTTTTTTTTTTTTTTTTTTTTTTTAGTTTTGTGGCTGGTTAGCCAAATCTTTTATTCAGTATTCCATCGTAGATCACACAAATAAATGGGTATTACTGGGAAAGAGAAGGGAGCTGTGTGGAAAAATCATGTTGTAACTTCACTTGAAGTTGTACTGATTTTCCAAATTAATTTGGTGAGGTTAAGAATAGTTATGATAAAAAGTGTTCCCAACCATGACATGATACAAACCTCCATTTATTTAGTCTTTTTATAGGTCCTTCAATAAACGTTAATAAGTTTTCCATAAAGGTATTTCACATTTTGCCTGAGTGATTCTGGATTTTTTTTTTTTTTTTTTTTGGCTATTTCTTGCATTTGATCTTCTGGGCCAGTAATGCAGCCTTTCCTATAATTCACCTACTTTATTATTTTGTCAAAAAGTCATGTTTTTGGAGTTGTGTATGTGAGTGTGTTACATTCAGATCTCTTTAAGTACTTTTTTGTTGTGCAGGTGCTCATCTGTTTCCTCCAGCAATTACTATGCAGAACATGAGTCCTACTATTTTAACCTGATCCTTCTTTCTCTGGCGACTAGAGTTCCTTGACTGTGCAATTACCTCTCTCTCAGATAAACAGGGAAATTCCACAGGTGCTGACTGGAAAAAGGTGTTTCTTGCCCTGAGGTTGGGGTAGAAAGTGCAGACTGTTACATCCCTCCTGAGGCACCCTGGGGGAAGCCTCTCTGATCTTTATCTGTTCAAGCCCTTCTCCCCAGCTTAACAGTACAGAACACTCAACCCATCCCCAGGTCCCTCACACCAGGATGAGTTCCTCAGACGTTGAAATGCCAAGCTCTCTCAAGAATTCTCTGAGCTTCTGAGCTCTGATGCTGCTTCACATTTGGTTCCTCCACCCCCAAGGGCAGAAGACTAATTCTCTCCATAGGAGCCAGCTAGCTGGCTCTAGAGCCAAGGGCAAGTAGCATGGAGTTAGGTACAGAAGCCATTATGATCCCCAAATTCACCATTGGTGTATTTTCTACTTGTTTCTTAATAATTTGTTGGTGGTGAAAATAAATGCGATTAATTGATGTTTGTCTGGGATTTCTGCAGCTCTGTGGTTGGTTGGCCAACTCTGTAATTTAGTATTCCATCCTTGTTCAACATATATGAATAGTATTTTGGGGAGCAAGGGAACAGGAGATTCTGCAGATTCTCAAAGTAAAGGCAAAAAGACAACATATGCCCAGCATTATCCACTTGCTTTTTTAGACTTAAGAGTGAACAGAGCTTTTTTTAAATAGGCATCTAAATGATTTTTGTTGTTGTTGCTGGTCATTTTTTTAAAATACTGGGAACACTGAGTCTCAGTCTGAAAAATACCCTGAAATCTTAAGAGTAGCATATACCAGTGCCCTTCCATTCCCCGCCCCCCCCCCCAAATCTTGTTGCTTTGAATTAACAGACTGATCCATTTTTCCATTTTTGGTGGGCAGAGACTGTCTCATTTATCAGGAAAACTTAGAAGAGAGGAAGCCTTTAGAAGAATTTTTACTTGGAAATATAAGAAGACTAGTACGCAGGTTCAAGTCATACTTTTAACATGAGCTTGTTGAAAGAAACGTTAACAATTCCAAAACGCAATTAAACGAGTTTTAACTTTTTCCTCCCAAAAAGCACAAAAAATATGGAGAGGAAGTGAACAGGAAATTTTAAAATTTTTTAAAAGATAAAAACAACTCTTCCTTGTACTAATCCTTGGGTAGTTAGCATACAACTGACTCTTCTTTTCGTTAGTTTCTTTGAAAACGGAATTTTCAACTCCCAAGTCTGTTGGTACTTAGTATCTGCTCCGGGCTCCCCCTCTCTCCGAGCGGCTTCCCAGGCGGCCTCCGCCCCTGGGGACCCTGCGGCCAGAGCGGCTGTAAGAATCGCGCGGGGGAGGGCACCCCCTTTCCAAGGACGGGGAGAGCCCGCGGTCGGCTCTGCCTACCCGGTCGCGGCCCCTCGAGTAGCGGTCGCTACGGCCGCCGCCGTAACTGTCGCGGCCGCCGCCATAGGCGTCGGGCGAGCAGCCCCGGTACTCGTCGTAGCGGCCTCCCCCGCCGTACGACAGCGGAGGCCCCCGCATCGCGGCGGCGCTGCGCGGGTCCCCGTAGCTCTCGAATAGGTCTCGGTAGAAGCCTCCGCTCGGATGGTCCGAGAAGTCGCGGTCGCGCCCCCCGTAGCCGTCTCGGTCGCCATACCCTCTCGACGGACAGTTATCCCGGGCATTGGAGTGGCCGTAATCGCGGTAGGTGTACTCTCGAGGCGAAGGAGCAAACTCGCGGGGGTCGCGGGCGCTAGGGTAGTATCGGCTCGAGTAGTTGTCTCTGGGCGAGCAGTCCTCCTCCCGGGGACTCAGGTAGGGGTCCCGGCGCGGGGGTGGCGGCTCCCGGCGCGGTGGACCTGCATAGCCGTCTCGCCCCCGTGCGGCCGCGGCCCGCCCGCGCATTCCACCGCCGCTGCTGCGAGCCAGGCCCGACGGCGCGGCCCTCTTGGGGGGCGGCCCGGCCCTGCGTGGCGGCGGCCCGCGCTTCATGGGCAGCGGGGCCCTGGAGGACCGCGGGTCGAAATCCCCCGCGTAGATGCTGTCGTCCGCCGGCCCTCCCCGGGATGGGGGTCGCCGCGGGCCAACGCCGCCCCCGCGGGTCCCGCGCAGGCCCCTCGAGCGACCACGGCTGCGGGACGGCGGCGGCGCGCCCCGCCGGCCGCTCTCAAACGCCGGCTTGGTGGCCTGGGCCACCTTGATGGCTTTACCATCCAGGGTCTTGCCGTTCATATCTCTGGAGGCAGCCTTGGCGTCTGCCGGGCTTTCGAAGGTGACGAACGCGAAGCCCCTGGACTTACTGGTTTCTCGATCTTTCATCAAGAGCACCTCACTGATGCGGCCATACTTGCCAAACGCGGCCTCGAGGCCTTTCTCGTCGGTTTCGGGGTTGAGCCCGCCAATGAAGAGCTTCCCGGGGCGATCCGCCTCAACCATGTCGGCCAGTGGTGGGCTCGGTGGAGGGGTAAGGCAAGGGTCAACGCCCGTTGTGGCCCGGAAACCGCTAGTTGATGGCGGCTCCTACCGGTCGGGTGGAGCGTCGTCGCGTAAACGCGGTCGGCGTCCCGGCTGCGCCCGTGGAACGCTGGGGTGTATGCCTTTGGGTCCGGGTGCGCAGCCAGGCAGGGCTCTTTCTAGTCGTGATTGGCTGGTGGCCCGGGGTCGCCGTCGGGAAGGGCAGGGAAGCTTTGTGACTTTACTTCCAGCCTTTAAACTTTGGCTTCGTAACCTGCCCCTGGCTTACAGCTTTTAATTCACCCCTGAAAGCTCAGCTGCAAAACGAAAAGCTGTTAAATGTGCGTGTGTGTGTGTGTGTGTGTGTGTGTGTGTGTGTGTGTATTCATTCCTTATGGGTCTTAATGACAGGAATTACAGTGCATTCTAATCCAATTTACCCAATTTTCAAACGAAAAAAAAATCCAACTGAAAAATGAAATAAACGTCGAAAAATGCAGTTGGTACCTGAAAGGTATTAAGAACAAGAATTTTTTCACTCGTCAATGGGGATGAGAAGACTTGATAGTGGGGGATTGGTTGTGGGAATAGGAAAAAGAGAGAGTCATTCTTTGGATGCATAATTTTTCCCTTCTGCACCATTTTCTTCAATTTGTCAGCCTTCAGAGGGCTCAGAGTTTTATGTAGTACTGCCCTTTAATAAAAAGGTATTTCACAGAAAGCCACCTTTAGGAAAAATAAAGAGAAAACATGAGAGCTCTTGGACATTCATCAGAGTAGCACGTTAGCAAGCATAACAAACTGAAGCCTTTGCCTCTTCCTCTCAAGAGGAGGTACATCTCAGTGAAACAGAACATTTGGGTTCAAAGAAAAGTACACCATTCAAGTTTGTTCCATATGATATTCTCTGAATGGAGTAACTTGGTGAACATAGCTTTGCTTGAGATTTGACACCTAAAACCACTTTCTAAAAAAAAACTATAGTATGTTTCGGGGCTTTTTACAAAAATACTTTAGATTTTTCAAAGGCTGCTTTATCAAACGTTAACTGAATAGTCATGAGATGTCAATGTTTGTGTAGGTAATATGTGTACATATACATGTGCACATATGTGTTATGTCGGTTTACTACTGCAGTAGCTACACAGTATTGAAAGAGGTTGTGAAAGCAGGCATTTTTTATGATTCTTCTGATTTTATGGGGATGTTTTTAAGGTTTTAAGATTTTTTTAATATGCACAAATGGAAGTTAAATGCATCACATCAGTTCATGTGATAAGTTGCAGTAACAGATTTTATTAAATCATTATTGTATTTGTAAGGTAAGTCTACCTGTTTGGGATGTATTTATCTTTAAATACATTTATTTTTGTTTGCTCATACTTTACTTAGAAATTTTACATTTCTGGTTCACAAGTTCGAGACCCGCATTGGGCTCTGTGCTGTTCAGAGCCTGGAGCCTGCTTTCGATTCTATGTCTCCCTCCCTCTCTGACTCTTCCCGGTTTGTGCTCGGTCTCTCTCTCTCAAAAATAAATAAACATTAAAAAAAAAGTTTCCTCTAATTGCTGTATTTAAGTTTAAAACTACTTCTCTCTATATTACTTAACAGTATGTCCTGAGCTGTGATACATGGTATTTTCAGTTGTTCAGTTCCTACCATTTTCTCATTTTCATTTCTTTCTTGATTCATGAATTATAAAGATGTTTTCAAACTTTCAAAAACACAGATTTTGGGAGTTATTATTTCTTAACATGTTTTGTATGATTTCCATTCTTTTGTTTTTGTTGAGAATTGTTTTGTGACCTGTCAGTGAGTGAATGTGTGTGTGTGTGTGTGTGTGTGTGTGTGTGTGTGTGTGTGTCTGCCTGTCTGTGTAATGTTCTATATATGCCTGAGAAGAAAGTCTATATTCTCTAAATAGTGGGGTAGAATTCTTTCTTTATATTGTGCTGTTTAAATCTACCTTATCCTATTTTTATTTGATAGAATTGTCAATCACCGAGAATGGTTTTTACCTTTCCCATAATTGTGGATCTGTCCATTTCTCTTTATTTTTATGCACATTTTTGCTTCATGTAACTTAAGATTATATTGTTGGATATATAAAAATTGAGAATTGCTATGTATTTCTGATAACTGCCTTTATTATGTAATTGATCCTAATCCGTAACATTTTTATTTTAATCTGTTTTGTCTAATACTTACATAGCTCAGTGTTTTTCATATCTCTTTCTGTCAGCTTACTGTGTGACGGTAACAATGCCCTTCTTGCCTTTTTTTCCCATCCTTCTTGCATTCTCTTGTACCAAATGAATTATCTTTATTCCTCTTTTTCCTCTACTAATATAGAAGCTTTGCCTTCTATTTCTATTCTTTAAATGTTTACCTAAATGTTTTTATTTAGGGCTAACTTGTAAGTTTATTTATAGAATCTTAAATTTACTGCCTGATTTTTACATATGCACATATCCATGTAACCATGACCCATATCAAGATCTATAGCATTTCCGTCACCCCAAATAGTTCCCTTGTGTCCCTTTCAAAACAGTACCCTCCTCCCAGAGGTAACCATAATTTATGGTGACTTATATCAACCATAACTTAGTTTTGCCTTGCCTTAAACTTTATATAAATGGAGTCATATAAAATAAACTGTTATGTATATGGCTTATTTCACTCAGTATGTTATTTCTGTGATTCATCCATGTATTGCATGCACCAGTGGTCTGCTCTTTTTGATTTTCTAGTATTCACTATATGACTATACTACAATTTATTTTTTCATTTTCCTGTTGATGGATAGGGGCTTGTTGGGGTGGGGGTGATTCTTGTTTCCTCCAGTTCTCCCAACACTGCCCCCCTATCCAATCAGTCCCCAGTCCCAAAATACATCCAGACTGCACTCACTTAACTACTTCTGCACCTCTACTACCTTCATACAAATTATCACCACCTGAGGAATAATATATATACCCATATACATACATGTACATATACATTTGGTTTTTGTCCCCACTTCCTGGCACAGAGCTCCTAAAACCTTTGGGATTTCCTGAAGGATAGATTTTCTTTTGTTATTCATCAAAGCCCCTTTTGACCACACCTGAATTTATGCTAGTAAGGTTACTCCTACTGGGGGTCCTAGATAGTTTCAGGATGGGAACTGGTAGCCTAAGGAACCAACCCTGTGATTACAGGGTTAGAACTCTGAGCTCCCCTCTACACGCTCACACACACACACACACACACACACACACACACCAGGGAAGAGTGAGAGGCTGGAGATGTTTTTTAAATCTTTCTTTCCAGACAAAGTAAGGGACCATCGTGTGTCTGAAATTTTTGTTTCCTTTTGTTCCAGGGCTCCTCTCAAACTACTTTGGTGATGTCCCAGGAGCCCAAAGAGGCCACTACAATTCAATACTGTCTTTGGGAAAGTTTTGTCAGGGAGAAAGAAAGTAAACAGTATTAGGGCCATAGCTGCAAAGCATAAAGTCTGCAGGGGTTGGAGGGGAAGGGTGCTCAGTGAACTGACAAGTTCCCGTACCCTTAACTAATGGTATGTTACAAAGAGTCCTGGGGCTTTATCTCAACCTCAAGGGTATACCCAGAATCTTAACAATCAAAATCTTTCTTCACTGTGCTTCCAGAGCACTGGATCAGGAGTCGAGACTCACCAGATACCTAAACAAGCAAGCAGACTGGAGACAAAATGTCTCGATGCTTGCTAAGTCAGTCCAGTTGTCCTGTCCCAGGGTCCTTCGGTGGCTCCGATTCAGGTCTGAGTAGGGACATCATAGAAGGGTCAGAAACAGCACCAGACAATTGTTAAAGATGACAAGACAGACTTAAGTATAACTTAAACTGTATAAACTGAGCTCAGCTCCAACTCAAAGGAGACGTTTTTAAAGGGAGAAGAGAGGGAACAAAAAGGGGTGATAGAAAGTAAAAAATGTGGGACTAACGGGCTATGGGGGAATGGAAAAATTACAGAAGAGGGTTGTGGAAAATTACTGAAAATGGTTTGGAAATGTGGGTTGGGACAATATACATTTTGCAGTGTGGGAACATTGTGCTTTCTTAGACAAAGACTCAGCATGGGGGCTGGGGTCACCTTTAAAGACATGTCCCAACACAGGTGGAAACTAAGCTAGACTTACATCGAGTCTCTTAGCACAGTGTTTGGACAAGTCCTTTGTGCTGCATGGGACTTCCTAGTTCACAGAGTGACTAATTTAGGGTGGTATCTTTGGTTTTGAATGCTGCAGAGCAGAAGCACGTGTTTGGACTGATACAGGACCCACAGCTCACTACTGAACAATCACAGACGGCTATACATAATGGTGAAACATACCAAGTTATTCTCAAGAAAACAGCCAGCCTGGTGGATTGGTTAATATTGTAAAGTCTGAGAAGCAGGACAGTTCAGCTCCCCCCATAAATGCTAAGTGGAACACCCTACGTGAAGCATCTGATATGCTTCACATGTAAGCCATGTGGGACTGGCTTTAGGATAATCAAGATACTCACCCACTGAATATGCTGGTTACCCAGGTCATGGTAAATGTTGTGGTTAGGGGGCCCTTTTGCATAGGCATCTCATGTTACAAAATAGAGGGGCAGTCTGAAAAGCCTCATAGAATTTGTAATCTCAGCTTCCCCTCATGGGTCTTGTACGTGCTAAAAAAAAAAATACTAGCAATAAAATGGAGAAAGGCAGAAAGGAGAGTTAGGGGACTTGTCCCATGGTTATTAAGAAGTGACATAAATAGAATGGACATTGATAAGGTTAACAAAAGTCTTAATGTAGCACTATCCAAGGCTGTGTAGACCAATGGGACCTCCTGCTAGTCCTTCAACATCAAAGAGCCTCAAATAAATCTGCTCTATTTACCCCCAGTTTAGAAGCATTTTAAAAGCCTGAAAGTAAAGATTACAATGAGAAACTGAATTGAAATCTCCTGAATTAACGGTCATCCACATCGATTAAGATAAAGATTGACAGGGGCGCCTGGGTGGCGCAGTCGGTTAAGCGTCCGACTTCGGCCAGGTCACGATCTCGCGGTCCGTGAGTTCGAGCCCCGCGTCGGGCTCTGGGCTGATGGCTCAGGGCCTGGAGCCGGTTTCGGATTCTGTGTCTCCCTCTCTCTCTGCCCCTCCCCTGTTCATGCTCTGTCTCTCTCTGTCCCAAAAATAAATAAACGTTAAAAAAAAAAAAAATTTAAAAAAAAAAAAAAAAAAAAAAAGATAAAGATTGACAAATGGCCTAGGTCCCTGAGCTGGACACGTGCTGGGAGCACAAAGTCTTATGAGTGGATAAATGGTCAGGAGTGGAGTAGTTTCTGGGACTCATAGACAAGGGAACGTCATGCACTAGGGTATCAAAACCCACTGGTGCATCCCTAACAGGAGCTGTAATCAGAATGAAAGAATAAAGAAATGTTAAGGGTTGATAGAGTTGAAATGGAAGTTTGGGTGAAAACTGGAATTTTTACAGAAAGTGATTGGGTCTCTGTGTCTCTTTCAGCTGAATGTATTAAATGGATGGATATTGTGTCTGGTAGGGGAATATTTCCCCTACCTAGTATTGTAAAATACAAGGCATGCCAATCCACCCTTCAAGGAATATTAGTTAGACATGCTAAATGAGGACAAATAAGACTGCCCAAACCCACACAGTGTAAAATAAAAACTGGAGTGCTGGTGTGGGAGAATTCTCTGTATGAGAGACCTGTGTGGTGTGTAAACCGGGGTTACGGCAAAAGCCTATGAATGCCCCACAGTAATGACTACTGAGATTTTGGGATAGAGAATTTCCATTTGAGAGGCAGTTACTAGCTTGCTATTGGACATTAATTGAATTGCCTCTATGACTGAAGGTTATATATAATCACATCACCTCACACCCATTAGGATGGTTACTATCAAAGAACCAAAACAAACAAAACCCCACAAAATAACAGATGTCGGCAAGGATGCAGAAAAACTGAAATGCTTGTATACTGCTGGTAGGAATGTAAAATAGTGCTGCCACTATGGGAAACAGTATGGTGTTTCTTCCAAAAAATCAAAGTAGAATTACCATATGATCCAGCAATCTCTGGGTGTATACATACATGTGGGTATATATCCAAAGACTTGAAAACAGGGTCTCAGATATTTATAAACCCATGTTCACAGCAACATTATTCACAATAGCCAAGAGATGGAAACAACTCAAGTTGCTTCAGATGAATGCACAGATGAATGGATAAACAAAATGTAGCATTTACATACAATTTAACATTAGCCTGAAAAAGGAAAGAAATCCTGACACCTGCTACAACATGGATAAACCTTGAGGACACTATGCCAAGTGAAACATGCCAGTCACAAAAAGACAAATACTGAATGATGGTTCCACTTGTATGGGGTATCTAGAGTGGTCAAGTTCATAGGAAGAGAAAGTAGAGCAGTGGCTGCTAGGAGTTGGAGGGAGGAGAAATGAACTGTTGTGTAATTGATGTAGAACTTCCATTTTGCAAGATGGAAAAGTTCCAGGGATTGGTTTTGCACAACAATGTAAATATACTTACTACTACTAAACTGTACACTTAAAAATGGTTATGATGCTAAACTTCATGTTATGTGTATTTAACCATAATTAAAAATTTTTAAATAAAAAATAATGACCTTAAAACCTGAAATATCAGTGATATCTTGGGTTTGGTCAGAGAAACATGCCAATGGGGAGAGCAGTGCCCAGAAGTGTTCCATAATAAAATGGAGATGGTTTGTACAGGAATATGCTACCAGAAGAATGCAGAAAGTTACCCAGTGGATTCACAAGCAAGCAACTAGACTTTTCCCCTTGGACTGACTTTGGGACCACATGAGGAGCTCCCAGATTTTATTCTACAGATAGTGCCTTATAAACAGTTTCCCGATTGACCAACAAAAAGCTGCTTGGTTAATGGATAGCAATTCCAAGGTGAACAGACAGCATCTTATTTGAAAGGCTAAAAACTGTGTTGGAGGAAGGTAAAAATAAATCTACTTGGGAGACTGAATCATATGCGGTTTTCTTAGCAGTGACTGAAGAACTGAACAATGACAAAAGCCCCTAGGTTTGAGCTTTTACTGACTCAGAGGTGGCGTCCAATGGCCTGGCCATATGGTCAGGCAGAAGAGCAGTGGAAAACTGGCCAATTAAAGAGATGCCCCTGGGGTACCTAGCTGGCTCAGTCAGTAGAGCATGTGACTCTTGATCTTGGGGTCATGATTTTGAGCTCCACATTGGGCACAGATATTATTTAATAAATAAAAGGGGGTTTTTTGTTTGTTTTTTGTTTTTTGTTTTTTTATTTTTTATTTATTTTTTTTTTTTTTTGGTAAAGAAAGAGATGTCCCTAGGAGGTATGGCCCTATTGAAATCACTATGAGAATTTGAGAGATGCATTACAAGTAGAATGTGTTGATGCCAATCAGAAGAACCAACTTGCGGGTTCACAAGGTGATTGGAATTCACCAGCAGATAGCCCTGTACTTGTTTGAGGAGGCTACCTGTGTGTATGAAATGAGTGGACACTGGCAGACTCCAGCAATGCAGATAAAGCCTGTATCTAGACATAGTCCTCTTGCACCTCTGGAGCACAAAATGCCATGAACAACTGTTCTGTCTGCCAACAAAAGAGACTACAGATGATATATGGCAGATTCCCTGGGGGCACATAACTGGCAAATGAAACTGATACTGGTAGCCAAGGAGTCTTAATAAGACTAGATACTGTCTTTGAAGTAGACTTTGCTTATCCAGTGGTAGATGCAAATGTTCAGAGTACTATAAAAGAACCATAACAGAAGATATTGCACCAATTTGGATCACCAAGTCATATTTCTTCAGACCTAGGAGCATACTTACAGCCCATAATGTCCAACAATGAGTAGAGGGGTATCTTCCTCAGTAATAGTTTGACAGAGAATTGGAATGGGCAATTAAAACATTGGTCATCTGATACAGGGAGATAAAGGCATGAAGGGCTGGCTTACACACCTTCATGAGTATGTGCTCACACTCAACATAAGGAGGGCTAAGGAACTGTCCTCATTAAATACTCGTGTGTGTGCGTGTGTGTGTGTGTGTGTGTGTGTGTGTGTGTGTGTGTGTGGTGGATCTGGGGATGAGGATTGGAAGAGAATGGTAGAATGACCATGCATCTTCCCAGGGGAAGATGACTAATTACTGTAATTTTTTCTTTCTTCTTCTTATCACCTCAACTTTCTTTCTCTTAATGGGTGCAGGAGCAGGTCTTCAGCTAAGTTCCAGAAGCAAGGATGATTCCTAAGAAATTATGTTTTATTTTTAAAAATATTTATTAATTTTGAGAGAGAGAAAGAGAGAGGCAGAGTGAGAGGGAGGGGGGGAAAGAGAGAGAGAGAGATTGATTGATTGCCAAGCATGTCCCACACTGTCAGCACAGAGCCCAATGCAGGGCTCAATCTCACCAACTGCAAGATCATGACCTGAGATCAAGAGTCTGGACACTTAACCCACTGAGCCACCCAGGTGACCCTGTAACTAAATTTTAAACCTTATGTCTGAATTCCTAAGGATTTGATGGGGTATACCTTTACCCTATTTGGGAAAACCATGATTAGCACTGTATACAGCTATGTCTAATGGTAAAAAATACCCAATAATTCTGTACCTATGTAACCTTACTCTAAATAAATGGGAGTGGACTGAGGAGGAGGTACTTGCTAGACTAATATTGCTGTCTGCAATCTAGAGCCGCACAGTGTGTGAACCTAACGTCCCTTCCAAAGGTGGAAAACGTTGGGAATAAATGGAGTGAAAATAAATAAATAAATGGGTTTTATAATGAGGGAAATTCAAAACTACATTAACACGTCAAAAGAGGCTCAAAGCAAGAGATGATATTTTCTCTTAGCTCAGTTAGACCAGATGCCTGAAAAATTAAATATTTTAATAATTAAAATTCCTGAAACTGCAACATTATATTAAATAGATGAGTATTTTATGTGTTTACATCTGTCCCCCATGTATACGTGAAAAAGAATGCTAATACTATTTTTCACTCCTTTTACAACTACTGGCAGCAAACGGTAGTAGATGTGAATAGTTAATGAAGATGTGAATACTAGTGGACAGAGAAGTGTAGTGTTTAAATGGGGTGTCTCTTGATCAGATAGGGGGTCTCCAAATGTGGGGCAACAATCAGGTGGAAGCCTGTGGCATGGTAGGTGGAAGAATTCACCTGAGGCATAGCAAAGGAAACCTAAGTTTACACAATACAAAGCAGAGGAACATCAGGCAGAACAATAGAGAAGAGGCTATCTGCCTGAGGCAGTGGGTGTGGAACACACTGCAAGGGATAGGTGGGCAGGACAGGAGGGGAAAGGCTATCTGCAAGGAGGCAGTGGGTGGGGATGGTTTTTAAAGGGGGAAGGTGAGGGGAGGTATGTCAATGTATGGAATTCTCCTTTTGGTAACTGTGCCTAGTTGTAAATAGCCCATTGGTCAGTTAGGGCCTATGGATATTTTTGAGGTGGGTTGCCTGATGGGCCTGTCTGTATTCAGCCGGGAGGTCATTGTGGGCCCTTTCTACAGTCCTTTGCTCAGGCCTGTTTGCCCAAAAGCCACCTTTACTGGAAGGGTACATTAAAGAAAGGAGAGCCAGGCAAGGGAGTGCAAGGGGATTCCCTATGGAGTATCTCACTGGCTACAGTATCCTCCACGAGAGTAACTGGACCAGGGAACCCTAGATGGGAACCCTAGATGTGGGTAGAGAAGCTCCAAGATGAAAAAAAGAAATCTATCCACTGTCAGGGAATATAGATGACATTTTGAGAAAAAGAATAATCACCTTCCTCCAATAATAATCATCATCTATGCAAAGGGCTATGCCTTGATGAGGAAGAGTTGGAATACAAAGGAACTGCCATGAAGGTCCCCATTTCCTCAGGGTAGAAATAGAGTCAACTGAATGAGATCCCCATCCTTCCTAAGAGGAAGGTCAGGGGAGTATCTCTGGAAACAGCACCAATACCTATGGCCTGAGACCCTAAATTCCTTTCCAGTATTTTCAGGAACTGAATTTTGGTCCAACCATCCAGACACATGGAGTGATCTCATAACTCTATACTATGCCACAGGCTCCTTGACAGTGAAGAGGGAGCTTCCTGGCCACTCTGCAGCTTGGGCACTGCCTTTCTTAAATTTTAATTTTTTTTATTGTGGTAAAATACACCTAACATAAAATTTGCCATCTTAACCATTTTTAGGTATACAGTTCAGTAGTTGTGATGTTGTGGTTTATTATCTATTTTTGTCTTGGTCCATAGTTTCCTGCTCATGCTCCGAAAACCCTTGGCATTTCCTGAGGACCAAGAGCAATAGGACCATCTTTTAATATTTAGTCTTTTGTCACAGATTCTTGAAATAGCTTCAGGACCATAAAGGTGAAGAGAGTGTCTTGTTATTCATAACAAGCCCCTTTCAACCACACCTAAGTTTATCATGTTAATGAGATAACTTTTGAAAGGATTTTAGGATGGAGTCTGGTTGCCAAGGGAACCAACCAAAGGATTAGAGGGCTGGAATTTCCAGGCCTACCCCAACCCCAACCTCTCTGGAGGGGAGAGGGACTGGAGTTTGATTAATTTATTGGCTAAGGTGATGGAACTCAATCACACATGTAATGAAGCCTCCACAAAAAAACAAAAGCAGTGGGTTTGGAGAGCTCCCAGGCTGGTGAACAGAAGGAAGTGCTGGGGGAGTGGCACTCTTGCTCAGGGAGAGTGTGGAAGCAATGCATCCTTTCCCCACACCTTGCCCTTAGCTTATCTTCCATCTGGTTGTTCCTGAACTCGGGAAGATTTTGTAACAAACTGGTAATCTAGTAAGTAAAATGTTTTCCTCAGTTTTGAGACACTGTAGCAAATTAGTCAAACCTCAAGAGGGGGTCCTGGGCACCCTGCTTCATAGCTGGTGAGTCAGAAGCACAGGTACAATCCAAACTTGTGACTGGTATCTTAAAGAGCAGGGGTGTGGGGCAGTGATGCAGGACTGAGCTTTCAACCCATGGGGTCTGAGACTATCTCCACGTGGATAGTGTCAGAATTCAGTTGAATTCATTTGGTGAGTGATAGCAGGTATCCAATTTTGGGAAATCCATTTCTGCCCAACTTTAGGAAAGTGGCTTCACAGATTGAGAACTCAGCTTTATTATGAGTGGTCAAATTGCCTAAGCGGAAAAGATCTGGGAACTAAAAAAGTAACGCAAGCCACTTAGGCCCCTGAGCGCTGTCCAGGGTCCTGCTTTCTCTGCCTTTATAGACCAGGGTTGGGGTCGCCTCCTTACCAAGCACGTCCACGCCGCTAACGGCGCCCCAAGCCGAAATCTGAGGGTGCTTGGCTCAGGAACACAAGCTTCGGGAGCGGACTACCCGACCCGCGACTGCCACTCCCCGCAAGCCTGGTCAGAACGGCCCGCGACCCGACGGGTCAAAAGCTTAGGCTCGCCAGCACCGCAGCGCCCCACCGCGCACCTGTGCACCCTACCCTGGCCTCCCCAACCTGCTGAGCTCGCCTTCCCCTCTCCTACCTAGCCACAACCGCGGACACCCCACACAAATCTTCCGACTCCGTCTCCCTTCCGGGCTTCCTCCCAGGACCTGAGGGCAGATTCGCCAAACTTAATAATTCACAAAAGCCAACTGGAAACGAAGCACTCTCCTCTCCACCAGGGTTAGAATCCAGGGACTACCACGCAATGGGGAGAATGCAAATTCAGGAGTTTCCTAAGAGCAGGGCGTTCCCAAGCTGTGAGAGTCTGCGGTTTTTCCCAGGATAACAGTATCACCAACTTCACGGGGTTGCTAGTAAGTTGGATAGTAATACAGATGTCCTCAGGAGGAGTGGGATATTTTTGCTTTCATTCATTCGTAGCCCACATTGCCAAGACACCGCGCTGTGGGCTGGAAATAGAACAGTAAAGAGCTGTGGTCCTGCCCTCTCTGAAATTACACTGTGTTGATAAAAACAGACAATAAGGAAATCTTTGTGAAGTCTTAGGAAATAAAGAAACATCAATGCTTTGTTAGAAAAGGGGGGCAAGCAGTGGTACTTCCGATTATAGTGCTCAACCTGACAAGTGATATTTATTTATTTTTTTAAACGTTTATTTATTTTTGAGACAGAGAGAGACAGAGCATGAACGGGGGAGGGTCAGAGAGAGGGAGACACAGAATCCGAAACAGGCTCCAAGCCGTCAGCACAGAGCCCGACGCAGGGCTGGAACCCACGGACCGGGAGATCATGACCTGAGCCGAAGTCGGCCGCTTAACCGACTGAGCCACCCAGGCGCCCCTCTGACAAGTGATATTTAAACTGCAGTGTAAGTGAAAAACAGTATGGAGTTTCCTCAAAAAATTAAAAATAGAACTACCCTACAACCCAGCAACTTCACTACTTGGTATTTATCCAAGGGATACAGGTATGCTGTTTCAAAGGGACACATGCTTCCCAATGTTTATAGCAGCACTATCAACAATAGCCAAAGTATGGAAAGAGCCCAAATGTCCATCCACTGATGAACGGATAAAGAAGATGTGGTGTGTATATATACAATGGAACATTACTCAGAGATTAGAAAGAATGAAATCTTGCCATTTGCAACAACGTGGATTGAACTATAGGGTATTATGCTAAGTGAAATAAGTCAGTCAGAGAAAAACAAATATACGTTTTCACTCATATGTGGAATTTAAGAAAACAGATGAACATAGGGGAAGAGAAGCAAAAATAAGATAAAAACAAAGAGGGAGACAAACCATAAGAGACTCTTAAATACAGAGAACTAACAGGGTTGCTGACAGGGTGATGGGTGGGGGTATGGGCTAAATGGGTGATGGGTATTAAGGAGGGCACTTACTGGGATGAGCACTGGATGTTATATGTAAATGATGAATCACTAAATATCCCTGAAATCATTATTACACTATGTTAACTAACTTGGATTTAAATTAAAAAAAAACAAAAATAAACCTCAGTGTAAAGGATGGTCCAGAGTTAGGTGCGTTGAAGAGTGGAAGAGCACAGTGGACAGACAGGATCACCGATGCAAAGGACCAGTGGTGAAAAACTTGGGACAAAGAATTGAGAAGAAATCACTAGGTTCTTTAGTGAGAGGAAAGAGGAACCAAATTATGCTGCCTTTTAAATAAGGAGAATTTGGCCCAACTCTCACATAATTCACTTACTCATTCATTCATTCAACAAATATTTATTGGGCACCCACTATCGTGCAGGCACTGTACTGGGTGTTGGAGATTCTGAGGTGAAGACAAATAGGAAAGAGGGATGTTTAATTAAACAACTAATTACATCTGAAAGACAAAAATTATTAACAATATGTGAATTCATAGTCTTTCTTCCTTCTATTTCTATAAAGGAATCTGCTAATTTCCACCCTTTAATCTGCTCTTAAAGGTAACTTATCTTCTGGGAGAGTATCTATGATCAAAAAATAAAGGAGTGAAGACTGAAGACTGAAGAGGAAAAAATTAGAGGGAACATTATGTGCAAAAACAGAGACAAAATGATAAGCTGAACACAGTATTACGTTTGAAAGTAATGTTAATTGTCAATGGTTTACACTGTGTTTGGAGATCAAGAGATAAAGCTGAATGTAAACTATCAGAGGCGGAAGAAGAGGGAAAAGACTTGAATATAGTTTTCTGTTTTGCTTTTAAAGAGAACTACTTTGAGAGTGGTGCGGAGGACAGAGGAGAACACAAGCCAGGAGACAAAACAGGAAATGATGACCTAAAATAAACTGTACTAAGACTAGAAAGAAGAAATATTTTTAACCTGGTTTTCTTATAATTTTTCTCTTTCACTCTGAAAGGAACAATCCAAATGACAGCCCTGCCTTAGTTTAAAGCTAGGTTCTCTTTTCTGCTTATTATGGATCTTTGATAAGAAATACAATTGCTGAGAAGTCTGTTTTGCTTGCTGTTTGCTACGAGCATTGTGAGACCTTTCCTGAATGTAACCCGCTGTGCAGTAGAATGGGTTGTACAACTTCCTAAATGTAGTCTGATATGTAATGGAACGAGTAATTGTACATAAACTAACCGGCATTTCTTGCTTCTGTAAACCTGCTTGCTTAGCACATTCCTCACCTACCCCCCTTCCCCCTTCCCCCTTTTTTCCTCCCGCCACAAGTAACAGACAAAGCCTTCCCACCAAAGGACAAAGGATGCCCAGAGAACAACAAATGTCCTTACTTTAAAATCAACTAATCAGGCCCCTCATAATTTGAAACCTCCCCTGTGCCATTTGTCTCTGTCTATAAAAACGCTGTACCAACCCTGATCGAGGCCTCTTAGCGTCACCGGCAACGAGTGCGCAGAGGTCCAGGTTCGAACCTGCAATAAACGACCCTTGCCACTTGGCTTTGACTTACGACTCTGGTGGTCTTTTGTGGGAGGTTTTGGAACTTCAGGCATTACAACTCTTAAAGAAGTGTATTGACAACATAAGGTGATATGAAAATGTTGGGTTTCAGGAGTGAACGGTCAAAAAAGAATTCTTGAGAGGGCTTCAATACAAAAAAGGTGGTCCCATTAAAGCACAAAGACAGGACCTGTGGGCAGAAACAGCTGCACAGGGGTTGTGATGGATGACTGATTATATACCTATATAACTTCAAGGGACAGCACAAGTCTCTAAGGAATTTGGAAGCAAGGTTTCCAGGAACTTGAGGTGCTATTATTAGGAAAAGGTCATTTATTCCTATCTAGTAAAACCTTAGACATGAGACCCTTCACAAGTATATCAGTGAACTATATGCTTGAAGGATGATTGCTAACATATACCTTGGGGGGTGGAGATAAAACAAGTTTCCAAAGGAATTTTTTATTTTTGAGAGACAGAGTGAGCAAGGGAGGGGCAGAGAAAGAGGGAGACAGGGCATACCAAGCAGGCTCCTCACTGTTAGTGCAGCTCAACTTGGGGCCAGAACCCACAAACCTTAAGATCATGCATGACCTGAGTGGAAATCAAGAGTCAATGCCTACCAGACTAACCCAACCAGGTGCCCCTCCAAAGGAATTTTTACATGTTAAAGTAGATTTACAGGATCCTGGAGGGGTCAGGATAATGTTAAGCTAAGGGTATTAACAGCGAGGAGGTTGAATTCCTAAAGGAGGGTCACTCTGCCTGTCTCAAGAACTTGTCAATGGGTTGTAAGTTGTAAGGAACTTTTTCTTCTTTTGCCTTTGTTCTACACTTCATAAGGTACCATGTGTTTTTCCCCACACCACCAAATAATTCTCCTCAGACACTGACTGGATAGCCTACAGATTCACTCAATACAGACACTACCTAGAGATAGCATCAGTTCCCATCAGTTAAGGATGGAGTCCCACAAGACTACCCCCACATCAGATCCTAATTGAAAGTCCAGGTTGTTAACCTGTGCATCAGACTGGCTATAGATAAATCAGTCTGTCAACGACCCCTCTTGCTCAACTATAGACCTCCAATGGTTATTTCTTATTGCATTTTCCTGAGGCATGGATGATAACTGGAACATGCCAACAGCCAGACCAGAAGAGCCTGGATAGTAACCGAATACCCGAAAAAACATACCCCTTCCCTGCCCATGATCATGGGCTGAACATATACCGACCCCCACCTGTGATCACACGTCCTCTGCCCGTTCTCTTGCACATAACCCCCCACCCAAACCTCTCTCAACAAAGCTCTAAGTGTCCATCTTGCTGTTGGAGAGGTCAGTTGTTAAGGCTTGAGCTCCCATCTGCTGTCACCCAAAATAAAGCTCTCCTGTCTCTTGAGTTATTGGCTTCTCTTATGACTCTTATCAGAATTTGTTTGGCAACAGTGTTAGCACACTCAGCCATAAGCTATGCTTTCCATTTGTGCAGCCCCCTTGGGATTCCCTGGAAGGGAGAAGTTGGCCATGGCAGCATGCCAGGGCTCACCCATTCTTTCCCGAGCAAGTGGCTGTGACAGATCTTTGGTAACACCAAGGCCCCTCCTTGGGTTCGATTAACTCGTTAGAGTGGCTCATAGACTCAGGAACCCAGTATACTTATCATATAGGTCACTTTTAGGCAAACAGGCTAGAGTGATGGAGTGCGGAAAGGGCCCAAAGAGACCACCTAGCTGAATACAGACAGTCTCATCAGGCAACCCACCTCAAAAATATCCAAAGGCCCTAATTAAACCAATGGTCTACTTAAAACTAGGCAGTTACCAAAAAAAGGGAAGATTCCATACATCCCCATATCTCATCTCCCCCCTTTAAAAACAGCCCCCACCCACTGCCTTCTTGCAGAGGGCTTTTCCTTTGCTGTCCCTGCCCACCTATCCCTTGCGGTGTATTGAGTAAATCTTTGTTCTGCCTCAGGTTAATTCTTTCACCTCCTGTGCCACCAGCTTCTATAGATTGTCATCCCACATTTGGGGGCCTCCATTCAAACAAGAGACACCCCATTTAGACATCACACTTACCATTACTGGTCTATTACGATACAAGTGGTATATGAACAGCCCAATGGAGTCTGCTCTTAGGGAGCAAGATCCCTCAGAGCAGGAGCTTCTGGTCCCATGAAGTTTGGGGACTAGGAGGTTGACACATTTGGGTTCACCATCCTGGAAGTTCTTCAAACATTCTCTTGGGTTTTTATGGACGCTCCATTACATAGGCATGACTGATGGAGTCACTGGCTATTTTGCTATTGGTGATTCAACCTCCAACACTCCCCCATGCAGTTGAGCTAATACTGAAAACTCCCAACCCTCAAATCCTGATTGGTTCCCCTGGCAACCAGCCCATCATCCTCAGGAGATTTCCAGAGATCACCTTATTAACATAAATTCTTGTAGTTGGATAAAAGACACCTGTTTCACCTTTTGGCTCTGAGGCAATTTCAGGAACTGAGGACAAAAGACCAATTATTATAACAAAAGATGTTCCCATTGCTCTTCTGGTTTAGAAAATTCCAAGTGTTTTGGGAGCTGTGAGTCAGGAAACTTGAAGACAAGAATGTATTTATCATAAATCACAGTAGCACAGTTGGGTGAAGACAGTTGTCCTGCCTTCTCCTACTTCCCTCACCTTAAAGTTCATTCTCTTGTAGGCTAATATTCAAGGTCATTAGACCAATATTTTTAGCATCCATTTTACAGATAACTCAAAGTATGAAAATAGTAAGTATCCGCCAACATTACAGAGCTTGCAACTGGTAGTAACAGGACTAAAATCTTTTGATCCCAGGATCACTTGACATTTGGAAAACCACTTGATACCAGTGGCAACCCTCAGTTAAAACAACCAAAAATCACTCATTGGTAGCCAAATCATCACAGTTGAAATCCACTATTTTTTTTTAATGTTCATTTATTTTTGAGGGAGAGAGAGCATGAGCAGGGGAGGGCAGAGAGGGAGACAAAGAATCCAAAGCAGGCTCCAGGCTCAACATGGGACTCGAACTCATGGACCATGAGATCCACTGTTATTAGAGGTGAGCATTAAGAAAACTTATCCAAGGGGCACCTGGGTGGCTCAGTCGGTTGAGCGTTCAACTTTGACTCAGGTCATGATCTCACAATCAGGGGTTTGCCCTGTGTAGGACTCTGTGCTGACAGCTCAGAGCCTGAAGCCTTGCTGCCTTGCTTCAGATTCTGTGTCTCCCTCTCAGTCCCTCCTCCACTGGCACTCTGTCTCTCTCGCTCCCTCTCTCAAAATAAACATAATAAAAAAATTTATAAAGAAAAATTATCCAAAATCTTAAAGTAGGCAAAAGGGATTACTGGGTATCCTTTCATTGCAGTGCTAGGCATGGTCTACCAGGCTGGGAATTATCTGATTTTCTAGGGCTGTGTATTTCTGTTACATTAAACAAGGTGGCTAAGGGAGTTTTGGCGTGGTAGTAGGGGTCCAGAGCCAATGGCCAAGAAAGAATTCTTGAGACATCTTTGGTGCAAAAAGGTGATTTTATGAAAGCACTGAGACAGGACCCATGGACAGAAAAAAGTTGCACTAGGGTTGTAAGGAGTGACTGATTATATATGGGAGTTGGGGGAAGTAAAGTGAAGGGGAAATTTCTAAAGGGATTTTCTTATGCTAAAGAAGAGTCCCAGGATACTGAAGGCCTAGCTATTGTCAATCTAAGGTTGTTTATTCCCTCTAGCAGAGCATTAACATTAAGACAGTAGGGAGTTCCTGGAGAAATGTTATACTCTTCTGGCCTCAAGTATTTGTCAATAGGCTGCAGGTTGTAAGGAAATTTAATTTTATCTGCTATTTCCTTCTGCCTTTGTTTCTCACATCAGTGCCATTAGACTGAGGTGGTTCTAATAAGTTAGCAGCAGGTTAGGGAGAGCAAGACGGCATCTCTCTTATCAAGCAATGGCCTGTGTCAAGCAATGACCCAAGCAGTTAGGGCATTTCAGTTGAGACCAGATATTGCCAAGACCAGCACCGGCTGATTACACATTCAGAACTTATAACCAGCAGAAACAGAGGAAGTTTGCAGGGGCCCAAGACTGACTAAACACCTTTAAAAAGGTAGGATTTTTGCAGCAAACTGTCAGACTCTCCAAACACTGACCTCCTCATGTCTGGTCATTTCAAAAAGGCAGCTGCTGCTGAAGGCTCTCCCTGACTTATCTCTGAAGAGAACAGAGATCCTTCATTGCTTGAACATAATAAGCAGTAAGTGCTGAGAGCTGACTCCCATGGGGCTGAGGATGTAAGTATGCACTGGCTTTGCATTTGGTTAACTTCCTACCCGCTGGTCTATCTTGTTTGCTCTAGAACTTGTTTTGTGCATTGCTTTGTGTGCCGTGTAAGAAGCCCAATTAATCACAGAGTGAAAGGGCATGGAGTTTGGAATTCTGAACGTGCTTCATAATTATGTTAACTTTATGATTGAATACAACTGACATTGTGGTATCATGACACCTATCCAAGCAAATCAAAATATAAGCCTGTAACAGCCTCAAGGTTAAATGGAAACCTAAGGACAACCAACCTCAAATAGCCTAACCGAGGCTTTTCCAAATAAGGAATGTAATACTTCCACTGTACCCAAATAATTTCTTTGTATTGCTCTCACATTTCTCCCATTAAAAGACTTTCTCCTGGCTGTCTTCTGGAGCCCTTCTTGCCACTTCCAGTCTGGTGCTGCACAGTTCAAATTAATTTCCCCTCAAACTCTTAAATGTTTTAATATGCCTCATTTCTTTGACTCTCAATTAGCTATTTGATGAAGAGATTCACAACTAAGGGTACAGATTCTATGTAGAAACCTGACAGCAATGCAAATACTTCTTGTCAGCTAGCAATGCAAATGATTGCTGTAAGACTGAAAAGATAACCCCAAAGGCTATTTATTACCTTGTTGGACATTAACCAGTTTTATATTTCCCTTGAAATGTTATTCTAACTTTTTTAAAAAATGCTATTTCTGGTGGATATATAAACCTTTGTTCCTTAAATGCTTTTTAAATCAACACCTCACTGGTTCTCTTACTACCGCATTGATGAATCTTTGGACAAGTGCTCATTCTGCATTTAAGTAAGAACCATGATTTTAAATTCTTGAAAATGATATTTTACTGCATCACTGGATACATGCTGGACCAATTAGTCTTTGGAAGACTTTTTAAACCAAAGCAGTGGAATACAAGAACTCTTTTTTCATTGGTTGCTAAGCTGACAATAGGGGAGTTCAAATCTCCGTGTGACATAGTTCTATCACATTTACCCCATAACCACGGCTGCAAAATATCTAAAGCTAAAACTTTAAGCTATGGCGGGGCGGGGGGGGGGGGGAATTCCATCATATTAGAAGACTTATTCTTCTAATACTAGGAAAAAATATATTTTTTACATTTTTTAATTTGAGAGAACAAGCTAGCACACCAGCAGGGGAGAGGGGCAGCGGGTAAGCAGGCTCCATCCTCAGCATGGTGCCCAACGCAGGGCTTGATCCCATGACCCTGGGATCATGACCCGAGCCGAAATCAAGAGTCAGACGCTCAACCGACGGAACTACCCAGAGGCCTCTAGAAGAAAATATTCTTAATAATTGATAGATTAAACAAAGATTAGTATAGGAAGATTTGAACTGCAAAATGAAAAGATTAATGGATGTATATGTGTATATGTGTGTGTGTGTGTGTGTATATATATATATATATATATATATATGGACAGGCACTCAGTTATGGGAAGGTGTACATTCTTTTCAAGCACACATAGAAAACTGATTATATAATAGGCTATAAAATCTATTTTAACTAATTTCAAAAAAATATTTTCAAACAGAACACACTATCTGATCATAACTCAATTAGGTTAAAAATAACAAAAAGATAACTTTAAAAACCCTTAAGTCCAGAAATTATAATCACACTTCTATTGAGAAGGAAAGCTGGTAAATGCAGATAAAAAGGGCCAGTCAGATGTCCAAGGTTGGATACTGCCTTGGCATGCTTTTAGCTTCTGCAATCTTGCTTGCCTCTTGTATCAGCCAGCAGCCAGTAGTTTGACTATGCTAGTCCCGCCCAACCCGGAAGCACATTATGTATAAAAGATCAGTAAAACCTGAGCCAGATGCTCAGCCTAGAGGTGACTCTGCTGGGCTGGCACTGGTGTGAAATAAATAGTCTTTTCTGATTCCCCGAGTGCCTGTTGCTTGTCTCTTCCTGGGTGCTGAGTACTTGCTGTAACACTATATGACATATGGGTCACAGAAAAAAAAATTCCAGTGTAAGTCAAAATATTTGGACATAAATGCTAATGAAAATACTCCATATTCAAGCATTGGAATTCAGCTAAAATATAAATTGAGGGAAATTTACAGCCTTAATGCTTGTAATAAAAAAGCTAGAAATCAGTAAGAATCTAACTTAAGAAGTTAGCATCCTGACAGAACAAATCAACAGAAAAATTTACAAAATAAATTTACTTAAAATACAAAATGTACATGGGTACCCAGGCAGCTCAGTGGGTTAAGCATCTGACTCTTGATTTGGGCTCAGGCCATGATCTCACAGTTCATGAGGTGGAGCCCTGTGTCAGTCTCTGTGCTAACAGCTTGCAGCCTGCTTGGGATCCCAACGCCTCTCTGCCCCTCCCCTGCTTGTGTGCATGTGTTTTCTCATAATAAATAAACTTAAAAAAAATAAAAATACAAAAATGTTAAAGTATAAAAAATAAAGAACCAACAAAGCTAAAGTTTGTTTTGGTCACCCTATTTGATTCTTGGACTATCCTCTTTGACTCCTTAACTATACTATTTGAAATTTCAAGCCCTTCCTTCTCCAGGACTCGACTTAGGATGAGGGCAGTGACTTGGGTGATACACAAAATTTAAGGAGATACGGAAAAATTTAATCAATGTAAGCATTTTAGTGGAAAGGCACCTGGGTGACTCAGTTGTTAAGTATCTGACTTTCACTCAGGTCATGGTCTCCCAGTTCGTGAGTTCAAGTCCCACATCCCTGTTTTAGGTCAGCATGAACCCACTTTGGGTAAAAACACAAGCCCCAAGTGAGCCCCACTTCTCTCTCTCTCTGCCCCTCACTCACTCGAGCCCTCTCTCAAAAAAAAAAAAAAAAATTAGTGGAATATTCTGTAAATCAAAATTAACACAAAATACTCATGATAATCAAATACCAAAAATTTAGAGACTGTGTCTGACCCTGCACTTGTACTACACCCATCCTAGTCCCCTCCACCCTCCAGTAAGTGCCTCACTCCCATCACCCTAATCCTGACTGATGGGTTATCTGATAGCAGTGACACACAAGCTGTGTTTCCAAAATTTAGTTATGACAGTGCTTCTAATATACGGTTATAGTTCAGGGTAAAAATTCTTTATCATGTTATGAAAGTACCTGACAACATAAGACTGAATGTTATTAAATGCCTTATCAACATATACTGAAGTGATTATTTGGTCTTTCTCCATCAACCAACTGATATCATAAATTATAACATTCCTCCTAATATTTGTTCTCTCTTGCACTTCTGTTGTAAATCATAATATTCGTGGTGTATATATATATATATATATACATATATATATATATATATTTTTTTTTTTTTTTAAAGCTTTTACTTTTAAATAATCTCTACACCCAATGTGGGGCTCAAACTCATGAGCTGGAGATCAAGGGTCACATGCTCTACCAAATGAGCCAGCCAGGAGCCCCATTCATTGTATTTTTAAGGTGAATTTTGGAATTTTCAAATATTTATATTTAGTTTTTGCATATGCATTCATAAGTAACATCCAACTGTGAATTTCCTTCTGGTGTTATCTTTTTTGAGGCTCTCCTATCAAAGTTTTGTAGCTTAATAAAGAAAATGGTAAAGTTACCCTCCTCAATGATGCTCTGAAATGGTTTTAAAAACACAGAAATTTTCCTTTGCCTGAAAATTTGACAGAAATCACCTTGATAAGAAGCATTTATTAACTCCTTTGTTAGAGTGTTTTACTTGGGAAGCTTGGAAATCTTATTTTCTACGAAGGATAAGATGCTCACTGCAGCCCAAGACTGCCTTGTAATGGGAGTGCCACTTGTTCGATGCAGACTTTCTTTTGTTTGTTATGATGGCCCCAGGCAAGCTCTCTCTAGCCAGCATGACTGTCAACACTGAGAATCAGCCTCAGCAGTGACCTCCCTCTAGGCATCATAGGTGTACATACCAGCCCCAGTAACAAACTACCTGCGAATTTTCCCATGACTGCCACTTGCCCCTTCTAACTGCCATGGTTCACTCTTACCTCCAGCTCTGCCACATTGACTCAAGGGGCTATTGTACCACCTAAAAGGCTTTCTTATCTCCTATAGACAGGGAGAAAAAATTGATAGTCTGTGGTAGACTAAGGAAGGCCACAAATTCTCTGACACTACGCCCATCAAGAAGTGACTACCCTTGCATCTGTGCTGGCCTGGACTGTTCCAACCAATGGAGTATGACAGAAGTGACTTCATGTCAGTGCTGGGCCTAACTTTCAAGAAAACAGGCAGCTTCCACTTGGCCCTTCAAGCCCTAAAGCCCCATGAGAGAACTCCATCTTCCCTGCTGGAAAGATCATGTGGAAAGTCCTTAAGACTAGAGAGAAGAGGTGCCCAGTCAAACCTAACCTTCCAGCCATCCTTGCCCAGGCACCAGGCATGTGAGTGAAGTCACCTTGGAGCCCCCAGTACAACCTGGCTACCAGCTGAATACCACCAAGGGACTCCAAGTGATGTGTGGAGCATAAAAAATGCTTAGCTGAGCCCTTTCTGAATTCTAATCTACCAAGTCATGAGACAGAACATAGTAGTCACTCCTTTAAGCCAATAAATTTAGGGATGATTTTTCACATAGCAATAAATAATTAAAAGTCTTTCACAGAAAATGTTACTGTGTCGGATTTCTGTCAAATGGAGGAACATGTTTTTAGCTCTAATCCCAATAATCTTAGATCTATTTACATCTTTACAACAGGCTGCAGAAAATGTTCATGGAGGAAGTGGACTCCCATTTTGACTGAGACCATCAATTCTCACATAGTAACATACCTAAAAGTTGCCTGGGAAATTATTTAAAATACCAGTTCCTAGGACCTTTAGATAATTCTGATTCAGTAAGTCCGATATGGGCTCTAGGAAACCGCATTTTAAGAAACACCCAAGTGATTTAGACGCCAGTTGTCCCAAGAACATGCATGGAGAAGCATTCAGTAAAGCAAGCCGGAGATGGTGAGGCTGTGAAGTAAGCCATCTGTGGGAGGGAGAGAAAGGGAAACAGGTGCTCTAACATAATCTTCCTTAGGCTCGTCCTCCACTTTCATTTCTAGGCTTCTCACATCAGAATTCTTGAGCTCTGCATTCAATTAAAAACATGTCATACCTTTCACCAAGGTTTAGGTTTTTCGTTTTATTTTAGCTTCTCAACCCCCATGTGAAATAGAACAGAGCTTTCACAGAGAAGTGACTCACCTACATCTAACAGACATCAAACACAGTACGTCTGGGCATAAAGCATCTAAAGCTAAGATTCCCTCATCACACTGAGGCATTTTACTTCTGAAAAGTACATCAGGTTCTTCAAATCAGGGACACCGCCACCAGGAAACATCTTCATCACTGTGATCATTACAATCCCGCTCAATGATGAGCTGTGGATTGCTAACTCGCACAGCTTCCAGCAGTTTCTGGGCTTCCTCATCAAACGCCTCTTTGCACACCCTGAGAAAATAAGGGAACACCTCTTCTCACACTCAGTTTTCCCACTGAAGAATTCATTTCTCAGAGAAAAACTGTTGGAGACAGAAGTGAACATGGCTGGGGAGTGGGGCAAGGGGAATGTGAGGTATAGACTCAGGGAGTGTGGCAGAGGAAGGAAAATGGAACACAGAGTAGAAATAAAAAAAGATTAAAATTGAAGAGGATCCTCCGAGAGCCTTTTTCTACTCAAGCAAAATACTACTTCTAATGATGACAACCGCTAACATAGAAAACGGTTAGGTGTTATATGCTAGGCACAGTTCTAAGTACAGGTATCCTTTGCTTTTCCAAAGGTCATGGCTGTACCACTTCACCTTTTTGAGAGACCGACATTAGTACGTTTTTTTTTTTTTTTTTATTATTTTTTTTTTTTAACGTTTATTTATTTTTGAGACAGAGAGAGACAGAGTATGAACGGGGGAGGATCAGAGAGAGGGAGACACAGAGTCTGCAACAGGCTCCAGGCTCTGAGCTGTCAGCACAGAGCCCGACGCGGGGCCTGAACTCACTGACCGTGAGATCATGACCTGAGCCGAAGTCGGCCGCTTAACCGACTGAACCACCCAGGCGCCCCAGTACGTGTTTTTGATAACTGAAAGAAGTCCAAAGATTTTGCTTTTACCACACAAAAAAGTTAAAAAGCAAAACCAGTGTTCAGCATTTGGGATGCAGTGAGCCATTATGGAGGCAGCATGAACCCAGGCAGCAAGAGCAGCCCTGCCCAGCTCCTTCCCCAGGGCCTGCACTGCACCTCAGCACCCAGCTGCTACAGCTCTGAACTGTGTCTATGAGCATCCGGGCCTCGTACCCATTTATTTTGTGCATGTGTTAACAAGATGTGTCCTAAGGTATCAGAAAAGCCTAAAAGAGAGGATGTTTTTGGGGGCCCAGGAATGCTCAAAAATTTTTCCATATAAATAATGGTAATTGCTTCTTTGCTTTATATCATTTTGGCTTATGAAAGCTTTCACGGGAACGCTCTACCTTCAGATAGCAGAGGGACACCTGTACTGCCTATACTGACTCAGTTGATCAGTCCTCATAATAAACCATGAGTACATATCATTTCACCCATTTATAGACAAAGAAATCAAAACACAGAGACTGGAGACTAGTGCAAGTTCAAATATCTAGTAAGTTCCAGGGCTACATTTCAAACTCAGGTAGTCTGGTTTTAGAGTTCTCAGCTGTTAACCAGTATGCTACAGTATGTCTCTTAAAATTCAGTGTCCTACGGGAGGAAAAGAAGGGCCTCAAGAATATGCACAGATCCACAATCAGGTTGATTCTTAGGCCTGCAGTGAACAAGTAGCTTCCCAAATCCCTTGTTCCAGTAAACATCCGCCCTGAGAAGTCAACAAAGACTTACCCCAGAACTTTCAGTTTACATTCAGGAGATCTCAGGACTTCACATAACTTCATAATTCCTTCATACCCTAAAGTGTTCTGTGTCAGGTTTATTTTTATCAGGTTTTGGTTCCTTCTAAGAGTAGAGGAGAGATCCTGACAACACAGGGAGGTCAAACCACAATATTCCAACCTGCAGGGAAGAGAGACTAATGCTAAAATTCATTTAACCCCGGGACAGAGAGCAAGCATATAAGAGGTCTGTGAGCTGAGAGTGCAGGAGGGCTCCAGGAGCTTAAAAAAAAAAAAAGAAACAAAAAACAAACAAACAAAAAGGCAAGCACAATTAGGGAAGATTCAAAGAATGTAAGTACTTATAATAATCATCATTACTAGATATTTATTGACTGAATTTATCTCTTCCTAAATCATAAATTACAAGTTCAAAATTATAGTCCAGGGAATAAACAAAACAGGTAAGCACACCAAGGAAAGCCAAAGCAGTTGAATCTTTGATCATCATTAAAAATATAGACACATAAGTAAACTTTTGAAATATGGTATTGACTATTTTAAAAGCAAGGTATATAATAAGGTCTCTAACACCATGCCTTTATGCAAATAAAAGTGCATACACCAAAAGTCAACATTACATCTTTTACAAGGATACTCACAACTCTATGGCATATTTCAAACACAGTAGGCCAGCTGCCTATACAGGGGAAGAATGATTAAAAGATAAATTAACCAACTAACCAACCAATAGTCAGTAGAGGGCCCTTGCATAAACCAATGATAATACCATGAACTGAAGTAGTATGTTAAACTTAACATTCTACACCTGATGATGCCCCCAACCAATTGTAATTTTCATCTATGTTTACCTAGCCATTCCACCATTGAGTGCCTACATAGGTGCTGAGTATATAGAAACATTTAGGGGCACCTAGGTGGCTCAGTTGGTTAAGTGTCCAACTTTTGATTTCAGTTCAAGTCATGATCTCACGGTCAGGAGACTGAGCCCCGGGTTGCGCTCAGCACTGGGTACAGAGCCTGCTTGGGATTCTCTCTCTTCCCCTCCCTTTTTCCCTCCCCAACTTGTACTCTATCTCTCAAAATAAACAAACTTAAAAAAATTTTAAGTTACTGCCCACATGAAACTGGCATTAATGTGGTGGAGCAACAGTCCCATTATTTATGACACAAGGTAAAGAAACATAATACAAAATACACTGTAGTGTAAAAACACTAGGAGACAAAGGTTATCAAGAATTTATTAGGAAACAATCATCCTGTTTTTAGTCCTTAATAATAGTCTCAAAATCTAGAGGGGTGCCTGGGTGGCTCAGTTGGTTGAGCATCTGACTCTTGATTTTGCCTCAGGTCATGATCTCAGGGTCATGGGACTGAGCCCTGCATCAGGCTCCATGCTGAGCATGGAACCTCCTTAAGATTCTCTCTCTCTCTCTCTCTCTCTCTCTCTCTCTCTCTCTCTCCCTCCCTCCTGCCCTCCCTCCGCCTCTCTCCCCCACTCACACACTCTCTCTAAAGAAAAAAATTTTTTAATCTTAAAAATATATATAGAGGGGCGCCTGGGTGGCGCAGTCGGTTAAGCGTCCGACTTCGGCCAGGTCACGATCTCGCGGTCCGTGAGTTCGAGCCCCGCGTCGGGCTCTGGGCTGATGGCTCAGAGCCTGGAGCCTGTTTCCGATTCTATGTCTCCCTCTCTCTCTCTGCTGTCCCAAAAATAAATAAACGTTGAAAAAAAAGAAAAAATTAAAAAAATATATATATAGAGAGAAAACTAAAACTAACAGAACTACAAAGTGAAAGACACAAATCTACAATTATAATGGAGATTTTAACATACTTTTCACAGCAAGCGATTGAAGTATCTGGAAAAAAATCACTAAAAATATAGATGATTTGAATAACAGAATTAATGATCTTAATGAAAGTCATATACAATACTGCAGCCAACAATTCTTCATCTTTTTAAGCACACCATGGTAGTCATATAAAAACTATATACTAGGGCAAATGTCAACAAATTTCAAAGAAATGCAATCACACACAGTATGTTCTCAGACCACAATGCTAGAGATTAAATATAAAAAGATAAGAAACTCCTCTTATATGTTTGAAAATTAAGAAATACTGGGGTGCCTGGGTGGCTAAGTTGGTTAAGCATCCAACTCTTGGTTTTGGCTCAGGTCATGAGCTCATGGTTTCATGAGTTCTAGCCCCATGTTGGGCTTTGTGCTGGCAGTGCAGAACCTGCTTGGGATTTTCTCTCTCCCTCTCTCTCTGCCCCTTCCCCACTCACTCTGTCTCTCTCAAAATAAAAAAAAAAAAAAAATGAAAATTAAGGAATACAGTTTAAAATAATCCATGAAGAAAAAAGCCTAAGGAACTTAAATTTATTTTAGACTCAAAAATAACAAAGGCTGCAAATAATATTATAGAATGAAGTTAATGCAATGATTTCAAGGAAAAATTAAATGTTGGAAAAGGAGGAAATATTTATGAGCTACACATTCAACTCAAGTATTTAAGAACGGTATTAAAAAGAAGACAAGGGGGCACTTGGGTGGCTCAGTTGGTTAAGTGTCCAACTCTTGGTTTCAGCTCAGGTCATGACCTTATGGTTTCATGAGTCCAAGCCCAGCACTGGGCTTTGTGCTAGCAGCACAGAGCCTGCCTGAGATTCTCTCTCTCTCTCAGCACCTCCCCTGCTTGCATGCTCTCACAAAAATAAATGAACAAACTTAAAAAAAGAAAAAAATTTAAGAACAATCAAATAAACTCAACAAAAGTAGAAGATAAAAAATTAGATCAATGTTGTGTTCTTTAAAAAGTAAAATGAGAAAAAGCTCAAATTGCCAATATCAGGAAAAGAAAGGAGACATTAACAGATGTCTAAATCACTGGAGATGATTAGAAGCTGAGCAGATAATAAATTAGACACTTGCCAATAAATTTTAAAATTTAGATGAACTGGATAAAATCATAGGAGTAATCTTACCAAAAATTACTCAATAAAACATACATAAATGTATAATTATCTTAAAAATGAATCAGAAGTCAAATCTTCACACAAAGCAAATTCCAGATCATACAGCTTCACCAGAAATTTCTACAAAGTTCAAGGAAGAAATAATTCTAATCTTACACAAATCTCCCCAGGAAACAAAGAAGGATCACTCCTGAACTCATTTTATTAAAATACTGTAATGTGGATGCCAAAACTTAATAGGGATTATACAAGAAAATTATAACCTAATCTCCATTATAAACAAAGATATTAAAATATTTACATATGAACAAAATAAAGTGCACAATGTATACAAGACATATCATGACCAAGTTGGTTTTGAGCCCAAAAAAGTAAGGTTGATATAATAATAGATATAATATATATAATAAAATCCATGTTATTGACCACATTCGGCACATTTCATAGAAGTTCAACATATACTCATAATCTAAAAAGAAGAAAAATTCTTAGCAAACTAAAGATAGGAACCTTTTAAATTAATAAATGAGACAAACACTGAAATTTTGCTTTTGACAATGAAAATAACATAGGGAAACCCACTATCTCAAGACATATTAACGTTCTATCGCACATCTTATAAGTTACTAAGGCAATAAAAAGAAAAAAGAAAGAAACAGAAAAGGAAAAGACAACTATCATTCCCAAGAGAGAGGACTGTGTACCTAGAAAATCCAAGTGATAAAGCAATTCTAATCAACCAGAAGATGTGCCAAGCTACTGGGTATGAAGTTAACACATAAAACCCAACTGTGTTTCTATGTATAAGGAATAAACAAAATGAAAAATAACAAGAATACCCATTTACAATAGTATTGCAATATAGCAAGTACTTAGGAATAAAGTCAAACAGCAAAATAAAGGGCTACCACAGGAAAAATTACTAAGCTTTATTGATAGAGCTAAGCTAAGGAGATCTATCATAATTGATAGATTCAATGCAATTCTAATCAAAATGCCAACATATGGGTAGGCATGGGAATATAGGGAGATGCACATGCCTGTGTGTGTTAACTTGATAAGCTGATATTTAAAATTTTGTTTGGAAATGCAAAGGAAGAACCCAGTAATAGACCCATGCACCAATGAAGACTTGATTTATAACAAAGATGGCCCTGCCAGGCAGTGGGGAAAGAAAAACAGTCAATAAGTTTTGCTGGAAAGGAGGAGTATCCACATAGGAAATATATTAAATTGGATTGACCTCAAAGCATGTATTTTTGGGGGTGGGGGGTGGAAAGAACGTGCATGCACACAATTTGGGGAGGGTCCAATGGGAGGACAGAGAGAGAGAGAGAGAGAGAGAGAGAGAGAAAGAGAGAGAGAATGTCTCAAGCAGGTTCTACTCCCAGCACAGAGCTCAGTCTCACTACCATGAGATTATGACCTGAGCCAAAATCAAGCATCAGATGCTCAACTGAGCCACCCAGGCACCCTACTAACCATATTTTTAAATTAAAGTTTCAAATGCTTCACAAGCTGCCTTTTACATTTAGAAAATAATAGTAGAATGTCTTCATAATCCCAGAGGTGGGAAAAATTTTCCTAACCAATTACAAAAAGGACTAATAAAGGAATAATCTGACGTTACAATTAAGTTCTTTGGTTCTATAAAAGACACCATAAAGAGTGAAAAGAAAAGCCCAAGTTATTGTCATGTATCTAAGTCACAATGGCTCGTAACCAGAATATATTGGAGGAAAAAAAAAAAAAAAGCCCTACATATCAAAAAGGGGAAAATGGCTCACCCGATGGAAAAATGAACAAAATAAGTGAAAAAACAACTTTACAAAATAGGAAATCCAAATGGCTATTAAGCATCTCAAAAGGTGTTGAACCTCTCTTTAACCAGACAATTCTAACTTAAAACCACAAAGAGATGCCAAAACACACACCTGATTCACTAACACTTTAAAAATTAAGTCAGGCAAAATTGGCAATAATAGAGAACAGGAACTATCACACACTACTAGGGGCAGAATCGATTAGTACAATCTTTTTTTTTTTTTTAAGTTTATTTATTTATTTTGAGAGAGAGAGATAGAGAGCTGGGGAAGGGCAAAGGGAGAGGAAGAGAATCCCAGGCAGGCTCTGCATTGGCAGTGCAGAGCCCAATGCAGAGCTCAAACTCATGAAATGCGAGATCATGACCTGAACCGAAACTCAGAGTCAGACGCTTAACCGACTGAGCCACCCAGGCACCCCAGAACAATCTTTTTGACAGTATCTAATAAATTTGAAGACCCATTCCCAATGATGTAATAAATCGCTATTTTTCCTAAATATATACGTATGTGCCTCAATTCATGTAGTAAAATATTCATCAGCAGCATTAGTCATAAAATAAATGAAAAACGTCCATCTACAATAGAATGGTTACATAGTTTGTGATATCGTCATTCACTAGAATACTTTACTGTGGTAAAAATGAACTAACTACAACTACATGAAATGACTGGATGACAAATTCCTAACAATGAGCAAAAAAAAATCCTAATACAAAAGAATATACTGAGTATGATTATATATAAGGTTCAAAACCTAGCAAAATTTAACAATACATTGCTTAGGACCATATACACTCACACTCTACAGATAAATAAATGATGACCACAAAATTCAGGATAATAGTTTTACTTCTTAGGGAGGAGGGAAGAGATTTATAAAGGAGGAGTAGGGGAATTTAATTTCCTGGGAAAATTCAATTTCTGACCCGGGTGAGATTACACACGTTTGACATTTATTTATTTATTTATTTATTCATTCATTCATGCATTTATTTTTTAACTTATTTTCTCAAAAATAAATAACAAATTAAGTAAAAAATAAATAAATGCAGGGGAGGGGCAGAGAGAGAGGAAGAATCTCAAGCATGCTCAGTGCTGTCAGCACAAAGCCTGATGTGGGGCTTGAATTCATGAAACCATGAAAGTTGATATCAAGTTGATGCTTAACCAACTGAGCCACCCAGGCAATCCCTAACTTTTAAATAGTTTTATTCACTTATTTCTATGTATTTTATATTTCATAGTGAAAACGTTTAAAATATGACTAGGTAGATCTTTTTTTTTTCTGTGTATAAACATTTCTTTTCTTCCCCCAAGTTTTTATTCAAATTCCAGTTAGTTAACATACAGTGTAATATTTGTTTCAGGTGTAGAATTTAGCGATTCATCACTTACATACAACACCCAGTGCTCATCACAAGTGTCCTCCTTAATACCATTACCCATTTAATCTACCCCCCCACCTGCCTCCCCTCCAGCAACCCCCAGTTTGTTTTCTATAGTTAAGAATCTGTTTTATGGTTTTCTTTTTTTTCCAATGATCCAGCAATTTTACTACGTACTAGGTATTTACTCAAAGGACACAAATATACGGATTCAAAGAAATACATGCACCCTGATGTTTATAGCAGCATTATCTACAATAGCCAAAGTATGGAAAGAGCCCAGATGTCCACTGACTGATGAATGGATAAAGAAGATGTGGTGTAAACACACAATGGAATATTACTCAGCCATAAAAAAGAATGAAATCTTGCCATTTGCAACAACGTGGATGGAGCTACAGAATATGCCAAGCAAAATAAGTCAGTCGGAGAAAGACAGATACCATATGATTTCACTCATATGTGAAATTTAAGAAACAAAACATATGAATACAGGCAGATCTTTAAAATATCAGAAGAGAATAATAAAAATTATGGACTGTAAATGACATTGGAAGAAGCAGAAAGGGGGTCATCACTGCTGAAAATGAACTTAAAATTATGGGTTAGAGAAAAGTGAAAGGAAAATGAGTTTTAAAAGATTAGAAAAAAATTATAAAGACAGACAAAAGAGATCCAACATAAGTGTAATTAGTGACCCTGAAAACAAATTAGATAAGCAGAAATTAAAACACAGGAAACCCTATAAAAAAATACAATCTACATGTTGAAATGGCAGACCATTTCCCCAGGAAAATATTAATGAGGAAAATTCTACACAGGACAAATTATTGTTCCTAAAGAGCAATTCTACGGACATTCAAGCCAAAAACAAACAAAAAAAAAGTATGTTTAACCAGTAAGGACACTAAAAGGGAAGAATCAGTTGGCTTCAGACTTTTTTCTAACTAGATTCAATGCTAGCAGGCAGTGGACTTTCTGTAAAACTCTCAGAGGAAGGATGACCAAAATATGAACACAACCAAGCTGCCACTCAACGTCATAGAAAACTGAGACATTTCCAGATATACAAAAAGTCAAGGATAATAGTACTTAGATCTCTCATTTTCAAGAAACAATGAGCCAATAGTCAAGGTATTCAATGAACATTCCATGGTCCCTACCATCCACAGGCATCTGGTATTACTGAGCTCTGGAATGATCTTTCGAAATTACAAAGATCTGTGACCCTACCTCCCTCACCACCTCCTGGTCAACATAGTACAGTGGGGCATTTGGTCACTAAATATGGCTATCCCCTGAAA
Organism: Leopardus geoffroyi; assembly: GCF_018350155.1. Lineage (NCBI taxonomy): Eukaryota > Metazoa > Chordata > Mammalia > Carnivora > Felidae > Leopardus > Leopardus geoffroyi. The sequence continues at coordinate 64,254,017 of NC_059329.1, read as the reverse complement.
TGGTTCATCTCTGTCTGGCCACTTCCTGAGTAATGATTACGTTGAAAGGGACAGAAAGTCATATAAAACCTTTGAAATTTCAGGATTCCATCTTGATTATTCCTGGGCATGATACTTTTCTTTCCATAACAGCAACTCCAGGCCAGCCTAACTGGTGTACCCTCCAGGTGACAGGCCAGCCACAAAGGACCTGTGGGGTTCAAACTTAATTTGGCTTCAGACACCTGGAGTCACCTTTGGATCATGAGGATAATGACCATTTGGTTGAGTATACTGCTTGAGAAGTCCCCCTACAAGCAAAGATGTAGAACAAAATGGGTTTATAGAAATATTATAAAAAATGCTTTATTTTTCTCCTGCCAGATCCCTCTGGACTGAAAGCCTGGGTATGAGCAGGGGATGATTGGAGAAAAGGCAAAGTTACAGGCACTAAGATGGGACACACTGATTTCAGGACTGTGGGGAAGAACAGCCACACCAATACCTGGGGAAGTAACATCTCAGAACCTGTGAGGTGCTGGGAGTGGGAAGAACAATTATTTCTTTTCCTTCCCTAGACCCAACACAGCTGCCTGGAAAAATTATGTGGTCTGCTGAAGTAGCAGCTATGGCTGGCAAAGTGACCCACTGCCCAGTCTGTCCACATGGCGTGGAAACAGAAAATTCCACGTGGATACGGCAGGTCCTAACTGTTCTGCTGCATCTGATGTCATCAGCGGCAGCCCCCCAGATCTGGACCTCTGTCACGGGTGTACAAACACAACCGGTACAAACCTTGTTTCAGTCTGTTACAAATTCATAAGCTTCTCTTGATGCCAGTGCAGCCTTGCGTTATACGATTTATGTCTAACACTATAACTACTCAGTGACACATAACCAAACCACTGTAATGGTGACCCAGATCAATAGAAAACATCCCACATTGAAGTGAATTGTGTTCCTTCAGGTTATATGTTTTTTATGTGTGGAGGTGTGGACCACTGAATATCTCTTTATTGGGTATGGGACTACTTTTGGCCAGATTTTGTTCCCTATATTTATTGCCAATGATACCAAGATCAGCAGGTCAACCTAAACTCCCTTTCACGAGTTATAATGAATAACAAGACTTTTTGGTCCTCCCTTGGTCTCATTCAGTTGGCCGGTCCAGGATGCTGAGGACATAGTTGAAATCAATACTGCAATCTGACTTCCTCCCATGCTTGGAGTCCTAATTATGGTGGCCTTAATTAAATGGCATAGGAGACAAATTGAACAGATTTGGCCTCAGCCTCTGTTGGTGAGATTAGTGAGCGTGGCATATCCATGTGAAAATTAACCAAGACTGTATTGTGCAGTAAAAGGGGGCAGATATTTCTGGGAGACATTCTTCTGTGAGTCTTTTGCTCTCCTATTTATTGACAAAAATTTAAGACCCTGACAACTCTACATGGCCACTTCCTAGGGGGTGTGTGCAGTGAGCAGTCTTGAGGGATGTCTTCCTCTGGGGCAAAGAGCAGGCTTGCTTAGTGCTTGCTATAAAGTGGTGAGTCCCCCAAGCTCCATGGGATGCAACCCACTCCATGTGCAGGTGTCCATCTGGGCTATCCATATCCACCCTGTGGGACTTGGGGGACAAAGAAAACTGACACACATACACTAGTGCATATGCTGCTATGCTAGGAGTAATAAAGTCCTCTGTCTCCAATGGGACTCTGGGTTTCCTGCTAGCATCCATGAAACAGTGATAGGCTAACTTATTAGGTTATAAGCAGGATAAAATTAAATTTCAGATCCAATCATTACAATATCATCATTGTTGTCATAAAAATATATGAATAGTTAACGGAAACATAGGTAAAATAGCACTTTCTTGGACGAGTCAGGGAAACATATCATAGTATTTGGGTTTCCCACACATAGAGCAAAATTCTTGACCCAAAGGTCAATAATTCATGCTATGTAAGAATGTACTAGCCAATATCAGTTCAAGATTCAAAAAGAAAATCAACACCTAAACAATACATGATTAAACATAAAAAGTACTCAGAACACAGGATAAGACCTTATTAGATTGCAGGCTCCTTAAGAGCCTAGATAGCATTTTTTGAGAGAAGACAATTAGCAAAATCTTCAATTTAGTAAGAAAAATTAATTCAAAGACAGAATATCTGAAGGATGACAGAACATGAAAGACCTTAAAGCAAGGACCTTTTACTTCATACATACCCCATCTAAGGCACTAAAGGGAACAGAAAGAAATGTGAACTATAGCTTTAATACTAACAACACATAATACACACTGATGCATATATTTGAAAGTCAGATTCTCATTTCTGAGAGTAACTTACCTTCGAGCCCCATTTACTTTTCATCCTCTCTCATGTACTAAATTTCTTCTGGCCACATTAGCTACCAAATAGGTATGACTTTCCTGATGGAAAACTGAACTCACCCAAGCCTCTGAATATTGCAGTTTGGATGTCTCAAAGCTTCGTACAGAATTTTGACTCCATCATCCTGCAGGTCATTGTTCCCAAGGTCCAGGCTCTGCAGGTGTGGGTTGTTCAGAATAGCAGAAGCCAAATCCAGACAACACATACTAGTGAGTGCACAGCCCATCAATCTGCAAGAAATATAAGAGACAAGTGAGACCTTCAGTTGTGAGGCTTAATTAGTTTATTCCTAGGAGAGAAGCCCAAGTATCTAAACCCTTTTCCTGACTCTTTTCTATCCACAATCCAAGATGCACATAGGAACGTCTAACATTATCAGTAGAAACCAATGGAGTTTCTTAATGAGAAAAAAAAAAACCCCATTGGGTAAAACTGCTTTCTCCCACAAACAGGCTGTTATCCACCAAGCTTCCCAAATCAAGGGTATAAACACATTTCTATCAATACTAAAAAATGGATATAAGTTTACCCAAGGAACCCAAAGATTTCTGTGCTTTCAGTTTCCAATAGAATTTTGAAATAAAAATACTTTAAAAAAAATGTTAAGGTGTTACCTTCCAAGAGGAAGCAGCCTACATATAAAAAAGATATGTCTTTCAGTCTTTTGTAGGGCATTCAAGAGCATTCACAACCTGGCCTCAAACATTCTCTTTCCATACTTTGTCCCTAACCTATTTGCCAACCATACACCTCTGTGTTTCTGTTTTTTATTTTGTTTTTTTTTTTTTTCCCAAATTTACCACACCTATCTTCATTCCCCTTCTTTTCACTCTTCCTACCTTCTGCCAAGGATATCTGCACACAACAAAATCCTCTTCGTCTTTCAAGGCTAAGGTAACTCAATCCCCTCTGTCCCACTCCTTGCTCCTTGGGACTTTTGTCATTTTTTTTTTCAATGTATTTATTTTGAGAGAGAGAGCAAGCTAGCAGAGGAAGGACAGAGAGGGGGAGAGAGAGAGAATCCCAAGCAGGCTCTGCACTGACCGTGTGTAGCCTGACACAGGGCTTAAACTCATGAACCATGAGATCATGACCTGAGCCAAGATCAAGAGTCAAGATGCTTAAATGACTGAGCCACCCAGGCATCCCTGTCATATCTTTATGACAAATGGGATATATTATGATTGGCTGTATATTCATTTCCCTGCCATCAGCATTTTGTAAGTTACCAGAGGCAAGAGCATCACCTTAGTAATAACCTTTAATGCCCTCAGAATTTATTTTATATTTGTTGTAAATTTTGGTGGAGAGAACTAGCAGGGCCTGCATAGAAGCTATGAAGGTAGCTATGAAAGCACAAATTTGTCTGTTTATAGCAGAGCTAAGGAGAGAAAGTGGACTAACCAAACATCTTGTGTATGTAGGTCACTTAGAAATTATAGAAATTGTGGCTGAAATAAAAGGTATTGGGTTTAAACATAATTTCCATGAAGTAAAATTTTGCCTTCTAGTTGAATAATAGTCAAGGAAACTTCAGAGAATTAGATCATATATATTTTCCTAAAGAAGGTAGAGATATGGGGCACCAGGGTGGCTCAGTCAGTTGAGTGTCTGACTCCTGATTTCAGCTCAGGTCATGATCCTTGGGTCATGGGATTGAGCCTCGTGTCACGCTCTGTGCTGACAGTGTGGAGCCTGCTTGAGATTCACCCTCCCCCCCCCCCCCCCCTCCCCTGCTCTCACTCTCTTGCTTTCAAAATAAATAAAAACATTTAAATAAACAACAACAACAGAATAACTGGATTATTGGATATTTTTTAAAATTCCCTTCCCAGTTTAAAAGTTGACCTAATTATAAACATGAATTGAAGAAAGAAAAACTAGTGGAGCACAGTTTCTGCTTCAGGGATGTAGAGCAGAGGACACACAGTAGACTCAGTGAGGTACAACAGGTTGATTACAATTACTGTAGTAACTATTTAAGAAAAATCTTATGAACATACTTCCTCAGCTTGTCTCCAGCAGGAGGAGAGAGAGAGAATCAGCTGTGTATTCTTTTCTCTGACAGATACTCAGCTCAGCCCTTCTTTACTCATCTGTTAAAGCATGGAAGGTCGGGTCACAGAAAACCTACCCCAGGTCCTGAAGGTTACAGCTGGGATGCCGAAAGACATCGCACAGAAGCTTTACTCCATCGTCTTGTAGCCAGTTGGACCCCAGATCCAGATGTGTCAGGCTCTTGTTGCGTAGGAGAGAAGAGGAGAGATGTTGACCGCTCAGTGAGGTGAAGTGGCAACGCCTCAGCCTATAGGAAGGACAGTATGAGGACACATGGAATCACTGCTTTACTGCCCAGAGATTTTGCAAAGGTTTCATCCTGTGCTCCCTCACCTACTTGCCAACACTCATCTCAGATCAAATACCCTCTCCCTCACTACCTCTTTGCCTGTCTCACTTGGGATATTCTTCAGAATATCCTTCAGAATATTCACTTGAGATATCCATGTTCTTCAGAATTTTTCTTTTCAAATGCTAGATTTTATAATTTATTTTGAAAGAGAGAGAGAGAATCTCAAGCAGGCTCCATGCTGTCAGTGCAGAGCCTGATACAGGGCTCAACCTCATGAACTGTGAGATCATGACCTGAGCTGAAACCGACTCAGATACCCAACTGACTGAGCCACCCAGACGCCCCCAGAATTCTTCTTTACTATAAATGAAATGTTAACCTCTTCACACTGTGCATAAATACAGTACCTAATTGCAAAAGCAGCTACATGGAGAGGAGTAGGCATATGGAATAGAAGGGGAGTAATCATAATAAAGTACTTTTTTACATAATAAAACTGGCATTTCCAATCAGTAGGGAAAAGATCTATTATACTATAAGTCATTTGGGAAAGCAGACCTGACATATGGGAGAAAATAAGTTTTAAGCCTTATAACAAAGTAGGAATAATTTAACACTTACATGTTAAAAGTTAAACCATAAAGAATAGACATAAGTAGGGTTTTTTAAATAAAGGTATTTCCAATTATGACAAAACTACTACAAGTCATGAGGAGGAAGATAATGTGACTTCACAAGAATTTTAAACTTCCGTATTCTAAAAATGGCCACGAGAAAACATACAGAAACATGCTAGGTAAATTATTTGCAAAACAGAAAAAATAATGGCTATAATGTATGTCATATTAATAACCATAACATATATAACAGAAAACATCCAGAGGAAAATGGAGCCTATGAAGAGGCAATTCCTAGAATATTAAAGGCCAAAAACATTTGAAAAGATGCTCAACATTAAATTATTTTTATTTATTTATTTTATTATTTTTTTAAGAAGGCTCCATGCCCAAGGTGGGGCTTGAACTCATGACCCCAAGATCAAGAGTCACATGCTCTACCAGCTGAGGCAGCAAGGCGCCCCTCAACATCAAATCATTTTTAAAGTTATTTTCAATTATCTAATCAATACTGATAAAAAAAACAACAACCAGTAGATACTCGATGAGGATGTTAAAATGCAGGCTTCTAGATTGCCAAGGAATTATGAACAATCTATTGGAGAAAATGTAACCACATCTGACAAAATAAAAATTCTGGCTCATCAATTCCACATCTGGGAATTCATCTAAGGGCAATGAACAGAATAATCACACTGTGATCCAGCCATACCATGGGATGCTACATTCCTGTTTAGTGGTGTTCATATACATTTACCTGTTCTAGACCCAGAATATGGAGTTGGACAGGCAGACTTTAGTCCTGAATCCACCATGTTCTCATGAACATGAGGCAAACTATATATCTTTCTAAGCCTCACATTTCTCACCTGGGGCTGAGAACTCAGTGGCCAATTTGACACCAACAGGTGCATCTGTGCAGATTAAATAAATTTAGCACAGGGCCCAGCACAGAGTAAGGACACAACAAATGGCAATCATTAATACCATCATCCTCATCATCTGCATTATCATTATTGATAACAGTAGGGAAAATGCAAGGGACAGATTATATTTATAACACTGTCCCTTCTAAAATATATTTCAAAATGTATACATCAGCAGGATGAAAACTAGTGCTCACTTACACAAGGCTCTGGAGATTGCACTGTGGATGTTTCAAGGCATCACTCACAAGCTTTACTCCATCATCTCCCAAGATGTTGTCTGCCAAGCACAAATGTGTCAACCTTTTGTTGCTGACGAGAGCCAAAGCAAGATCCTCACAACCAGCTACTGTGAGGCCACAGCTTTCTAAGCTGAAGGAGAAACACAGTTGGGAAGGGACCAGTCAAATCCCAAAGTTCATGTTTCTCATCCTCTTCTCAGGGACACTAGCTGGTACTTACAGTCCTTATATCTCTACTATAGAATCAACCTTTCAAACCTACTAAAATTACAAATGCCCTTGCAGCTACATACAAGGGAGAGGAGGAGGAAAATAGTAATAAAAATAAGCATTCATGAAGAAAAGCAGCATTTAAAAGTCTAATGAGAGAGAAAGCAAAAGAGGACTTCATGCAGAGCTCATTCAGGATTGACAAATGAGCCAAGTGGTGTCCAGACCCAAACAGTTTGCCCACACAGCTCTTAACTAAGTCACACAAGACTGCTCAAAAGGACTGCAGGGAAAACAAACCAGCAAGACTCACGACAGTCTCTCTAGGTGACACTTGGGATGTCCTAAGGCCTCACACAACAGCTTGACTCCGTCATCTAATAGGTGATTGGTCGACAGATTCAGAAATACCAGGCTCCGGCTTCTAAGGAGAGCCTTAGAGATATTTAGACAACAAACTGTAGTTAGATCGCAGGATTCCAAGCTGAAAAACAACACAGGAAACCAGAGATGACCCTCCTCAGAGAAGAGTTATGACCACCACTCACCCAGCCAGATGGTGTGGGCTCCAAGACTTTGTGACCCCTTCTGAAAACCAGCTCCCTACTTGCAATGAGTTATTTAGCTAAAGCACAAGGATCTTCTAGGGAGCTAGGAAGGGGAGAGCAGAAAGCTTGTCTTTTCCATCCCCATCTCCCCAATTCCCTATGAAAATATGTATGGAAGTCCTAAGAGGTATTTTTATATGATACTTTTTTTTTTTCTCTAGGAGGAATTTCCTCCAACTACAACATGGAAGAAGGTGGACTGAAGGGTGTAGAGTCCTTGCACTCTGACTTCTGAAAAACATGGGGCAGGAAGTCAGGATGAAAAGCTGTGATTCCCACAGCTGTCTACCAAGAACTCACCTATTCATGGGAGTCAATCCATGTTTTCTGAGGAACCCAGTTCTTAAGAGTAAAAACTAGGAGTAAATCAGAAATAGGGGTGCCTGGGTGGCTCAGTTGGTTAAGACTCTGACTTCGGCTCAGGTCATAATCTCACAGTTCATGAGTTGAAGTCCTAAGTCAGGTTCCGTGCTGACAGCTTGGAGCCTGGAGCCTGCTTCAGATTCAGTGTCTCTCTCTGAATCAGTGCCCCCACTCTCACTCTGTCTCTCAAAAATAAAGATTAAAAAAAAATTTTTTTTAAATAAAAAGTAAATCAGAAATAAAACAGTCTCTAAAAATAAAGCAAAAGAACAACCAAAGAAGAAAGGAAGAAGTACATGAAGAGACCATATTTGTAGAGACTCCTATTTAGAGACAACTTGTGCTTGGAGAAGGCTGGGCCTGGTACCAGCTCTTTGTAAGACGAGGAAGGTGACACCAGTGTTCCGGGAACTTGGGAGTCACTCTAGTTACTCCTTTGAATCAAGCACTTATCAACCCAGTCCCTCAGGAATTGTTTGTCTTCATCAGAATAAGGGTGTATATAGGTAAAAACAAGAGAAGCTCCCTCCTCAATCCAGAATTAGACCTCAGTGGATCACCTAAGGCTGGAAACCTCAACTTGCCCTGAAAAGGTGTTATGGACTGAACTGTGTTCCCCAAAATTCAGATGTTGAAGCCCATGCCCGCAATGTGACTATATTTGGGGACAAGGCCTTTAAGGAAGTAATTAAGGTTATATGAGGTCTTAAGAGGGGACCCCGAATCCGAAAGGACCGGTGCCCTTATAAGAAGGGAAGAGGTACCAGGACTGCACACACATGAAAGAGGCACATGAAGGCACCAGGAGAAGGCGGCTCTCTACAAGCCTAGGAGCGAAGCCTCATCAGAAACATACCCTGCCGGCACCCTGATCTTCAACTTCCAGGCTCCAAAACTGTGACAAATAAATTTCCTTTGTTTAAACCACCCAGTCTGTGGTATTTGTTACGGCTGAACAGGGTGATACAAAAGGGTATTACAGCAACAGCCAAGCAGGCAGTTAGAGAAACAAGGGAAGCGTCATACACTGGGTTCCAGCTCTTCCAGCAGACAAAGATTCCAATATTGCGGGGCCTGTGGATAAAATGTTAAAGTTTAACTAAAGGACAGAAAATATGTACATGTATGAAAAATAGAAAATGGGGAAACAGAAGAAAATGTTTAGAAAAGCTTGCTTTACATCTTAAATGTATAAGGTGCACATTCTCTGAACAAGAGCACATCCTAAGAAGAGGTAACACTGAGAAAGGGAGCGGGTTTAAGATAAAGAGTCCAACGAGTTTAAAAACAGGAGAAAACTGGAATCCATATTTGAAGCAATAAAGAACAAAAGCAGTGAAAATATGTGAGAAACTCCTCAAGGAGGAAGGATGAAAAAAGATTAAAGTGACAAAAAGTAAGTGAGAGTTATATAGGAAAGGAGCTACAACCAATGACTATGAGATGCTCTTGAAGAAAGAGAGCAAGAGAAACAAACCCATTTTTAAAAATCCAATTGAAAGAAAGAATTCCTGGGCAGAAAAAAAGGTTGCTAGCAGATCAAACGGTACTTTCATGCCAAAGTAAGGAAAACTACCTGGACAACACCAATGAGAGAAAACTAACACGTATGAACCAGGAAGGTGGGCAGGAAGGTGAGGGGTTCAAGGGTCAGGTTATCCTCAGACTTTAGAACACCAAATGCTGCAGAGCAATGTACCAAAGTCAAAGTGCTAAGAAGGAAAATAGAGCCCTCAGACCCAGGTAAGAGGTCAATCATCAGGATTCCAGGGTGGCTCAGTTGGTTAAGTGTCTGATTTCGGCTCAGATCATGATCTCATGGTTTGTGAGTTCCACCCCACATCGGGCTGTGCACCGACAGCGTGGAACATGCTTGGGATCCTCTTTTTCTCTCTCTCTCTCTCTCTGCCCCTACCCTGCTCTCTCTCTCTCTCAAAATAAATAAACTTTATAAATAAACAAGAAGTTAATCACCTGTGAGGGCAATTGAGGGATATAAATGAAGTCCTAAAATATATCATTCATATACATTTCATGAAAATGGTAATTTAAAATTATACGGCCAATAATGCAATGAATGAAATGTAAGATTTTATACAGTATGAAAGTTTAACAAAAAAAAAAATACACATTTACATTGATAAAAAGTATATAAAATTAAATTTGAACAATTGTTGTATTCATGTGCATCGCCATGACAAAAAGTCAGAAAAGTTCTGAAAGAGTTCAAAATGTAAAATGTGTAGCCCCCATAATCCTGATTAAATTAACATGCTGGAAATTGTATGACAGAGGTACATTAAATGCAATGCCTTACATAAGGGTATTTTAAACGCTTTAATCCTTTTAAATTTGGTAATTCAAACACACATTTGGAGAGAAAAACCCTGAAGGGTGATAATAATCCAATAAAAACAGGCAATATCCTACTTGCAAATTTCCAGACACACATACACATAGATCAAAAATGAAACACAATGTAATGCATTCAGGAAGCAAAGAACAGAAACGGTAAACACTAAAAAAAGGTTTTCAGCTGGGGATGTAAATATTACACGGCTCACGTCCTTTTGTTCATGATCTGTTTCGCTCTTATCCTTTCCATATTACAAGTTTGAGCTTCTCAAGCTTTCTTCTTTTCCCTTAGTGCTAACAGAATTTCAGCTATGGACTTCCTAATTCCTGACAAATGAAATCTCAGCCTCATAAGAAAATGTTCCCTCTTTCCCTTATAGCTACAAAGAAAAGCAGATGGTATTAAGTCTGAAAATATTTTATTGTAAAAAAGAAGTCTTATAAGAAGACATGTGGACTTTAGAAATTGCTACTGTGTCTTGTGAAAACAACCCCTAAGTTCTAGTAAGTCTATAATTTTGACCAAGTGTCTTATTTAATAATGTGTCACTCCTGTAATATTCAAATTGCTACTTCTGAATTTCTAAATGTTACAAATATGGAACAGATTGTGTCAAATCAGAAAGATCATCAAGGCTCTCCTCTTCTCTCACATGCATAAGGAAATAAAAAAATGTAACTCTGGTCTCTTGGTTTTGAGAGTTTGAAGGTCTTGTCTCAGTTATGTTAATACAAAACATCAATCACCAGTAATTCAATCAAAAGCTGAGCTGACGACGTGGCTCTAAGCTAACCCCTACATATGGGCCAGTGAAACAGAGGAGACACATTAACTTGCATTTGGGTTCTGGTGGGGAACTGACCCAACTCTCTCTCTCTATAGTGCCCCTACAAGGAGGCCCTTGACTGAAAATTTCCAAGCAAATTATAAATTTTAATATTTGTTACAGATCTGTAATCATCAAGGCAGTATGGTACTGGCACAAAAACAGATACTTTTATCAATGGAACAGAACAGAGAATCCAGAAATGGACCCACAAATGTATGGCCAGCTAATTTTTGACAAAGCAGGAAAGAATATCCAATGGAAAAAAAAGACAGTCTCTTCAGCCATTGGTACCGGGAAAACTGGACAGCAACATGAAGAATGAACCTGAACCACTTTCTTACACCATACACAAAAATAAACTCAAAATGGATGAAAGACCTAAACATAAGATAGGAAGCCATCAAAATCCTAGAGGAGAAAACAGGCAATAACCTCTTTGACTTCAGCTGCAGCAACTTATTACTTGACGTGTCTCTGGAGGCAAGGTAAACAAAAGCAAAATCGAACTATGGAGACCTCATCAAGATAAAAAGTTTCTGCACAGCAAAGGAAACCATCAGCAAAACTAAAAGGCAACCAACAGAATGGGAGAAGATATTTGCAAACACCGTATCAGATAAAGGGTTAGTATCCAAAATCTATAAAGAACTTATCAAACTCCACACCCAAAAAACAAATAATCCAGTGAAGAAATGGGCAAAAGACATGAATAGACACTTTTCCAAAGAAGACATCTAGATAGCTAACAGACACATGAAAACATGCTTAACACCACTCATCATCAGGGAAATACAAATCAAAACCACAATGAGATACTACCTCATACCAGTCAGAATGGCTAACATTAACAACTCAGGCAACAATAGATTTGGTGAGGATGCGGAGAAACTCTTTTGCACTGCTGGTGGGAACATACACTGGTGCAGCCACTCTGGAAAACAGCATGGAGGTTCCTCAAAAAATTAAAAATAGAACTACCCTATGACCCAGTAATAGCACTACTAGGTATTTATCCAAAGGATTCAAAAAAGTTGACTCACAGGGGCATCCGCACCCCAATGTTTATAGAAGCACTATCAACAATAGCCAAAATATGGAAAGATCCCAAATATCCACTGACTGATGAATGGATAAATAAGATGTGGTATGTATATACAATGGAGTATTACTTGGTGATCAAAAAGAATGAAATCTTGCCATATGCAACAACGTGGATGGAACTAGAGTGCATTATGCTAAGCAAAATAAGTCAGAGAAAGACAAATATTATATGATTTCACTTATATGTAGGATTTAAGAAACAGATGAACACAGGGGAAGGGAAGCAAAAATAAGATAAAAACAGAAAGGGAGACAAACCATTAGAGACTCTTAAGCACGAAGAAAATGAGGGTTGCTGGAGGGGTGCTGGGTGGGGGATGGGCTAAATGGGCGATGGCATTAAGGAGGGCACTTGTAATGAGCACTGGATGTTACATGTAAGTGATGAATCACTAAATTCTACTCCTAAAATCATTATTACAATATATGTTAACCAACTTGGATATAAATTTTAAAAAGCAAGGAAATTATAAACTTGTTCTCATTGTTTTTGTTCTCATTGATTGCAGTCTGTGGCTCTGACCAGCTGTGACTGGGTACAGGTCCATTAGGTGGTCCTTGATGCAGCTCACTCAGAAGGAATCCACGTGTCAAGAATAAGCATCTCCTGGTGTGAGACACAGTCAGGGTAGGACTTTATCTGATGCATGATGCCAGTTTTCTCTAGGAGCTGAGGCTCAGTGGAATAAGCTCTTTTGTGCTTCTGGCAGCACAGGATTAGAAAATTGCCACTCAAGAGGCATTGCTCAAGAGAAAGTGGCCCTTCCTCAGTTAGAAGGGTCTGCTGCCCTGGAGGATGAACCCTCCAGGACCTCAGAACAGCTGTGTGAATGTTCTTTTGTGAAAATGTCTGCTATGTGGTCTCTAGGTTGCCCGAGAATTTTGTAACTTTTTATTTGAATGCGAGATTATTATTATTTTTTTTTTACTGTATTTATTTTAAGAGTGAGCAGGCATGTGCACAAGCTCCCTGTCTGAGCGGGGGAGGGGCAAAGAGAGAGGGAGAAGACAATATCCCAATCTCTGCGCTGAAAGCATGGAGCCCCACACGGGGCTTCATCTCACTAACCAAAAACCTGACCTGAGCCAAAAAATCAAGATTTGGATGCTTAACCAACTGAGCCACCCAAGCACCCCTATTTTTCTGACAGGCATGAGAAATTGAGAAACAGCAGAAGAGTTGTTTCTAAAGGGATATGGTTGCAGAAATTGTTCACTGCAAGAGAAGGTCTTTGGATGAACAAGATAGGCTTCATGGACCTATTACAAATCAAGCTAAATCATTAGATTAACTTAATTTGTTCTGTAACTTGAAACTTAAAAGATGGTTTTGGGACTCATTCCTGAATTTACCACAGTGAGAAATAAAAATGCAAACATAGATTTTAAGATCACATATGGCTTTGTATTTCTTTAACAAAAAAGTCTTTATTATTTACTAATTTTTTTAAGTTAATTTATTTATTTTGAGATAGCACAAACAGGGGTGGGACAGAGAGGATAGACAGAATCCGAAGCAGGCTCCACGCTGTCAGTACAGAGCCCGGATATGGGGCTCGAACCCATGGACCATGAGTACATGACCTGAGCTGAAATCAAGAGTCAGACACTTAAGCAAATGAGCCACCCAGGTGCCCCTAACCAAAAAAAAAAAAAAATCTTAAAGAACTTTCTAAATCTCTCACATTTCCCCTGTAGGTTAAATATTATTTATAGTAATATTTAAAAGCATATAAATATAAATCTCAGTACATAATTAAAATGAGTTGCATAAATGACCAATATATTTATAAACTGGAATCTTACAAATCTTGGAATCAGACAATATTGCAAATATTACACTTTTTGAATCAACTTTTGAGGTGTACTCAAGAATATTGAGGTTGCAATATTCTTAGCAGTGGTTATACTATCTTTAATGTTGACTTAAATATAGTTTCCAAATTTACTGATTTTGGAAACTTAGATTAATAGAATATTTTAGAAATTAGTTATTTATCTAAAAATTTCTAAAAATGCTAAACTTCAAAACAAGAACATAAATTACTTTCTTACCAATTTGTTACAGTTTATTTTTCATATTATTCAAATTAAGATGGCAAAATCAATTATTGTCTTATATTCCTATTTATGTTTGAACTTAGGGCTTAAATCTTTAAATTACATTTCATTTAAAACCCTGTTTGGGGGGTGCCCGGGTAGCTCATTCAGTTAAACATCCAACTCTCCATTTTGGCCAGGTCATGATCTCATGGTTCATGACTTTGAGCCCTGCATCAGGCTCTGTGCTGATGGTGCAGAGCCTGCTTGTGATTCTCTCTCTGCCCCTTCAGCATGCTCTCTCTCAAAAATAAACTTAAAAAAAAAAAAGCACTTGTTTGGTATGATTATGAGGCTATGGATATATATCAGGGTTTATGAAAGTTAATGACTAAAACAGACGTTTTTGTAATAGAGAAAACAGGACTAGTAGTTCAGTTTCCAACTCAAGTCTCTGCCTGCTGGGTCATCTGTGCAGGTGGCAGAAATCCTGATTTCAAAGTATATAAACTCTCACTTTTCCAAAGTCTTTTCATATTTATGAGGACCCATTATACTTTTGAACTCTTTATGGTTGTCAACAATTATAATACACTAGAACGATTCTAAACTCCTGGAAAAGCAAAAATTTTCCACTAGTCCATATGCTATCTACATCTTATAAACTATTTTATTCTAGTTAATAATACAGTCAAGGCTGTGGTTGTTATTCCCAGGCACCTTCCTCTTGTCTGTTTTGTTTTAAAGTTCTTTGTTGTTGTTTTTTTGTTTTTTTTTTTTTTTTTTTTTAATTTGAGAGAGAGAGAGAACAAACAGGGGAGGGACAGAGAGCGGGAGACAGAATCCCAATCCCGATGTGGGGCTCATACTCACAAACTTGACCTGAGCTGAAGTCAAGAGTCACACGCTTAACTGACTGAGCCACCTGGGTGCCCTATCTTCCTCTTATCTTGATCAACTAATCAGTTTGTTCTTGCAACTGTTTTAGATGGTACCCATCTGGAATATTCTCTAATTCAAAATCTTTGAAGATGTAGGGAGTGTTTTACGTTAATACTGTTTTGGTACTCTTCATGTGGCTGTTTGGTGGAATCAACTGCTCCCTCACCTTGCTATTAACCCCCAATTGCAGAGCACAGGCAAAATAAGAAAGGATTCTGGGCACAATGAAGCATTATTAGTTTGCCCAAGGTTTTTGTTTCTCCCCTTATTTGCTCAACATACTTTAAGAACTACCCTATCATCAGGCCCACAATGTGGAAAAAATTATCAGGACAAGGAGAGTAGATACTTCTCCCCCTTCTGGAGGGGAACCTTTAGTACACAGTAGAGTGAAATCTTCACATGAAATTAGTGATTGTATGTACCTTTCCAGTATGCTCACGTATAAGGGCTGACAGGAGTGTCTCAGCAATTTAAAGTTTTCTTAAATACTTTATATTTGCAAAGTTCCTACAGTAATTGGGGATCTTCTGTGAGGCAGCCTGGCAGAGGTCTACTGATTTATCAATGCTTTCACTGCTCACATCAACTAGAATCAGTGGGAATAGTAAAACAGCAAAATGCAATTTGACAATGTTAAGCTCAGCATGAACTATGCTTAAATCAGACTACCGTAGCCAGTCAACTGTCCACAGCTGTTAGGACATGAGGTCTAAAGTAAACGTAAAATTGAAACTTTCTGCAGAGCGTTAATACGAAGTCTATAAGACTATCGATTACTTCCAGGAGTTACCCACTATGGGAGAGCATCCAATCCTACGTAAGGCAGTGCTCAATTATTACAAAGCTCTGGTGACTTCTGCCACCAAAACATTTTATTTACTGATATAAGGAGCCCCACTAGTTGACACAGACAGATGGTTTCCTATTTGAAAGCCTAGTAACTGGGTCTACCTTAAGGCTTATTAGTGGAAAACATTGTTCAAATCTCAGCTGATGTAAAAGATCTTACCCCAGTCCTGCTGCTCTGTCAAGTGCCAAGGCATTTTTGTCTTGGACCCATGGCTCCCACTGTAAGAAAACATCTTTCCTTCCATTTAACAGCTTTTTGCTACTAACATGTTTCACTTGTAGACAGAAGAACCAATGACCTACTTCTCACTTGGGTTCCATACTAGAAGCTGCAGGTTACTGAAAATTCCTCACCATGTCCTAAAACTACTTCACAGATGTTAATACTAATACCCCCCAACCTGGCCTGCCGACAATTGAACTCAACCCATGTTCAAGAAGCATCCAACAACTTTCTGGATATGCTATAAGTAAATTTCATCCTACAAAAACTGGGGAGACTTAAGAATTCCCAATGTTAATACAGTTCACCTGCCTATGGTCAAAAAGAAGGTCTTGTTCCACAGTTTACTTGTGATTTCTACATATGGATTATAATTTGCTTCTAAGAAATACAGACCTATCCTGGCCTTTCATGCATCAAGGTTCTGCCTTACTCCCCCACCTCACCCCACCCCTCAAATGAGTCCAGGGATAAAAACTTCTAAGGTAAAATTTATTGCAATGATTTTTTATTTTGCTTTGGTTTGGTTTTATTTTTTAAAAACTGAATTAAAAACCCTTCACTGGAAAATAATATCTCCCTTGAAACCAGTCACACAAATGTGGGGACCTAGTAGGATTGCCAACCTCTCACTTTCAGAGAAAATCAGACCCAGCACTAGGATCCACAGTGTGTGAGGATGAACAAACACCTTGACAGTTGACAGTCACTGTGCTCTTCTTCCTCAGCTTTCTGTACTGGTCACCAAGTTGCAATTATAAGGGGAGGGTGATTTGTTATCAAAACTTAAGTAAAACTGAGCCTGCTTAACACTGGCCCCAGTTAGCATTAGTACATTCTTTTCTGTAAGCGTTCAAAGATACAATAAATACACATATGGCTGCACTTAAATATAAATAATTTTAAATTCTGGGTCTGGTTTTTTTTTTTTTTTTTTAATTTAGGAAATGTTGACATGGAACCATACAATGAGGGGTCTTTAGTGGGGGGGATGAAAGCAATTAAAAGTCCTGTCAGGAGAAAATCACCCTGAATCTGGGGATTCCTGCCATTCTATATCATGAAAATAGATTTAACCTGGCCCTATGAATAGTAAATCCAGGCTGTAAAGTCTGTTTGGACAGACAAAAGTCTCAGTTATAACAAAAAAAAACCTCACAACTTACCTCAGATTCTGTAGTTTACACTCTGGGTTTTTCAAGGCTTCACACAAGGACTTTACTCCATTGTCCCCTACATCACTCCCTTTCAGGTCGAGATGCATCAGATTCTGGTTGTGAGTCAAGGAACTAGCAATATCCCGACAACCATCAGGGAAAGAAAGAAATCTCATCCTTCAGAATAAAAATAGGCAGGGGGGAATTACAAAATTATTCGTATCCTGGTTATAGCACTCACTTTCTTTTCAAAACCAACTCTTAGATAACTAAATATTCCTGCCGTTTCTTATTTTACTGTGGATTTCTCAGATTTCATGATTTCTCAGAAATCTAAGTTTCAGGATGTTGCTTAGAAAAATAATTGGGTTACTACTTAGATAGCCATTACATCCTGACAACTGATATCCTCAACTTTTTTTTGACCTTGAAGGAAAAGAAGGTAATAACATCAGGAAAAGCAGAAGAGGAGGTTTTGAACTCTTAATCCTAGGAATGACTACCAGAAATAATGGGGAATATTCCAAATACTTCATTACAGCATTAATTCACATTTAATCCTTTAAATAACCCCAGGTGAGTTCATAATTAATATCAACTGTTTGATGTGCAACATTAACAAAACATATCACTGCAAAAGACTCTGTCATCTTGTGGACTTTAAGCGTACAGAGACAGCCCAAAGCTAAATATGGGAGGAAGTTAAATATGCCCCTTTTTCTTCCTAGCTATCATCTGATATTCAGTCACTGTTAGCTATATCTGATTCTTCTGTAAGTGCCTCTGGTAGTCCCAAATGCCTATTATGTTTACACTGCTCACTAACTGTTCAAAACATCCCTGTGTAACATCACCTCTCCTCCCTTTCATCCACCACCTAACCTTCACCCTCACCCCCCTTCTAGCCAAGCACAGGAAAATAAAACTTTCACCTGTTTACAGCATTAACCATCATCATCCGGTAAAAGTGCCTAATGCACTCACTAAATATAAATTGGAAGTACAATTTCATGTGTTAAGGAAAAAGGACTTGAGGAAGTAAGACCACATTGAGGTGAGAAAGACTAAGAGCTACTTTCATGGTGTCACCCCCTAAGGGACCCTTGCACTGTAAAAGAGGGGGAGCCATTTAACCCCAGAGAAGGCAGTAGCAATTTCAGGGCTTTAGATTGGTGACTTTCAGTAAAAGGAAAATGTAGGGGAGATGCCTGGGGGTGAATGAAAAGGATTTCCAGGAACCCCTTAATCATGACATCTATGCAGTTGACTACCCCATCTATGGTGCAAAACCAAACCAAATCTGGTACTTTAAATCTAAGGTCAGATCTCACTGAAAACATGGAGATTCCAAGGGAAATATTTAGGGCGAAGCCTGTCCCCCTCCCCTAAAAAAAGAACATCAATCTCCAGTGCTAATCGTTTGTTCAGTATTCAATACATATTACTGAGCACCAATTAGGCCTTGAGCACATGGATGGGCATTGAATACAGTACTAAATAGCATCAGTTCCAGCTCTTAGTAGAACCAGTAGACAAAAGGGGGAAAGCCATGTAAACCAGCAAATGTAAAAAAATGATAGGGTCTGTAGAATCAAATTAGGATATAATAAAGTAGCAAATGTTGGCCAGGATGAGGAGCAGCCGGAACTTTCATATATTGTCAGTAGGACTACAAAATGGCACAACCACTCTAAAGAGCTGGCTGGCAATTTATTAACAAGTTAAACATCCATCTGTAAACTGGCAGTTCCATTCCTAAATATTAGCCCAAGAGATGAGAACATAGATCACACACATACAAAATTCGTGCAAGAATAGTCATAGCAGCCTTATTCATTATAGCCAAAAACTGGAAACAACACAGGAGTCTATTCAAAAGAGAATGAATGAGCTGCAGTAGGTCAAACAATGGAATACTCACATCAGCAATAAAAAGAAACAGGCTACTAAAACATACAACTACATAGGTAAATTTTTAAAACATTTTGTTGAGCAAAAGAATACAGACACAACATGTACATACTACATGAAGCAATCAAAACTATTTACAAGAACAGACAAAGCTAATCTATAGTTATAAATTTAGAAAGTGGTTGCCTTTGAGACTGGATAGGGTAAGAAAACTAATAGAAGGGGGTAGAAGGAAACTTCCAGAGGTGATGGAATTATTCTCTAGCTTGTTTTGGGTACTGGTTACATAGGTATATGCAATCATCAAGCTTGACTAGACGCTTACTATCTGTGCCTTTTATTAAATGTAAATTATTCCTCAAGAGAAAGAAATTAAAAAGAAAAATAGTGTACTCCAGAACCTATCTTTGAAAATGCTGTTGAGCTGCCTAGAATGCCTTAGCTCTGTGTCCATCCTCATGTACAAAATTCCCTATCGGGCCTCAAAAAACACATGTCAATAGCTGCTACACTCCCAGAACAAGTTAGTTATGCTTCCACATCCCCAGAGGTTTCCACTGGTGGTGTTCTTAAAGTAGTTTACACCGTGGATTTTAAATATTTGTTTACTATTGGATCCCCTAATAAGTAGTAGCCAATGGGACAAAGAAAGAAGGTGGAATAACTCCATTAGATTTTCTGATGCCAAACTTACAATAGCTTTTGTAGTTTACAGCTTGGATGCCTCAGTTCCTGATAAAAAATCTTCATGGCTAATTCATTGAGGTTGCTATGACACAGGTCCAATTCTCTCAAGTGTTCATTTGTATGAAGCACTGAACAGAGATCTTGCCAGCAATGAGTAATATGACCACCATCCCTTCGCCTAGATAATTGAGAAAAAGAAAAGATGGATTTATCTGTTTCAACCAGGGCATCTGTCAGAAGATGGTGTTGGGTGAAAGGAAGTATACCCTGGAAATGGTGAGTACATCAGTGCAGGTCTGTTGTGGGCGCAGTCCACCCGATAATCTTCCTCTTGGCACCCCAAAGGCTTTGTTTGCCTAGTAACTCTCTCACCCCCTCAACATATTTCTTCACACAAAACTACACTAGAGACTTCACTTTGGAGGAAGAGCCTTAGGAAGGACATCCGGAGGTTTTCAAATACCCAAAGAGCCAGTATCAAGAAGAAAAATAAGACTACAAAGAGTAAGAATAGGAGTAATAGAGAGACATCTGGGGACAGGGTGGAGACTAAGAAGCCCGGGTTTTGAGCTCCAGTTCTCCCGTTGACTAGCTACATCACTTTAGGTAAGTCACATCAGTTCTAGGAGCTCTGAGCTCTCTTCATGTATGAAATGGAAATTCTATCTCCCTTCACAGGACTGTGGGGATTTAATAGTCAAATTTAGTACATACACAAAGGCACTCTGTAAATTTGTAACTGTTGTGTAATTTAACTAATAGGCATACTATTGACAAACTCATTATAAACAAAGGTTAGTAAGGAATATAGCAGAGGACATCCTTATGATTATAAGCAAAAGCTCTACAACAAAACAGGCCTGAGTCCCAACTCTGCCTTTCACTAAACTGGCTGATTTGGCAACATCACTAGCCTAGGCGAGCCTCAGTTTCTTCGTCTTAAACAATGAAGATAATAGTATCTATTTCTTAGGATTACTGTGAAGATTCAGTAAGAATCTACAAAAAATGCTTAACAAATGTTTCCCATTGTAAATGCTAACAATCGGTAGCTGTTTTATTTATATTAAAATACATAAAAGTCTAGCATGTTGCCTTATACAAATAGTTGCTATAGGAGAGGGAAAAAAAGCATCTTTTTCCCTGTAGCCTCCTAGGTTCTCGCTGGGGCCCTCTAAATTGGATGGGCAAAAGACAGATTAACAAGAGAAAAGCATACAAATGTATTAGCATGTGCATTGTGGACCTACATGGGAGGAATTCAGTGATGAGTAACTCAGAGATGTAGGCATTATTTGGGTTTATATAGCTAATTTAGTGGGGAAAAGGCACTTGTGGAAAAACAAAGGACTTGTTGGAAAGATAAATGGACCCTTAAGAGAACAGAGAAGAGACAGGATAGTTTGTGACAACATCCACCTGGGTGCGGTGCCAACTTGCCTCCAAGAAGAAATTAGAGAAATCGCTTGCAGGGAGGGGATTCATGACAGTCGAGTTCTTTTTAGAGGCTCTGTTTGTAGGCAGGTAAGGAGTTTCAGGAACTCAAATGCTTTCAGCTCAGAATACTTCTAATGGAAAAGTGGCATATTTTGGGGTGGCATATCCTAATCTCCTTCACTACCCAATAAATATTGGTTTCCCCATACCTTACTTAAAAATTGGATTGAATAACATTGCAGAGTGCTGGCCTCTGTTATCACCTGAGGTCTTCAATTTGAGAAAACTAGGCAATACATCATTCATTCAAACATTTAAGTGCCTACTATGTAGAAATGCTGTGGAAGGGGTGTGTGGGTGGCTTAGTAGGTTAAGTGTATGACACTTGATTTCAGATCAGTTCATAATGTCACAGTTTGTGAGTTTGGGCCCCGATTCAGGTTCTGCACTGACAGTGCAGAGCCTGCTTGGGATTCTCTCCCTCTCTCTTTCTGCCCCTCCCCCACCCATGTGCATGCTCTGTGTCAAAAAAATATATATATATATATATATATATTAAAAAAAAAAAAGAAATGTTATGGGATATAATGGTGAACAAGACAGATAGCGATGCTATTAAATTTACAACATTGTTTTGTTGTGGAAGACACTGACCCACCTATAATGTGCCTCTTAGAACACTGGGTTTCTCAGACTCTTATTTTAGCAACAAGGCCAACTCTAGTATTATATAACACTAGAACACAGATGAAGGGAAAGTAGCCTGAGGACTAGCAATATAATGGCCCGAATGTCTTCCTAATGTTTACTCTTGGGCATAAAATACATTCTAATGCCCTGGGTTCAATCACATATTTAAACAGAACCACTAAGTCAGAATTGAGAAGACAGACTGAATGAGATTACTTACAACACCCTGAGAACAGTAAAGGTCATGGCATCCAAGCCTAGAATTTTCTCTCTCACAGCTAAGGAGAAATGAAATGTATGTCCTTACAAGGGAGATGGTTCTGTGATTATACCTAATGGCAACAAGGCAGTGTGGGTTAAGCTGGAAAACCACGGACTCACAATCCTATGTAGGACCTCAGTCAAATTAATATCTTTTGATACCTCAGGGTTTTTACTAGTAGGCTTTT
This sequence comes from Leopardus geoffroyi, assembly GCF_018350155.1. Taxonomy (NCBI): domain Eukaryota; kingdom Metazoa; phylum Chordata; class Mammalia; order Carnivora; family Felidae; genus Leopardus; species Leopardus geoffroyi. The sequence goes on along the minus strand of NC_059329.1, from coordinate 64,231,652 downwards.
ACTAGGATTGTTGAGAGCCTAAATGAGCTGGGACTTAGAAGACTGTCAGCATATGGTCAAGCAGATGCTAGCTATTATCTGATGTGTGTTGAACTGACAATTGTGCACTTACTATCCAGGCAAACTTCTCTGAATCAAAGTTTTGTAACCTGAAAAATAAACTGAGATATGCTTTTGACCAACATCGAACTGGGTAAGAGATTAAATTTCCCATGCACTAGATAACTATATACCACATACTTTGCCCTCAAGTTTAGTTAAATCTGGAGCTAATCCCATAGTTGAATTCTTCCCCCAGGCATAGATGGAGTCAGAAAAGGCAATTCAAGGAAGAGAAGAGGATAAAATAATAGGCATAAAACTCTAAAGACTCATTATTTCAAAATACTCATTCAGCCCCTACTATTTCTTACCCACATCGGACTCTCTCCAGTTAGGTGTTAAAGGGCTGAGATCTTTCATGAACTACAAAGCAAAGACTGACCTATGTCTAGGCTACAGGGAAGGTGAGCTAGGTCAGCAGCTTGTAGAGGAACAGATAGATGCCCTATATAAACGAGCTTCAGCACGAAATTCCCATTCCCTTGTTCTTCTGGAGGGCATTCTTTTTAAAAGTTAAACATGTACCATACTGGATGCAACTTTGTGCTAGGATGTGACCTGAAGATTATTTCTAGTTAAGGGTGTTGACAGGTGATAGCTCTCAGCTAAGCCCCTTTCTTGGCATCGCCCTCAGGCCAAGAGAGCCACTTCAGGCATATTTTTGTCCTTTCCTCACCAGTAGCCACGACTGGTCAATAAGGGGTTTCAGTGCTTCCCCTCCTTGCCTCAAGGTAGGACAAGCCTGAAGGGTTATCCTGGCTCTGGGACCTCAGCTCAACAATTCCTCCCCTCCCACCAATGAAATCTATTTCCCTCACTCCCTGACAGGGAACTTCCATGCTTACCAAATTTCAGCTAGGGGGCTTGAGTTTAACATCTTCTCAAATACCATGGTTATCAACAGTTTCATGGTCCGTAAACATTGGCAGTGCTTAAGGCAGAATGAAGATACAAGCAAATGGATTTTCCCACAAATATTAATGACAATCTTTTGGAAATAGCTCATTGCCTGGCTTATATAAGCTTCATCTTGAGTCTCATACAGATAGAAAAACAACTCCAGAAATTCCACCTGTGCTGGAAAATCTTCACTGTTCCCCATCATCTCCAGCCACTGAAGTATCTTCCATTTTATCTCTAGTGACATTTTACAGTTAAAAGTTTTCTCCAGTTGTTTTACTCGATCTTCATTCAAAAGGCCAAACAAAAAGCATTTCATCTGTGTCAGATGGGGGTCTTTATAACTGTTGCTTTCAAGCAACAGTTTCAAGTCTTCAAAAGACTGAAAGGAACTGTTCTTGGTTCCCCAGCTGTCTTGCAACATATAGAACATAGCTGCAAGAAACTCCTGAACGTGCAGGTGGGTGAACATGTAGCAATTTTCATACTCCATGTCCTTTTGAAGAATATTGAGGTCCAGGAAAATTGACACATCCGATTTAGATAAGCCATGCTTTCTGAGATTCTCCCTGTAAAATACAGATGTCGTGGTCCACACTCCTTTGGCAGCCAAGTGGCACAGGCTGCTCAGTTGGGTTTGGCTGGGTAGACTAGGACTGTTTCCATCTACTGGTGGGAACAAGCTAGAGATATAGCAGATAAACAGAGCTGTTGTTGTTTTGCAGGTTAACGTGATGTCACCACCCTTCTCCATTTGCTGCTCTAGACAGGTACAAAGAAGCCAGCACACTAGGGGGACTTTACACATGCTAAAAACCATCTCATTGCTTCTTAGTGAATTGAATACTTGCAAAGCTCTCTTCCGGTCTTCAAAACATTGGTAAATATACTCCTCTCTTGCACCCTTAGACATACCCAGCAGCTCTACAGAATGCGGATTCTTCAACAGAGGCTTCAGTTTCGTACAAGCTGTGAGTCTTGTTGTCACCAATAAGGATGACTCAGGGAGCATCACTTTCCTCAGCAGACTACTGAGAAGGAAGGACACTGGGTGTACCTGGGTCCAGTCCTCACACAGCACAGACTCAGGTTCCTCAAAGGCGAAGTTCAGCTCATCAAAACTATCAATAATAAAAAGGAGACTGCTGGGCTGGGACATGATCCTTTCAATGGGGCCTTCTGAGCTGGGCCAGTCCTTTGATATCATCTGAACAAAACTTCGTTCTCTCAACTGGTTGATTTCTCTTGCATTGAGATAAAAAACATAGCTAAACCTCTGCTGGTAGAGATTTCCCTGGGCCCAATCTACCACTGCTTTTCTCACCAAAGTTGTTTTCCCAACTCCAGCAGGCCCCTGGAGCACCACTGTCTGTGGCTGCTCACCGGTTTTCACATCCACATCAAACAGATGTTCCAACAGTTCTTGATCTTTCTGAGCAACTCCAGGATGGAAATCTTCAGGTTCTCCAAATAAACACTTCTTATCCCACGTGATACAGTATTTTTCTGTTACTTGGGTTCTGTATTCTGTTCCATCACCTAAGTTAGTGAGAATGGAGCAGGAAAAAAAACCACAGAAACACATGATCAAAGCGAATTCTGTCAATTGCAGCGTCAAGAACACTGGACTTGAAGTCAAGAACAAGCAATAATGTGCACTCAAATCAAAGCGCAGCTGGTTTAGGTAAGAATATAAGTAAAACATGTTGCTATAGATTTAAAACATGCATTAGAAACTGACAAAACAAGAATGAATTTATGGTGGAAAGTAAAAATTAGATTTGCTCTAAAAATGTGTTCTCTTTGGGGCATCTGGCTGCCTCAGTCAGTAGAGCTTCCAGCTCTTGATCCTGGCGTTGTGAGTTCAAGCCCCACATTGGGCATAGAGCCTACTTAAAACAAAAAAAGAGAAATATGTTCTCTTTGTACTCTTCCTCTATAGAGGAAAAAAAAGATGCCTTATGTGGAGAGCACAGTCATCATCCAGATGAAAAAAGAACACAGGACAATGAACAGTGATAGCCAGGGAAGACCTGAAGACATATCTGAATCTATAGATCGAAAATAATCTACCTTTTAGTAAACTATGAAGAATAATGAACATTGAAACATAGCCTGAAGAATATTTAAAGAAAAGAAAAATATTCCCTTTTCTAGATGTGTCTCCTTAGGCAAGGGAAACAAAAGCAAACCATTGGTTTGCTGCACAGCAAAATAAAAATCTTCTGCACAGCAAAGGAAACAATCAACAAAACTAAAAGACAACCTACTGAATGAGAGAAGATATTTGCAAATGATATATCTGGTAAAGGGTTAGTACTCAAAATATATAAACAACTTCTACAACCCGGGGTGCTTGGCTGGTTCAGTTGGTAGAACATGCGACTCTTGGTCTTGGGGTTGTAAGCTCAAGCCCCATGTTGGGTGCAGAGATTCCTTTTTAAAAAATTTTTAAGTTTATTTATTTATTTTGAGAGAGAGAGAGAGAGAGAGAGAGAGAGAGTGAGTGTGTGTGTGTGTGCACAAGCAGGGGATAGGCAGAGAGAAGGTGAGACAGAATCCTAAGCAGGCTCCACACTATCAGCACAGAGCCTGACATGATGCTTAAACTCACAAACCGTGAGATCATGACCTAAGCCAAGATCAAGAGTTAGATGCTTAACCAACTGAGCCATCCAGGCACCCCAATAAATATTTTTTTAAAGAACTTCTACAACTCAATGCCAAAAAACCCAAATAATCCAATTAAAATGGGCAAAAGACATGAATAGACATTTCTCTAAAGAAAACACCCAGATGGCCAACAGACACAAGATTTTCATCATCATTCATCATCAGGGAAATACAAATCAAAACCATAATGAGATATCACCTCACACCTGTCAGAATGGCTAAAATCAACAACAATAGAAACCACAAGTGTGGGAGAAGATGTGGAGAAAAAGGAACCCTTGTGCACTGTTGGTGGGAATGCAAACTGGTACAGCCATTACGGAAAACAGTATGGAGATTCCTCACAAAGTTAAAAATAGAACTACTATACAATCCAGTAATCCCACTACTGGGTATTTACTCAAAGAATATGAAAACACCAATTCAAAAAGATATATGCACCCCTATGTTTATTGCAGTATTACTTAAAAGAGCTAAGAAATGGAAGCAGCCTAAGTGTTTACTGATAGATGAATGGATAAATAAAAAGTGGTATATACATATGATGGAATATTACTCAGCCATAAAAAAGAATGAAATCTTGCCATCTGCAACAACATGGATGGAGCTAGAGAGTATAATGCTAAGCAGAATAAGCCAGAGAAAGACAAACATCACATGATTTCACTCATATGTGAAATTTAAGAAACAAAATAAATGGACAAAGGAAAAAAAAAAAAAAGAGACAAACCAAAAACTAGATTCTCAACTACAGAGAACCGATGGTTACCAGAGGAGAGGTGGGTGGGGGGATGGGTGAAATAAGTGATGGGGATTAAGAGTACACTTATCATGATGAGCATTTGAGTAATGTACAGAATTGTTGAATTACTAGATTGCATGCCTGAAACTACTATAACACTGTGCGTTAACTATACTGGAATTAAAATTAAAAATATATTCCCAAGTGTCCAAGCAAAGTGAAAACATAGTTTCACCCTTACCTAGTTAAGTCCAATTCCTTCTTTAGATCTTAAATGTCACTGTTCAGAGAAGCTGTCTCTGAACCCCAATGGTAGAATAGTTCTCTTTCATTTTTCTCAAAACATGCTATATTTTCATTCACAGTACATCTCACAAGCTACAATTATTTTTAAACGTAAATAATTCTTTTCTTTATTCTACCAGGGCATTCAGTACAAACATCTAACACAATCCATGTCCCACTAGATTATGCTTAGATCTCCTCCAGAAGAAGGTAGGTATTGCAAGGCAGATACACTCTACTAAATATTATACCATAAAAAGAGTAACACTTAAAAGAAAATTGGGATTATGAGGATGATTGGTTCTTAATTTTTAATGTTTATTTATTTTTGAGAGACAAAGTGTGAGTGGGGGATGGGCAGAGAGAGAGAGGGGGACAGAGGATCCAAAGAGGGCTCTGTGCTGATAGTAGCGAGCCCAATGTGGGGCTCAAACCCACAAACCACGAGATCATGACCTGAGCCAAAGTTGGACACTGAACTGACTGAGCCATCCAGGTGCACCTATGAGGATGACTTACTTTCTTCATGGTACTTTTATCTATCTTCCAAATTTTCTAACAGTTAATTTCTATGAGAAGGAATCCTAATTTCCTAAATTTATGGCCAGTAATAAATACCATAAGAATAAACTTCCTTACACTGAATCAGAAATTAAGCTCAAAGCAAAAAGTTATCTTCAAGATCACTTAACACAGGAAGCATTTTTTATTTATTAGTGCTTGGAATAAAGCAGGTATCAATTACTTCTTGAGTGAAGTAATGTGGCCCAGGAGCACCTGGGTGGCTCAGTTGGTTAAACGTCCAATTCTTGGTTTCGGCTCAGGTCATGATCTCATGGTTCGTGGGTTTGCGCCCCACACTGGGCAGCATCGAGACTGCTTGGGATTCTCTCTCTGCCTCTCTCTGCACTCCCCCTGCTTGCTCTCTCTCAAATAAACATTAAAAAAAAGAATAATAACGTGGCCCATCAGAAAGCAGCATAGCTGGGTTAGGAATGATTTCTTACTTGATCAAGTTTATTTCTACTGTAATTCCATTTACACGAACTAGAATTCAACTACATGGAATTTAAAGCTAAGCAGGGGGCGGGGCGCCTGGGTGGCTCAGTCGGTTAAGCGGCCGACTTCGGCTCAGGTCATGATCTCGTGGTCTGTGAGTTCGAGCCCCGTGTCGGGCTCTGTGCTGACAGCTCAGAGCCTGGAGCCTGTTTCAGATTCTGTGTCTCCCTCTCTCTGACCCTCCCCCGTTCATGCTCTGTCTCTCTCTGTCTCAAAAATAAATGTTAATAAATAAATAAATAAATAAATAAATAAATAAATAAATAAATAAAGCTAAGCAGGGGGGATGGAAATGGTATTGAACGAAGACTAAGAAGACCTGGTTCTAGAAACTATATGCTATATGGACTAGCTGGTCACCAATCTTGGAACTCAATTACAGCATCATTTCTAAAGGAAGAAAGTAGAGGGGCGCCTGGGTGGTGCAGTCGGTTAAGCGTCCGGCTTCAGCCAGGTCACGATCTCGCGGTCCGTGAGTTCGAGCCCCGCGTCAGGCTCTGGGCTGATGGCTCAGAGCCTGGAGCCTGTTTCTGATTCTGTGTCTCCCTCTCTCTCTGCCCCTCCCCCGTTCATGCTCTGTCTCTCTCTGTCCCAAAAATGAATAAACGTTGAAAAAAAAATTTTTTTTAAAAATAAAGGAAGAAAGTAGATATGATAAGCCAAATAGTCCCTGCCAAACTCAGGGACTCTCTAACTTGTAAATGAGACGCGAATATACCTTTCTTCATCAGACTGTGAACTTCTGACTGGGCGTTTCCAAATACTATGCTCACTGAGGCCCTGAATTAACATGGCCCAGATTTTGACCTCAGCCAGAGAGCCAGTTTTGTTGACTCTTTTTGAATAATCATCAACAGGTAGTATTATTAGAAATTAAGAAGAGGTGAACAACTGTCTCCTGGGGCATAACCCCCCATCACATTTCAAACACTCAACCTCCTCCCAAATCTGACAACAAAACAAAAACCCAAACATCTGCTCACCCTGCACTGCCTCCTGCTCATCTTGTTCCTCTTGTGTCCTGGCATCCTCTGGTCCCAGGGAATGGGCTGTCCCTGCAACAGGTTCCAACAGGATTGTGAGATTCACCAAAAACAAGGAGAGCTTTACTGACAGCCATAACAGAGGCCAGAATAGCCCTCAGTGGTCCAATTCTAGGACATCTGGGCTTAAGAAAAGCAGATCCAACAGAGCCTCAGACTCCACCAGCTCAGCCGGGGGAGAAGTGATGTGTCAGCACCACTGTAGCAGGGACCTCTTGCGAGGCCCTCCATCCTGTAGTTAGGGCAAGTGGTCTAGCCTAAGCCTGGTCTACACTGACCTCGCAGGGATATGGTGAGGTTCCTAGAAAATAATGAATACACACTTTGTAGCTGTAAAGCCTTGTAAAGTATACGAGTAAGGAAGTTTTGGTGTCTATAATATTTCATACTTAGGAATGACCAGAAATATTGGCTTGGCTTATGCCCCTTAACAAAATTTTGCCCATTCCTCCTATGTTAGTAAAGATTTTAAATCATATTTGAAATTACTTAAAATTTAGTGCAACCTAGGACTATATGCAGCAGTTCAGGCACAGGAACACCAGATGGGACAATTATTATCACTCAGTTCCTTTAATCATCATAATTGGTATAAGATGGATGAATTACCCCCAATTAAGGAGCCAGGCTGAGTAACAATACTCAAAATGCTCCTGCCTCTTCAGTGTTTCTCAAATGACCCAACAATGGTTCAATCCCCAAGTCCCTTTCATAGAATCATCCCAATGAGCCTCAGGAAGCACATCCTTCTCCCATCCCCAGATAGGTCCCCAGCATCACTCACAGTTAATCTCTGCTCTTGCTCTCTCACACAGATCCTTCAGGTTCATCTTGCCAAAGATTTTGAGAGCCACATCCCAGGCTTGTTCCCCCGGATAATATTTGTTCATCAAATTAGCCAAGTCCTCTCGCTTGGCCTTCTTCACCTCAGCCCAGGGTATCTGGCAGCACCCGGATTCCATGGTCTCATTCTTTAGAAGTAACTTGAATTTATTCAATTCCTCTTTGTTTAGCTCCTCCAAATACAAGAGCAGCCCAAAATCAGGAAAGAAGGAAGAAGATGACCCATCTGTCATCTTGTCCACGGATCAATACTCAGGCTTCAGTGGGGGAAACAAAAGAATGTGAATAAACAGGACTGATGGAAAAGATTAGAAAAACAAAATCCCTACAAAAATACAAATTCAACAAATGTGTTGAAGCCCAGTGTATTAGGCTCAGTACTGACCTAGTGCCTCCTGGAACACATTTGCTGTCATAAAAACATGCCTTTAACACAGACAACTGTATGTTTCTTCCACCTTCCCAGAGTTACTCCCAGTCCTACCACTTATGAGCTGTTAAGAAATAGGGGCACCTGGGTGGCTCAGTAGGTTAAGCGTCTGATTTCAGCTCAGGTCATGATCTCTCACTCAGTTCATGAGTTCGAGCCCCATGTCGGGCTCTATGCTGACAGCTCAGAGCCTGGAGCCTGCTTCCGATTCTGTGTCTCCCTCCCCCGTTTAAGTGCTCTGTCTCTCAAAACTGAATAAATGTTAAAAAAAATAAATAAAGGCAATTCATCTCTCTGAGCCTCAGTTTACTCTCCTGCAAAGTGAGAAGATCAGAATCACCCTCAGAGAACCATGGTATGGATTAAATGAGGTAGAGTTCATATATCACCTGGCACAGAACAGGCTCCTACTAACTACTGGCAACTCTCCTCATCCCTTCTCTCCCCCACCAACACCCAACATAGATCTCAGCCCATGAAACACTGTTATTGCACCCCAGCAATGCATCATTATTCCTGAAGCTCATACAGTTGAGATATGCCACCACCTCCCTCTTCTGGTCATGTTATCTCTGGTCACACATCCATACACAGCCAATGAGGGTCTGTTCACACCCACTCCCCAACACCACACATACTCTGGGTGTGTTCCAAGTTAAAGCCCACCTAAAACAGTGCTCTCTCATTTCCCATACCTCAACTCCCATGACCATATTCCACTCTGGCATTTATTAGCAAAGACTACTCACACTTAAACCGCAGGCTCCTATAACCCAGTCTCTCCTAATACGTTCCAGGTAACTGAGCAATTTCATGCTCTCACTCCCACTAGGACACCTCTTCAAAAACTATCAAATCCTCCTCTTCTGAGCCCAGTTTTCCTCTTATTTATCAGCCACTTAAGAGCCTTATTCAGTTTTTTATTCAGCACAGGCACCTGCAGGTAATCGCTTAACCCAGGTCTCCAAGTGCCTTATCTCCTTTTCAGCAGTTGGCTAGAGAGTCAGAACTAGTAAGTGGTACAGACAGAATTGCCTAGAAATTCAGAAAACCTAGATCTTTCCCGTCTTCCATAATACCTACCCCTATTCTTGCTAATGGGCCTGGAAAAGAAGGATGGGGGAAAATGGAGAAGGGGATTTTACTTCTTAAGCAAAAATTGAATTACCTCAAAATTACATAGTAAATCAGGACTTTATCTTACAGTAATGAGGGAGCCATCAGCTGTTTTAGGGTCTCGCCTTTTGTGTGTGTGTGTGTGTGTCTGCACTGCAGAGAATATTCTAGTTTACAGATTAGGATGGTACCAAAACAGTTTCCAACAATAATTTTTTGTAAAGAAGCAAAAAAAAAAAAAAAAAAAAAAAAAAAAAAAGGAGTAAATTTGAGGAAACTTCAAAGGATAAATGAGATTTCTCCAAGACAGAAAAGCTATGGTAGGGAAGGGGAAATGAGGCACAGAACACACGCTAGGTTCCTGCCTAGAAATTTCCAGATTTCACTGTGCCTGGGCCAATCTTTTTCTTTTTGTAACAAAGGGGCTCTTTCTCCTTTTGGAGAGCTCTTGGCTCCACCGGTGATCTGAACCTCATCAGCTTCTAATTGTTAAAGGAATTAATTCATTAGTGATCTCCTGTCTTAACGTCTCCCTGACCTCTTAGCCCTTCTCACTAACATTTAAACATGCCCAAGTAGGGGGATTCCCGGAAGATGTCGGCATAGGAGGACGCTGGGCTCACCGCGCGTCCTGCTGATCACTTAGATTCCACCTACACCTGCCTCAATAACCCAGAAAACCACCAGAGGATTAGCAGATGTCCGGAGCCAAGCACAGTCGAGAGGCCCACAGAAGAGGGTAGGAAGGGCGGCGAGGAAGAGGGTAGGAAGGGCGGCGAGGAAGAGGGTAGGAAGGGCGGCGAGGAAGAGGGTAGGAAGGGCGGCGAGGAAGAGGGTAGGAAGGGCGGCGAGGAAGAGGGTAGGAAGGGCGGCGAGGAAGAGGGTAGGAAGGGCGGCGAGGAAGAGGGTAGGAAGGGCGGCGAGGAAGAGGGTAGGAAGGGCGGCGAGGAAGAGGGTAGGAAGGGCGGCGAGGAAGAGCGTAGGAAGGGCGGCGAGGAAGAGCGTAGGAAGGGCGGCGAGGAAGAGCGTAGGAAGGGCGGCGAGGAAGAGCGTAGGAAGGGCGGCGAGGGGGGCGCCTGGGTGGCGCAGTGGGTTAAGCGTCCGACTTCAGCCAGGTCACGATCTCGCGGTCCGTGAGTTCGAGCCCCGCGTCAGGCTCTGGGCTGATGGCTGAGAGCCTGGAGCCTGTTTCCGATTCTGTGTCTCCCTCTCTCTCTGCCCCTCTCCCGTTCATGCTCTGTCTCTCTCTGTCCCAAAAATAAATACGTTGGAAGGGCGGCGAGGAAGAGCGTAGGAAGGGCGGCGAGGCGGTGCACGCTCCACGGACTGGCGGGAGGGAGCCGGGGCGGAAGGGCGGCCCACCGGCCAAGCAGAGCCCCGAGTCTGGCTGGAAAAAGCGGAGGGGCCGGAGGGACTGTGTTCCTACAGCAAGCGCGACTTAGCATCTGGGAGGTCATAAGTTAACAGCTCTGCTCAGAAAGCGGGAAGGCTGGAGTCCAAAAGGAGGGAGAGCTGCTGAGCCCCCAGACGACAGAGCGCAGTTTGGTGGGGAACAAAGGCGCTCACCAGCGCCATCTTCCTCGCCCATCCCCCAGCCAAAATCCCAAAGGGAACCAGTTCCTGCCAGGGAACTTGCTTGCTCCGCGCAAACACCCAACTTTGTGCTTCTGTGGAGCCAAACCTCCAGCAGCATATCTGACTCCCTCCCGCTGCCACAGGGCCCCTCCCGAAGTGGATCACCTAAGGAGAAGCCAGCTAAGCCTGCCCCTCCTACCCCTGTGCACCTTGCCTACCCACCCCAGCTAATACGCCAGATCCCCAGCACCACAAGCCTGGCAGTGTGCAAGTAGCCCAGACGGGCCACGCCACCCCACAGTGAATCCCGCCTCTAAGAGAGGGGAAGAGAAGGCACACACCAGTCTGACTGTGGCCCCAGCGGTGGGCTGGGGGCAGACATCAGGTCTGACTGCGGCCCCGCCCACCAACTCCAGTTATACACCACAGCACAGGGGAAGTGCCCTGCAGGTCCTCACCACTCCAGGGACTATCCAAAATGACCAAACGGAAGAATTCCCCTCAGAAGAATCTCCAGGAAATAACAACAGCTAATGAGCTGATCAAAAAGGATTTAAATAATATAACAGAAAGTAAATTTAGAATAATAGTCATAAAATTAATCGCTGGGCTCGAAAACAGTATAGAGGACAGCAGAGAATCTCTTGCTACAGAGATCAAGGGACTCAGGAACAGTCATGAGGAGCTGAAAAACGCTTTAAACGAAATGCAAAACAAAATGGAAACCACGATGGCTCGAATTAAAGAGGCAGAGGAGAGAATAGGTAAACTAGAAGATAAAGTTATGGAAAAAGAGGAAGCTGAGAGAAAGAGAGATAAAAAAAATCCAGGAGTATGAGGGGAAAATTAGAGAACTAGGTGATACACTAAAAAGAAATAATATACGCATAATTGGTATCCTAGAGGAGGAAGAGAGAGGGAAAGGTGCTGAAGGGGTACTTGAAGAAATAATAGCTGAGAACTTCCCTGAACTGGGGAAGGAAAAAGGCATTGAAATCCAAGAGGCACAGAGAACTCCCTTTAGACGTAACTTGAATCGATCTTCTGCACGACATATCATAGTGAAACTGGCAAAATACAAGGATAAAGAGAAAATTCTGAAAGCAGCAAGGGAGAAACGAGCCCTCACATATAAAGGGAGATCTATAAGACTCATGACTGATCTCTCTTTTGAAACTTGGCAGGCCAGAAAGAATTGGCACGATATCTTCAGTGTGCCAGACAGAAAAAATATGCAGCCGAGAATCCTTTATCCAGCAAGTCTGTCATTTAGAATAGAAGGAGAGATAAAGGCCTTCCCAAACAAAAAAAAACTGAAGGAATTCGTCACCACTAAACCAGCCCTACAAGAGATCCTAAGGGGGATCCTGTGATACAAAGTACCAGAAACGTCACTACAAGCATAAAACATACAGACATCACAATGACTCTAAACCCGTATCTTTCTATAATAACACTGAATGTAAATGGATTAAATGCACCAACCAAAAGACATAGGGTATCAGAATGGATAAAAAAAACAAGACCCATCTATTTGCTGTCTACAAGAGACTCATTTTAGACCTGAGGACACCTTTAGATTGAGAGTGAGGGGATGGGGAACTATTTATCATGCTACTGGAAGCCAAAAGAAAGCTGGAGTAGCCATACTTATATCAGACAAACTAGACTTTAAATTAAAGGCTGTAACAAGAGATGAAGAAGGGCATTATATAATAATTACAGGGTCTATCCATCAGGAAGAGCTAACAATTATAAATGCCTATGCACTGAATACCGGAGCCCCCAAATATATAAAACAATTACTCATAAACATAAGCAACCTTATTGATAAGAATGTGGTACTTGCAGGGGACTTTAACACTCCACTAACAGAAATGGATAGATCATCTACACACACGGTCAATAATGAAACAAGGGCCCTGAATGATACATTGGATCAGATGGACTTGACAGATATATTTAGAACTCTGCATCCTAAAGCAACAGAATATACTTTCTTCTCGAGTGCACATGGAACATTCTCCAAGATAGATCATATACTGGGTCACAAAACAGCCCTTCATAAGTTCACAAGAATTGAAATTATACCATGCATACTTTCAGACCACAATGCTATGAAGCTTGAAATCAACCACAGGAAAAGTCTGGAAAACCTCCAAAAGCGTGGAGGTTAAAGACCACCCTACTAACGAATGAGTGGGTCAACCAGGCAATTAGAGAAAAAATTAAAAAATACATGGAAACAAACGAAAATGAAAATACAACAATCCAAACTCTTTGGGATGCAGCGAAGGCAGTCCTGAGAGGAAAATACATTGCAATCCAGGCCTATCTCAAGAAACAAGAAAAATCCCAAATACAAAATCTAACAGCACACCTAAAGGAAATAGAAGCACAACAGCAAAGGCAGCCTAAACCAAGCAGAAGAAGAGAAATAATAAAGATCAGAGCAGAAATAAACAATATAGAATCTTAAAAAAACTGTAGAGCAGATCAACGAAACCAAGAGTTGGTTTTTTGAAAAAATAAACAAAATTGACAAACCTCTAGCCAGGCTTCTCAAAAAGAAAAGGGAGATGACCCAAATAGATAAAATCATGAATGAAAATGGAATTATTACAACCAATCCCTCAGAGATACAAACAATTATCAGGGAATACTATAAAAAATTATATGCCAACAAATTGGACAACCTGGAAGAAATGGACAAATTCCTAAACACCCACACTCTTCCAAAACTCAATCAGGAGGAAATAGAAAGCTTGAACAGACCCATAACCAGTGAAGAAATTGAATCGGTTATCAAAAATCTCCCAACAAATAAGAGTCCAGGACCAGATGGCTTCCCAGGGGAGTTCTACCAGATGTTTAAAGCAGAGATAATACCTATCCTTCTCAAGCTATTCCAAGAAATAGAAAGGGAAGGAAAACTTCCAGACTCATTGTATGAAGCCAGTATTACTTTGATTCCCAAACCAGACAGAGACCCAGTAAAAAAAGAGAACTACCGGCCAATATCCCTGATGAATATGGATGCAAAAATTCTCAATAAGATACTAGCAAATCGAATTCAACAGCATATAAAAAGAATTATTCACCATGATCAAGTGGGATTCATTCCTGGGATGCAGGGCTGGTTCAACATTCGCAAATCAATCAACGTGATACATCACATTAACAAAAAAAAAGAGAAGAACCATATGATCCTGTCAATCGATGCAGAAAAGGCCTTTGACAAAATCCAGCACCCTTTCTTAATAAAAACCCTTGAGAAAGTCGGGATAGAAGGAACATACTTAAAGATCATAAAAGCCATTTATGAAAAGCCCACAGCTAACATCATCCTCAACGGGGAAAAACTGAGAGCTTTTTCCCTGAGATCAGGAACACGACAGGGATGCCCACTCTCACCACTGTTGTTCAACATAGTGCTGGAAGTTCTAGCATCAGCAATCAGACAACAAAAGGAAATCAAAGGCATCCAAATTGGCAAAGATGAAGTCAAGCTTTCACTTTTTGCAGATGACATGATATTATACATGGAAAATCCGATAGACTCCACCAAAAGTCTGCTAGAACTGATACATGAATTCAGCAAAGTTGCAGGATACAAAATCAATGTACAGAAATCAGTTGCATTCTTATGCATTAACAATGAAGCAACAGAAAGACAAATAAAGAAACTGATCCCATTCACAATTGCACCAAGAAGCATAAAATATCTAGGAATAAATCTAACCAAAGATGTAAAAGATCTGTATGCTGAAAACTATAGAAAGCTTATGAAGGAAATTGAAGAAGATACAAAGAAATGGAAAGACATTCCCTGCTCATGGATTGGAAGAATAAATATTGTCAAAATGTCAATACTACCCAAAGCTATCTACACATTCAATGCAATCCCAATCGAAATTGCACCAGCATTCTTCTCGAAACTAGAACAAGCAATCCTAAAATTCATATGGAACCACAAAAGGCCCCGAATAGCCAACGTAATTCTGAAGAAGACGACCAAAGCAGGAGGCATCACAATCCCAGACTTTAGCCTCTACTACAAAGCTGTCATCATCAAGACAGCATGGTATTGGCACAAAAACAGACACATAGACCAATGGAATAGGATAGAAACCCCAGAACTAGACCCACAAACGTATGGCCAACTCATCTTTGACAAAGCAGGAAAGAACATCCAATGGAAAAAAGACAGTCTCTTTAACAAATGGTGCTGGGAGACCTGGACAGCAACATGCAGAAGGTTGAAACTAGACCACTTTCTCACACCATTCACAAAAATAAACTCAAAATGGATAAAGGACCTGAATGTGAGACAGGAAACCATCAAAACCTTAGAGGAGAAAGCAGGAAAAGACCTCTCTGACCTCAGCCGTAGCAATCTCTTACTCGACACATCCCCAAAGGCAAGGGAAATAAAAGCAAAAGTGAATTACTGGGACCTTATGAAGATAAAAAGCTTCTGCACAGCAAAGGAAACAACCAACAAAACTAAAAGGCAACCAATGGAATGGGAAAAGATATATGCAAATGACATATCAGACAAAGGGCTAGTATCCACAATGTATAAAGAGCTCACCAAACTCCACACCCGAAAAACAAATAACCCAGTGAAGAAATGGGCAGAAAACATGAATAGACACTTCTCTAAAGAAGACATCCGTATGGCCAACAGGCTCATGAAAAGATGCTCAATGTCGCTCCTTATCAGGGAAATACAAATCAAAACCACACTCAGATATCACCTCACGCCAGTCAGAGTGGCCAAAATGAACACATCAGGAGACTATAGATGCTGGAGAGGATGTGGAGAAACGGGAACCCTCTTGCACTGTTGGTGGGGATGCAAATTGGTGCAACCGCTCCGGAAAGCAGTGTGGAGGTTACTCAGAAAATTAAGAATAGACCTACCCTATGACCCAGCAATAGCACTGCTAGGAATTTACCCAAGGGATACAGGAGTACTGATGCATAGGGGCACTTGTACCCCAATGTTTACAGCAGCACTCTCAACAATAGCCAAATTATGGAAAGAGCCTAAATGTCCATCAACTGATGAATGGATAAAGAAATTGTGGTTTATATACACAATGGAGTACTACATGGCAATGAGAAAGAATGAAATATGGCCTTTTGTAGCAACGTGGATGGAACTGGAGAGTGTGATGCTAAGTGAAATAAGTCAGGCAGAGAAAGACAGATACCATATGTTTTCACTCATATGTGGATCCTGAGAAACTTAACAGAAACCCATGGAGGAGGGGAAGGAAAAAGAAAAAAAAAAAAAAAAAAGAGGTTAGAGTGGGAGAGAGCCAAAGCATAAGAGACTCTTGAAAACTGAGAACAAACTGAGGGTTGATGGGGGTGGGAGGGAGGGGAGGGTGGGTGATGGGTATTGAGGAGGGCACCTTTTGGGATGAGCACTGGGTGTTGTATGGAAACCAATTTGACAATAAATTTCATATATTGAAAAAAAAAAAATCCAACGATTTGTTTAGTTAAAAAATAAATAAATAAACAAACAAACATGCCCAAGTCTAGCCTTACACAAATGTTCCCTTACTCCACATCCCCTTCATCTTCACGCTCAAGCTTCTTCAGAGTCTTCTATACTTTACCTATCCTTCCTCCTCAATCCACTGCGATCTCACTTTTGCCACCAGAATTCCACTGAGATAACTCCTACTAATTACCATCTTGCTACAAAACCCAACAGGTATTTTCGGATTCAACTTTCACATCTATAAGAAAAATGACAGTACCTACCTCTGCAAAGATTAGAAGTTACTGCTTGCACCTAACTTACAGGGTGCCATACATATAATAAGAACCTTCTTGGTATTCTCTTTCCCCTTAACTTTCACAATCTGATACTTTTTTTTCCTCTTGCCTTTCCAGGTGTCTCTGTGAGCCAAGATCTAGATAGTTCTGAATCCTATTGGATTTATACTCCTACAAGATATGTGCAATTCTGACAGAAAGTACCATACACTTTGGCCTCCTTCCCAAAGGTTTTATGCTGTTCTTGAAGGAATTGTTCTTTTTCCTTGTTTTGTGGTCTTCCTTTGTTTGGAAAACAGATGCTGTCTGGTGTTGCTCCTCTTGTGTGAAGGCATTCATAAATTCCAACATATTCTGAACTAAAATGGGAATCCATGGTCTAAGAGGATTTCAATTTGCAAATTTATTGATATAAATTTTTGCTCTTTATAATTAAAGCCTGTTTGTTCAAAATATTCATTCCTCACATGTTAACAATGATATTTATTGAGGATCTATAGTGTATAGCTTATGAAAATTTTCTTTAGTCTTAAAAATAGTCCTGAAGATTTGGTTTTTATCCACATTTTATAGAATCAAGGATTCAGAAATTAAGAAACTTTCCCAGGTTAAAGAGTTGACAAGTAGCCAATCAAACTACAAAGGTCATTCTCCTTCTACTAGGTACCCCTTCCTTTTAATTTCACTCTATTTTTCTAGGCATGGGGGATTCAAGGTTAAATGCAATCTGTGTGGTCATATTCTGTGATACTGGATCCTGTGCTGAACACTGGGCTACAGGAAGAGGAACCTCTAAATATGCAATGGCAATCTTCTGAGCTCTAATAGGACTCTAGAACACAAAGGAAGGAGGGATTCTTTTCTAGAAAGGGTAGAGATGAGAAGGTCTGGAGGAAGTGACACTTCATCTAGAAAATAGGATATTCCCACCCTTTTCATATACTCTGGCCTGATTTTCTTTCTTGGTTGCCCTTATGGAATCGCCATAAGGAATGGAGTTTCTCAATCTCACCACTACTAACATTGTTGGCTAGATAATTCTTCATTGAGTGACACTTAGGTGCACTATATAATGTTTAGCAGCACTGCAGGACTCTAGATGTTATTAGAGCCTTCAATCTCCCATAGTTGTGACAAAGTGTCTTCATACATTGCCAAAGGTCCTCAGGGCAGCAAACTGCCCCAGCTGAAACCATTTCCAAAGCCTTACCCACTACTGCTGAGTATGTAACTCAATCAGTCCTTCTCTAGGATGCTACCATAATAAACAAATCAAAGAAGCAGAGTAGATAACTCAGGAAAAGACAATCTCAAAAAATTTTAATGTATAATATAAGGAATACTATAATTGAAAAGGGAAGCATTCCAGTGCAGATCAGGACAACTGGTAAACCATTCAGAAACGATTAATTAGCATCCTCACAGAATTAATCTAGAGTAAATCAGTAAGCCATTAATACTTCAGACCAGAGGAGGAAAAATAGCAGAGAATATTCATTATAGCTTAGGGGAAGGGGGACTTAACAGCTTGGGCACAATAAGGGAAATGATTGAGAACCAGCATGAATATTAGGAGATATAGTTAACTATGTTGAAGTTAAAACCTCTTGTTCATAAGAATTCAAATACAAATGGCAAATGAAAAAACAAACAAAAAAGAGAGTGAGAACGCAAGCGGGAGAGGGGCAGAGAGAGAGGGAGAGAGAGAATCTCAAGCAGGCTTCACGCCAAGTGCAGAGCCAGACACGGGGCTCAGTCTCATGATTGTGAGATCATGACCTGAGCCAAAATCGAGTCCCGTGCTTAACCAATTGAACCCAGGCACCCCAACAGCAAAAACTTTATAGGAAATTCAGCAAATAGAGTTGGAGTGTAAATCAGTAAAACCACTTCAGAACTGTTGACATGAACTATTAAAATTGTAGCTATGTACCCAGACTCAGATCTTGGTTCTAATACTGTTCTCCAATAAAAGGAATCAGGGCTCCTTGAAGAAACTGCAGGTTCTAGGGTTGGGGCTGGGAATATATAAAAGAAGCCTAGAGCTCATAGTGCCAGAAAGGAAAAAAGGATGGAGTAGATCAAAAGGACATAGAAGCCAACTGGAAAGAGCTCCCACTGGCCAAAATAACATACTATATTATTATAACCCAAAGCAGAAAGCAAATATCCAGGAGTCCATATGGCTATACATGAATGAATAAATGAATGAAGGGAAAGAGACAAATCTCTCTTAAAGAATTCAAAATTTAATATTTTATGTAGATATTCCCTCCTCCAGGAAGTAGATCTTAACCCCATTCCCCTCCTACCCAGGAGTGTGGGCTATGCTTAGTGATTTGCTAAGTGGGGAAACCTGATAAACACTGTCTCAGCCTGGTGATCAAGGTTAATACAATCAGTCATAGGTCATTGTTAATAGTATGTACCACTGATAATGATGTGAGGAAAATGGTACATCACCACTGTCATATTCCTCCCCTAAACCCCAAATCCCAGTCTACACATGAGGCAAACATCGGACAAACCCAAAATGACATGTTACAAAATACCTGATCGGTAGTTCTCAAAACTGTCAAGGTTATCAAAAAAAAAAAAAAAAAAAAAAAAAGGCATGGGGGGGGGCGGGGAGACTTAGAAACTGTCACAGACCAAAGGAGACAAGATGACCGTATGTAATACAATATCCTGGAAAAGACCCAAGAACAGAAAAAGTACTCTGTAACAGTAGTGAAATCTGAATTCAGTGTGACTTAGTTGATAGTCTTCATTGATTGCCTTAGTGGTTTCAAATACACAATAGTAACACAAGACGTTAAAATAGGGGAAATTGGGTGAGGAGTATGTAAGAACTCCTTCTGTAAATCTAAAACTATTTCTAAATAAAATGGTTATATTTTTTAAATTGGAGATCTGCATCCCCTATGGCCTATAATTACTGTCCTCAGAATACACCCAACAGAAACATGGGTGCACAAACACTAAGAGATATTTAAGAATAGCCACAGCAACATTGATTGTAATTCCCAAGTACTAGAAAGATCCAGGAGCCCATCTATAGAACCAATAAATAAACTGTGGTAAATTCATACCATGAAATCCTATACAGCAATGAACATATATGATATGCAGCTCCCTGTCACTAGGATGAATCTCACAAATATCATCAATGAATGAAGCCAGTCCCAGAAAGATTAAGTACCATATAATTCCATTTATAGAAAATCAAAACTAAAAAAAAAACAAACTATACTGTTTATGGTTGCACGTATAGGTGTTAAAACCATACTTTTTACATAGGCTGGGGTAAGGAGGTAACTACCTATAAAAGTAGATCTAACACTACCTCTTCAGTTAGGGAGGTGTTGGTGATCAGGGACATGCCCTCGAGGTGTTTAGATTCTGGTAAGTTCTTTTCCTTGGCTTCCTATGGGTCTACATGGATGATCACTTGGCAATCACTCACTAAGCTGCACACTTATGTTTAATGCTGTCTTCTATGTGAACTATAGTTCACACTAAAATATGGTTATTTTTAAAAGGTTCAGGGGTTCCTGGGTAGCTCAGTTGGTTAAGCATCTGACTCTTGATTTCTGCTCGGGTCATGATCTCCAGGTTTGTGAGTCTGAGCCCCAGATAGGGCTCCGCACTGACAGCGTGGGATTCTCTCTCTCTCTGCCCCTACCCTGCTTTCATAGGTACATATACACTTTCTCTAAATAAACAAACTTAAAAAAGAAATACTTTACATAAAAAGGGTAATATTACCAGAAAGACATAAGACAAATAGGTTAGAAAAGCACTAAAAACAAATTATTGCTAATGGGCTATTCATACAGGGGGCAAAGAGGTAAATAGCTAACAAGTATTTCAGAAAATGTTCAAACTTAAGCAGATATCAAAACTAATACATACCAATGACATTTCACAATCAAAATGGCAAAAATATTTAACTTTAAAAAACCAATACAACATGATGATGAGAATCAACTGCAGCTGATACTCTCAGCATGTTAATAGCTATACCCTTGGAAAGCTGCATGTCCACAACTAGGAAGAACTTTAAAAACACTACATGAGTTTTCAATCAGTAACCTCTCTCTGGGAAATTCTCCAATGGAAAGAATCCCAATTATAGAAATAAAGTTTTGGGGCGCCTGGGTGGCGCAGTCGGTTAAGCGTCCGACTTCAGCCAGGTCACGATCTCACGGTCTGTGAGTTCGAGCCCCGCGTCAGGCTCTGGGCTGATGGCTCAGAGCCTGGAGCCTGTTTCCGATTCTGTGTCTCCCTCTCTCTCTGCCCCTCCCCTGTTCATGCTCTGTCTCTCTCTGTCCCAAAAATAAAAATAAACGTTGAAGAAAAAAAAAATTAAAAAAAAAGAAAGTTTTATGCATAAAGATATTTTTTAAAAAAGTAAATAATTGTCAAATTAAAATTATGATTAATGAAACAAATGCGTTAAAAATATGGCACACACTTGATTTTTCAGTCCTTAAAATGACCTCTTTGTGCAGCAACAAGCAACACGTGCTGGGTTAAAAGCATATGGTAAGACAATCAGCATTAGATCTAAGTAATTCAAACAAAACCTCTGCATAAAAACAAAGATAATATGCCGAAATATTAACCATGGTTGCGTTTTGGGTTTAAGACAATTTGTGACAATTTTAATCAGAATACATTCCTTAAATAAACCGAAAGGTAAAAGGAAGGCAACATCAATTTGTCAAATCCCAAAGAGATGAAGAAATGAATGCCCATCGGCTGCACTTGAATTTGGCAGGTGGGAGCTCACTGGTAACCACTGTAGAGAGGGCAATTTTAGGTCACTGCTAGGGGACAAGGGTTGGGAGTTATTTAAAATCTCACTACTATGGGTAGATGTGACTGGTACAGGGAGCAAGCATGCACTATTCTTTCTAGAATTTTGCTAGTAAGGAGGAGAGAGAGAAACCGGTAGCGTGGAGCACAGGGTCTGTAAAGTTTTTGGCTGTTTCACCTTCAGTAGGATGAAGGGCTGAGAGTGGGCACAAAGTAGAGGAAAAACGGCGCTGCTCAGGTGGAGATTATTTCCAGATTGAAGGCTAAACACCTGCTCCCGGGATGGGATGTGAGAGGAGTGCCTTTATTTACCAAGTATGACGAAAGTAAGCATAATCCTACCACCTGACCTGTTAAGAAACAGGTGCTGCACGCGAGTTAAGGACCACACAAGGTCCCCACCCGAAGCGGACTCCTTACCCACGTACCCACTGGGGTCGGGGTGACCGCGGCCTCGCAAAGGCCAAGTGGTCTCTCTCGGCGGTCCGGCCCGCGTCCATAGGCCCACCGCGTTCTCTACCCGAGGGGTCTGATGGTTCCTCCTCCTGGACCACGCGTCGGGGTCTCCATTCCCTTCCCTGGCTTCCCTAAGAATATGGGCGCTGAAAAGGCCCTCACAGGACCTAACATGCTAGTTTAGAACGGGCAATACACCGCCGGGGAAGAGGAGGGTCATTCCATACCTTGGGTCACAGAGGGGGTCAAGAGCGGGTTAAATCCCAGTGCTGAAAGCCACGAGCCAAAGAGGGAAGGCGAAAAGTGAAAAAAACGCCTCAACAGGTACCCGCTGCTTGATGTGAAATGGGAGCTCACTCAGACTTTTTATGCGCGAGGTCCCTACGCAGCTGCGCGCGGGAGCAAACACGTGGCGGGCTGCGCCAGGCGCGGACACTTCTCCGCCGGGCCGGTGAGCCCCTTTTCCCATTGGCTGGCGGAGGGGGCACTGCGCCCACGCGCCCACGCCCCACAGGAGCCTCAGACTCGCCTGGTAGGCCCAGCTCCTCCCAGAGGATAGAGTGCGATTAATGTCCTCTTAGCGCAGCACCCGTTCCGGCGCGTGACCCCTTTCCGGTTAACCAAGAACACGTGCGCCGGGGGGGGGGGGGGGGGGGGGGGGGGGGGGGGGGGGGGGGGGGGTCTGAGAGTTGGACCCTGGCTGCAGACGACCTTTCCCAGACAGGATGACCCCCAATAGGCAGCATCACTTTACTCACCCATCCAGTAAGCCATATAATTACTGAGCACCTACTTCGTGCCTCACAGTTTTCTGGACCTTTTCTAGCTGGGAATAAAACATCCAAAGTTCGCAAGTACATACATCTTATGAGAAGCTAGTAGTGTTACAGGTTTGGGTTCCAAAACCATTTCCAACATGCTTATAAAACCATTAAATAGAACACATTTATTACATGGAAAATAAACTGAGATGGTTAAAATAAGTTTCAGAAGCTGAGGGTCCCAAACTGTGCCTTAGTAAAAGTGAATTTGACTTTTCTCCCCCCATTTTCATTTAATTTACATATACCTGATATATTTAAGTTTACATAAGCACTTAAGTATAATATACATACATTTTAAAGATTTTTTTAAAGTTTATTTATTTTGAGAGGTGGGTGGAGCATAGAGAGAGGGAAAGAGAGAATCCCAAGCAGGCTCTGCACTGTCAGTGCAGAGACCCATTTGGGGATCGAACTCACAAACCATGAGATCATGACCTGAGGTGAAATCAGGAGTCCCATGCTTAACCGACTGAGCCACACAGGCACCCCAGTGTCATACATTTCAGTGCAACCCTTTTTGTTTCTTTTCCCTTTTGGTTTAGCCTTGTCATGAAAAGCCACCTTTGTGAGGAAGAGCATCACTTGCCTTTATTGCATTATCATTAAAGATAATTCGGCTTTGTTGTTTCTCTATTTTGCTACAGTTTAATTTTTCGGGGCTTCTTTGTCTTAAAGTGCACAATAATAAAATGGAAAATGCAAAACTTCTTAATAACTACTAGCAAAAAAGCATCTTAGAAAAAAATGTTAACATGTCTCCTCATGCCCCTGCAGCTGGAAGGAGAGACACTATTCTTAGTAAAACTGCACTAATAAGGTGGGAAAATAATAAAGGCAATTAAAAGCACATGCATCATCTATGGATGAGGACGACAAAGCTCATAATTCGTTTTTGTTAATTTTATATGGACACAAAAATATGTTCTGTATTCTAGGGATAGAAGTTTCTATATGCCTCTTAAATCAAGATTTTTAATTATACTACTCAATTTCTGTAGGACCTTATCTTTTCTCTCCTAGATCTAATTCTGACACAAATGTACTGAATTTTCCCACAGAATTGTATTTATCAAGTCCTCAGAATTTATAAATTTTTGCCTTATGTATTTAGCAGGTTTGATACTATTATGCTTCCTTGTAAATTGTGCCTTTTATCAATGTATAAGATCCATCTCTTTGATTCTGAACTTTCAATTAGTTTTCTGTAATACTGAAATTTCTGCTTTTTGTTTGTCTGGTAGCTTTTTGACCAACCTCACAGGTGTTTATTGTAAACAGCATATGCCTGGATGTTGTTGCTTGACCCAGTCTGTCTCTCCCTTTATATAAGAAAATTCAGTCCATTCACCTTAAGCACATGGGTTGATAATATATTGCATTATATGTTACTTTAGGTTCATATTTATTTTACATCATGAATTCCTCTGCTTCCTTTCCCATAATTTTTCTGATTTATTTCCATCTTTATTTGCTATTTGTTTAGAATTCTTTCTTGAACTGTTTCTTCAGATGGAGGGGGCCTGAGTGATACAGACTTTGAATCCTTTTGTTTTTTCAATTGTTTAATGTTTATTTATTTTTGAGAGAGAGAGACACACACACACAGAGTGTGAGCAGGGGAAGGGCGGAGAGAGGAAGATACAGAATCTGAAGCAGGCTCCAGGCTCTGAGCTGTCAGTACAGAGCCCAGCACAGGGCTTGAACCCACGAATTGTGAAATCATGACCTGAGCCAAAGTCAAACCCTTAACCGACTGAGCCACTCGGGTGCCCCTAAAAGTGCATTTTAAAAATGAGACCATAAAGAGTGACATTGCCAGCTAACATTTGATGTTTTTATGTGCCAGGAATGCTGAAAAGCAAATTGCATGGATTATCCCACTATTCCTTAACAATCAGGACTAATACTCTACCAGTTGGAAGCAGTGTGGGAGAGCAGCCCACCTCAGTGCTCGCTCTTACTGGTCAATGTCTATGCATTCAGGATCTTAACTAAAATGTTATTAAAATTTTCATCTTACACACGAGAAAACTGGGGGTGAAAGATTAAATAACTTGCCCAACATCACTTAATGGGTAACACCACAGAGTTTAAAGTCAGTTCTTTTAGACAGCAAAACCCAAGCTCTTAAGCTCTGTGCCATATAACTTCTGAATGTGTAAGCCAGAGGGGGTCCACACAATGATTTTCAAAAGGTGATCTTGGGAGTCATAAGAAATTCAGGTGTTCATTTCCTAGTGGAGGCCAGACGGGTAGGCCCTGGACCACCCACTTCTGCTAAACGTTGAACTGTAAATACATAGTTAACATTTATAGAGTACTTCCTATGTGCCAGGGACCAGTTTAAGCATTTTGACGACACTAACTCAGTTTATTCTAACAACAAGCCGGTAAAAAAAATTATTATGCTGCCTATTTTAATGATGACACAAAAAGGCCGTTATTCAGCCAAGATCACATCCTGAGTGGGTGGTGTGGTCAGAATAGAATCCAACGAGTCCCTTGCTTTTAAAGACTACCCTAAAAAACGTTCCTTGACCAATATTTTAATACTACTGATCCAGCCCAAGCTTGAGGAGAAGCGCCTAAGGAAATGAAAATATTTTCCTAAGAGAACATTGAACAAGATAATAGAAGAGTAGGTGATTGGATCTCTTTCCAGAGCTCCTTCCCAGGGCTCCGCCTGGGTCCCCAGCTTGTCTTTCTCCTCTCTGCCAGGAGTCTCCAGAGAGCCCGGGACTTGGCAGAAAGAGAAAAGGGAGGAAGGAGGAAAGCGCGACCCCTCTACCGAGTCAGCAGAAGCCAAGCGGGTCCTGGGCAACCGTAACCTGGAATTTAAAAGGTCCTCTTTGTGGCTACGCGACTCCAACCTGGAGTTTAAGGACAATGTTCGGGCCAGAGCTAGTGGGGTGCCTATTCTGCCGAGGGCTCAGGACAGCGGGAGCAACCACCTCTCTCCCCCCAAACGCGAAGTGACAGCAAGGGTTTCCCCAGGTTCCTGTTGGGGAGTTCCGCACTGGCGGGTTGTGAGGGTCCCAGAATTCTTCGAGGCTGGCCGCTCCATTCCCTGAATCCCCAGCCCCCCCCCCCCCGCCTTTCCAGAGTCCCTAAATGCACCTAGAGTAGCCCTATTTCGTTAGCATCGGGGCGGGGGGGGCGGGCAGTGCCTCGGTCCTATTCTCCACTCAGAGTTCGGAGAACTCAGCTCTCCGGTGCCCGAACGCCGGCGACGGACCGCCGAACTGAGTCCCGGGCTCTGTCCAATCAGGAGCCACGTTCTCCGGCGCTTTCCTTTCCTTTCCCGCCCCGCCCCTCCCGTCTCCATGGAAACACTCCGAGTGTCTATTTGGAGGCCCGGGGCTTCCTTTTCGGTCTAGCGGGGCTGCGGCCATTGTTTGTGTAGACGGACTGTTTTGGCCGGTCCTGTCCCCCCTCAGAGGTTCCACTAGTGACGCGGATTGTCGGGAGCACCGAGCCAGAAGAGGGGAGAGCTGTGGCTGAAGAAAAAGTGGCAGAAAAGGGAGGGTGTGGGGCCGAGAAGCGGCTCCCGGCTTAGAAATCCCGGAGACACCAGTGTAGGTGGGTCCCTTCACATTCGCCCTCCCCAAATTAAAACCGACTAAGGGGAAGGAGAGAGGAGGACAGAGGCAGCTTTGACCCCGGGACCGGGGTGCTTGGGACTGGAAGGTGTTGGGGCGGAGCTCGGGTCGGGGGTCTGGACGTGGAACGGAGGCCGCGCGCATCTGCGCTGCAGGAGCAGAGGCCACGCAGATCCGTGGCCCTGATGCGAGCAGATCCCGCTCCTTGAGAACCATTTGTGTGTCTGAATCCAAAAACACTCGGGCAGCCCGTGGCGCGTTGGGAGAGCCCAAAGCTATGCTGCTCTCGGGCCGTCCACGAATCGTTTTTTTTTTCTTTCTAGAGAAAGAGGGCTCTTAACTGTTTATCATTTTCCCCAGGGACCTGTGATCACCAAGGCAGGACCCGGGTAGCAAAGGCTTATGCCCCCATTTTGCAGGTGAGGAAAGTGAGGCCCTGGGAGGTCTAGAAGTTTGGTCATTTTCAAAGTTCTACAAGTGGTTAGTGACAGAGACTGATGAGGTCCAGGGAACGCTAGATCTGGGACCGTTCTGTAAGATTCTAGGAACTCTGATAGTAAATCCAGTATTTCTGTGTATTAAGTAGAGAAGAGCAATGGAATTATCTTTCTACCTTACTGATTGAACAAAATAAGAAAAATAAGAATAGAAAATAAGTGCCCTATTTCTATTATTTTACTATTTTTGTTAATAATTAATTAGGAAAGCCTTGGGGCTCAGAGAGGTTAAATTACATTAGAGAGCATCTGCATCCCTGGAGGGACTGTGAGATCAAATTCTGTTTTCATGTCCAAACAAGAATTGTACCTTTGAAGTTTTTAAAGGTTCAGAAATTAAGTCCTGGTTCCAATTCTCATAACTCTCCTATCTGGCCCTTGAAAAGGAACAGAAATGTTCTTGTGTTATTTCTGGCCTCTTTCTAGGAGGTTTGGGGGTCACACCGTTAGTATGTGGGGATGATTGCAAGGCATGCCCAGTCTTTCATTCCTCCTTTCTTCTCCCTCAGCTCAGACTCCTCAAAACTCCACCCTTCCCTAAAAGAGGAGCATAAAGGAGGAAGCAATGTTCACTATTTTCTTCATAGTCTGATCCCAGGTGAGTAGGAATGTCTTTTCTTATTTATAAAATACCCCTGGAATTATCCATAGGACGTAGGAATAGTGGAAGTGGCAGTGGGGATGGATGAACCAGAGTAGAAAATGTTCCTCACTTGGCTGAGAAACTTCCAAACCTCCTATTCCCACCCAGTGTCTTTTCCCAACATTTACTCATTTATTCAGCCAGTCATTCAGGTCTACTGTAAAATTTGTACCGTTCTTGATGCTCTGAGATCAAGAAATATAAGAATTTTTTTCTGAACACTGAGGAGATAAACCATATGAGGTCAATAATAATTTCTCAAGTTAGCAAACATTAACGTGTTAGAATGAGTGGCACTTAAAAGACAGGAATAGAAACTCAGGTTTGAAAAAATCATCACGAACAGGAAGGTAGTATTCTAGATGGGAAGATCATCATTTAGTCTCAGGCAGAAATTGAGGGGAAAACTAAGAAAACAGAGCTAGTTACAGTAGAACCTAAGTATGCATGTATAAGGTGAGGTCACATTGTGGAAAGCTATGCTATTTATGTTTAATTGGTTACTTATTCTTGTGCACCACTCGGTCCCCTGCACATCAACCAGAGGCAGCCATTACTGACATTTGGATCTATTTACTTATAGTCTTTTATCTAATATTTGATACAAATACATACTAACCTGTAAAAACACTAATATGTACGCATACGTACAAAAGTAGACACATAGGTAATCTAACATGCATATATGTAGATTAGTATATATAAAAAAAATTTGAACATGAGAAATAGGCTCCATGAAGGCAGAGAACATTTTCAGTACATAGAGCTGTGTGTGGCATGTAGTGAGCACTCATTGAATATTTGTTGAATTATGGATGGCCAGTGTTTGTATAATTTTTTTCATTTAACATATAATTGACATTTTTTCAAATGTTTTTTGGTAACATGAGTTTTTAAGACTATCTAGTATTCCATTCCAGGTATGTGTACTGTACTCTAGGTATATATGTTCCCTTCCAGCTATATGTACTTTATTTAAATTTTCTTTTTTGGGGAAAAGTTAAAGTAATTCTCAATATTTTGCTGTTTATAAACATTTTCCATTTTCTATTAAATATTTTTATACATAATTTATTAAGTGTATCTCTCTTTATGTCTTTCAAGATGCACTTGGAGA
This sequence comes from Leopardus geoffroyi, assembly GCF_018350155.1. Lineage (NCBI taxonomy): Eukaryota > Metazoa > Chordata > Mammalia > Carnivora > Felidae > Leopardus > Leopardus geoffroyi. The sequence goes on along the minus strand of NC_059329.1, from coordinate 64,203,131 downwards.
AATAGGGTAACAGAGCCAAAGAATATAATGTCTATATTTTAGGCTTTTGAAAAACTTAAGTTCTTTTTTAGAAATACTACATGAATTAACTTCTGTAACCATTTGATGAAAGATCCTCTCTCTCTGAACCTTTACCAGCTTTGAGTATTTAAGATTTTGCCTTTAATTGCATCCCTTTAATCTTTAGAAAGGTTGACCATTTTTTACATGCATTTACTGGTCATTTGCATTCTTTCTTTGACATAAATAATGTATGCCTCTTGACATGCATTACATTTTTTCCTACTGAATTTTTTGTTTCTATTTGATGAAAAGTATTCTTTGTATGTAAAAGATACAAACCATTTGCTAATTGCTATATTTCTCCCTTTTGTCATTTGCCTTTTGGGACTTATTTGTTCATGTAAGTTTCAAATTTGTATAGAGTGAAATCTTATTTCTTTTCATTAATGCAATTTTATGCTCTGAGAGCTCTTCTTCACCCTCAAATCTAATACATAATTACTTTCATTTTCCTCAATTATTTTTTTATAGTTTCAAGTATTTTAAAAGTTTAACTCTGAAACCTTTCAGGTATTTATTTTGGTGTGAGAAATGATAGAACTTAAACATTCTTTCCCACCTCCCACTTCCTTATTTTTCTTACGTTTACTTTCTCCATTGGTTGTAGTGCTACTTACCAAATTACTAACTTCATTACATATACACACACATACACAGTTGTACACACAGATCACTTTTGGGTCTGTCCTGTTTCATGGATCCATCTCTCAATTCTGCTATCGACGTGTATTTAATTTTGTTCCTGTATATATATAGTGCGTTTAATGGGCAATGAAGAGGAATTTAGCCTTTCTTTTTCCTCATTTAAGGATAAAAGGAAGGAAGATAGCCCATTTTGGGAAAAAAGGAAGTAAAAGTTACTTATAAGTTTTAGATATTGAATATATTAACCTTTCAGTATGTTTTTTTTTAATATAGCATATTGGTCAAAATACAGGCTCTGGGTCCACTATCTAAGCTTGTTTCATGCTTCTGCCACTTCTCAGTTATGTGAATTAGATTGCATTACCTAACCAGTTTCTCATCTCTGAAGTGGGGAAATAGAACTTAGTAGGTTTAAGAAGGTTAAATGAGGTCAAATATGTAAAACCCAGCACAGTGGTGGACAAATAGAATCAGTAAGAATTGGTTGCTATTATGTTAGTTATTATTTACAATATAATGTACAACTATTTCTAGTCGCTAAAACATAAGAATTGAGCAGGGAATCTAGTTTAATATATTTTTTCGGCCAATGGCTAGTCAGATATCCCGGCACCATATATAAGCCATCTTATCCCCACAAATTTGATATTACCTTTATCATGTTTGAATTCTCTGCTATATTTGTGTCCATTTCCAGATTTCTATTCTTTTGTATTGATCTTGTCTATTCCTGTGTCAACCTCATGGTGTTATAATTACAGAGTTACAGAGTTTCAATATGCCACTGGGTTAGTCTCCTCTCATTTTTTTATTTTAATTCTTTTTTTTTTTTTTTTACTTTACATCCAAGTTAGTTATGATATAGTGCAATAACGATTTCAGGAGTAGAATCCAGTGATTCATCCCCTACATATAATATGCAGTGCTCATACCAACAAGTGTACTCCCTAATGCCCCTTGCCCATTTAGCCCATCCCTCCACCCACACTTCCTCCAGCAACCCTCAGTTTGTTCTCTATATTTAAGAGTCTCTTATGTTTTGTCCCTCTCCCTGTTTTTATATTACTTTTGCTTCTTTTCCTTTATGTTCATATGTTTTGTATCTTAAATTCCCTATATGAGTGAAGTCATATGATATTTGTCTTTCTCTAATTTTGCTTAGCACAATAAACTCTAGTTCCATCCACGTAGTTGCAAATGGCAAGATTTCATTCTTTTTGATTGTCAGGTAATATTCCATTATACACATACACACACACACATGCATATGCACACACACATACACACACACACACACCACATCTTCTTTATCCATTTATCTATTGATGGTCATTTGGACTCTTTCCATACTATTGTTGATAGTGCTGCTATAAACATTTGGGTGCATGTGCCGGTTCGAAACAGCACTACTGTATCCTTTGGTTAAATATCTAGTAGTGCAATTGCTGGGTTGTAGGGTAGTTCTGTTTTTAATTTTTTGAGGAACCTCCACACTCGTCTCCAGAGTGGCTGTTCCAGTTTGCATTCCCACCAGCAGTGCAAAAGGGATCCTCTTTTTCCGCATCCTCGCCAACATCTATTGTTGCCTGAGTTGTTAGTTTTAGCCTCTGTGACAGGTGTGAGGTGGTAACTGATTATGGTTTTGATTTGTATTTCCCTGATGGTGAGCATGTTTTCATGTGTCTTTTAGCCATCTGGATGTCTTCTTTAGAAAAGTGTCTGTTCATGTCTTTTGCCCATTTCTTCACTGGAGTATTTGTTTTTTGGGTGTCATTTCTTTTTAATAATGGTTTTTCTTTCTCCCACAAAAGTATTTGAAAATCAGTTTCTCAGACCCACCCCCAAACCTGTAAGTATCATTGAAAATGTAGATAAGTTTAATGAGAACAAAATTATGTTTATTTCTCCTACCTAAGATTGAGGAGTGCTTTCTAAATTTAAAAGCTACATTTATCTAGGTTCTAAGTATTTTTGTTAAGCTTTTAGGAATTTATATTTTTTTAATGTTTTTGTTTATTTATTTTTGAGAGAGAGAGAGAGATTGTGAGCAGGGGAGGGGCAGAGAAAGGGAGACAGAATCCCAAGCAGGCTCTATACTGTTAGCACAGAGCCTGGTGCTGGGCTTAAACTTACAAACCACGAGATCATGACCTGAGCTAAAATCAAGAGTCAGACACTTAACCAGCTAAGTCAGCCAGGCATCCCAGGAATTTTATTTTTTAATTGGTATTGTAAATGTCATTTTACAAATAACTTTTGATGACTATATGTCTGAACTTCACATGGTTACTTAATTTGAACTTTTATTGTGATGCATTCATACATGCAAAAGAACATACTAAAACATATATGTATAAATTAAAATATAATAACATGAATACCCACCATCTAGACCAGAAAATACTTTTAATTTTTTTTAATGTTTGTTTGTTTTTGAGTCAGAGAAACAGCATGCAAGTGGGGAAGGGGCAGAGAGAGGGAGACACAGAATCTGAAACAGTCTCCAGGCTCTGAGCTGTCAGCACAGAACCCGATGCGGGGCTCGAACACACAAACCGCGAGATCATGACCTGAGGCGAAGTTAGACGCGCTTAACCTAAGACTGAGCCACCCAGGGGCCCCTAGACCAGCAAATACTTTTAATTTCATTCCCTCCTTTTCCTAGAGAGGCAACTGCTATCTTAAATGTTATGTTTATTATTCCTTACCTATTTTTTTTTTAGTTTTATATAAATGGACTCTATATAACTATTCTCTGAATAGCTTCTTTAGTATAATGTTAGATTTTTACAGTGTATCCATGTTGATTCATGTACCTAAAGTTTTTTTTAACTGTTGTGTATGCTTTCACAGTATGACCAACAACTTATTTATCCATACTACTGTTGTTGGGCCTTTTGTTTTGCTTCCAGTCTTTTTGATATACTGAAAAACTTGTTGCATGTATCTTCTGGCATACATGTGTTTGTTTTCTAGGGTACAAACCTAGTATTAGAATTGACTTCCCTTATAATTACTAATAATTTTCAGTTGATTTTCTTTGGTTTCCCATATACCATACCCTCTACTTGCTTTGGGAAGTGGTTTCATCAGTGGTTTAAATATAGTGAATTTGCAGTATCTCTGTCAAGTTTCCAGTCTTATTGGGTATGCCTTTAATGTTTTACTTTTGGATTTGAGATATATTTGCATGTCTTTATTTTTATTTTGCTAACTTGATTTGTTTGTAGTTTTAAATGAAGGATCCATACCGAATTTTAAGAAGTACCTTTTTGGCACTGATTAAAATATATGGCTTTTCTTATTTAACATTGTTATGACAGTTTATAGTTAATATTTTCTTCATTTGGGGCTTCCTTTGTTTACCTTTTGGAATAAAGCACCATTCTGTCATGCTACAATTTGCTTTGATATTGTAGCAGGTTGCGTCTGCATTTTCTAAAGATGACCACACCTGTAATATATTGGACTCTTCATGCTCATCTTACAATGTGACTTACACTCTTACCACCAAAAAGTAGGATCTGTGTCCCCTCTTCTCAAATCTGGCTGGGGTTTATGATTACCTCAAGCAGTGGAGTACTGCAGAAGTGATGCTATGTGACTTCCAAAGCTAAGTCATAGAAAGGACGCAGCTTTTGCTTGCCTCTACATTGAGAGGTAGCCTAGGCCATGTGAACAAATGCAAAGAAACTAAGATCTTCCATCAATAGTCACAACCAGCCTGCCAGCCTTGTGAGTGAGCCACCCTGAAAATGAATCTTCCAGCCGAATCAAGCAAGCCTCTAAAAAAAAGTAACTGCTGCTCCTGTCGACAACTCAACAATCTCCTGAGGGATCTGAACTAGAACTGCCCAGCCAAGCCATTCCTGAATTCCAGAGAAACTGTAAAAAAATAAGATAATACTGGCAGCATGGCAGTATGTCATAAATATAGGTGTTGCTGGATTTTATTAGCCTTATATTTTACTTTATCCTTGAAGTTTATATCAGTATTCATTAGTAACACAGTATAGATCTATAGTTTTCTGACTTTTACTGTCTCAATGTTTTCCTCAATGTCTTAAAAGTTTTGATAGTTTTTCTATATGATTTGGAATAATTTAATAACTTTGAATATTCTGTTCCTTGAAAATTTGAGAGAATTTATGTTAGAAAACATTTGGGTCAGTTATTTTTGAAGGCTATAGTTCTTTGGTAACTTGAGCAATTTCTTCCATATAGCTGATCTGTTCAGGTGTTTTTTCTTTAGGACTTGTTGAATGGTTTTCTAGGAAAAAAATATATTTCCTATTTCTATTAAGATTAATTTTTAAAAGAGCTGTAGAAAGTGCCCACCTAACATTCAGTTAATTTTAAGTTTTCAAGTTTATTTATTTTGAGAGAGAGAGAGACAGCATGAGTGGGGGAGGGGCAGAGAGGGAGAGAGAGAGAGAATCCCAAGCAGGCTGTGCACTGCCAGCACAGAGTCTGATGCAAGGCTCGAACCCACGAAACTGTGAGATCATGACCTGAGCTGAAACTGAGAGTCAGACACTTAACCAACTGAGCCACCCAGGCGCCCCACATTCAGTTAAATTTGTATCTGTTCCTACTTCCCCAATGTCAGTTCTAACTTTTTTCTATTTATGCTCACTCCTTTTTTCCCCCTTTGGCTAGCTATCTGGTAATTTATCTATTTTATTGTTAATATTTTTCTTCCAAAGAACTGGCTCTTGGATTCATTTCATAATAGTAAATGTTTTTCAGTTCCACCATTTTCTTTATTGATTTCCCTTTTTTAATCTATCTAGTGTTCACATTGTATATGATACTAAGTTGGAATCCATGTTTATGTTTTCTCATATAGTTAATCAGTTTTCACACCACCATATAGTAAATAATCCATTCTTTCTTCTTTTATGTTTAATACCATCTTTATTGTTAATGTGTTTTCATATATAAACAAACACAGTCTCTGAGTCTTCCATGCTGTTCTACTGGTCTTTTTTTAGTTTTGATTTAATGTTGTAGTTTCGTGGTATGTCACTATCTGGTAGGGATAGTCTTCCTGCTTGGTTTACTTAAGTCTTTATAGACTTCTTTTCCTTCCCTGTAAATTTTAGGGGAAAAAGTATATTGTGTTCCTTAAAAAATCCAGCTGGAAATTTGGGGGTATATTGAATTTAATTCAACCCATCCAAGAACATGGAAGTATGCTTCTTCTTTATTTAGATCATCTTCTTTCTGTTTATTGGAATTTAAAAATTTTCTTCAAAGATTTCTTTATGTTCTTGGTTAAGATAGTGGTTTTTTCTTTTTGTTTTGCTTTTTTGTGAATGATACTATTTTTTTTTAACGTTTATTTATTTTTGAGAGAACCAGCCAGCACGAGCGGGGGAGGGGCAGTGAGAGAGGGAGACAAAGAATCTGAAGCAGGCTCTAGGCTCCAAGCTGTCAACACAGAACCCAATGTGGGCTCAAACTCACAAACTGCTAGATCATGACCTGAGCTGAAGCCAGATGCTTAACCTACTGAGCCACCCAGGTACCCCTATACCCTCTATTTTCTAGTAGTTGATTGCTGATACAATTATGCTGTCATTTTATTGTATCTGGTAATTTTGCTGAGCTCTCTATTGAGTTTGTGGTTATTTGAATACTGTTCATTTTTCTACATAGATTGCAATAACATATGCAAATAATTACTTTTTTTTGTTTTTACTTCTAATTCTTATGCCTCTTGTTTCATTTTCTTATAGTATTTGTCAGACCTTTGGTACTATGTTGAAAACAACAGTAATGGTAGTCATTCTTGTTTACCATAATAAAAGGAACACATACAAAGATTCTACATTCAAGTTCTGATTTTGATGAAGGTTCCTAATATGTAACCTTTACCAATTTAGGGAGTTTATTTCTACTTTGCTAAAAGTGTTTATTTTACTTTATTTTTTATTTTTATTAAATTTTTAAAAAAGTTTATTTGCCTATTTTGAGAGACAGAGACAGAGATAGACAGCATGAGCAGGGGAGGGGGGCAGAACAAGAGACAGAGAATCCCAAGCTCTGACAGTGCAGAGCCCAATATGGGGTTTGAACTCACAAACCATGAGATCATGACCTGAGCTGAAATCAAGAGTCGGAGGCTTAACCAACTGAGCCACCCTGGCGCCCTTGCTGAAAGTTTTTAATTTTTTTTTTTTTTTAATGTTTATCTTTGAGATAGAGAGACAGAGCGTGAGTTGGGAAGGGCAGAGAGAGAGACTCAGAATCTGAAGCAGGCTCCAGGCTCTGAGCTGTCCGCACAGAGCCCGATGCGGGGCTTAAACTCATGGACTGTGAGATCATGACCTGAGCCGAAGTCGAAAGCTCAACCAACCGACTGAGCCACCCAGGTGCACCGCCCCCCCCCCCCCCCCCCCCCCCCCCCGTTGAAAGTTTTTAAAGATCATATATAGGTGTTGAACATTATGAACTTTATCACATGATTTTTCTGCATCAGCTAATTATGGTTTTCTCCTATAGTCTATTAATATAGTGAATTATGTTGATAGATTTTTCTCTATCATGTTGAACTGTCCTTCCTTCCTGTAATAAACCATGCGTAATCATGATTCATATTTTTAATATATTCCTGAATTCACTTAGTTAATACTTTATTTAGGATTTTTATAGATTTATAAAATTTACAAATGGGATTGTAATTTTACTTTTTTTTTTTTTTTTTTTTTTTTAAATTTTTTTTTTCAACGTTTATTTATTTTGGGGACAGAGAGAGACAGAGCATGAACGGGGGAGGGGCAGAGAGAGAGGGAGACACAGAATCGGAAACAGGCTCCAGGCTCTGAGCCATCAGCCCAGAGCCTGATGCGGGGCTCGAACTCACGGACCGCGAGATCGTGACCTGGCTGAAGTCGGACGCTTAACCGACTGCGCCACCCAGGCGCCCCGTAATTTTACTTTTTGATATTGTCTTTATCTGCTCCTGGGGTCAAGATTACACTAGCCACATACTGAGCTAGCAATTTTCACTTTCTCTTTTCTAAAACAATTTGACTGTAATATTAATTAACCGCTAACAGAATGCTTGGTAGAACAATGGTATGTTATTTATTTATTGCAGTTTAATATATGTGCTGCCGAAGCGAGCACTATTTATTGCAGTTTAAAATAACACACATTTTTTCATGTCACTCAGTTTCTAAGGGTCAGGAATCTGGGAGCAGCATAGCTGTGTGGTCCCAACCCAAGGTCTCGCACGGGGCTGCAGTCAAGCTGTCAGCAGGACTGCAGTTATCGGAAGGCTTCACTGGGGCCGGAGGATCTTCTGCTAAGATGTTTCACTCATGTGGCTGTTGGCAGAATGCCTCATTTCACACTGAGGACAGAAGCCTCAATTCCTTGCCATATGTCCTGTTCAAGGCTCCTAAGTATTTTCACCACATAGAAGGTAGCTTCTTCAAGAGAGAGTGATCTAAGAAAAAGGGCAAGGAGAAAGCTGCAGTGCCCTTAAGAGCTAGTCTTGAAAGTTGCATACCATGTCTTCTTCCCCTTCTGTTTTTTTATGTAATATTCCTCAGAAATGAGTCCCTAAGTCCAGTCCACTTTCAAGGGGTCAGGAACACTTCTTGGAGGGAAGGGAATCATATAATTTGTGGACATATTTTAAAACTACCGCAAATAAGATGGACGTATATATGTACTGAAATGTGAAGTTGTACATTATATATTACATGAGAAATGCAAACCAGAATTGTCATGTCTTTGTTAAGAGAAAATTTCAGTGGGGTGTGTATGTACGTTTGTGTGGATGAATGAATAAAGGTCAGAAAGGACACAGTAAAAACTATCCTGGTTACTTCTCAACTTATTTAGGGAGGGTAGACTTTCAGTTTTTACTTTTTATTATTATTCAGAATTAATGAAAATTTTATGAATTTGTTTTCAGTAAGAGTGACTAAACTCTGAATCTCTAGTGTATTTTTTAAAGCAATTCTTAAACATTTTTAAAAATAATCAAAGCCAATAACAACAGGCCAACAGACCAAGTTTTACTTTTCTGTAATTTTTACAAAATAAGGAACCAGTGGGTTCATTTATTTTCTGTTCTAATTCCAGTTTTCACTCCTGTAGTCTGGGCTTCTGAGCATCCCAATTTACTTATTTCATCTAGCTAGCCAGCCAGATATCTATGTATATTCATTTGTTTATGTTAAAAGAGACTTACTATATTTTTTTAAGTCTATTTTATTCATTTTGAGAGAGAGAGAGAGAGAGAGCAGGGAGGCTCAGAAAGAGAGGGATAGAGAGAGAATCCCAAGCAGGCTGTGCACCATGTAGTCTGATGAGGGGCTCAAACTCACAAACTGCGAGATTGTGACCTGTGCTGAAATCAAAAGTTGGACACTCAACTGACTGACCCACCCAGGCGTCCCATAGACTTATTATATTTTACATTTTTAACATTTATGTAATAAACATTTAAAAATGAAAAGCATTGAATTTTCTCATTCTTGAGTTCTTATTTGTGATTAATATTTCATTGTTGACGCATGGATTTTCATGTAGGTTTTTTGGAAAACAGTACCTGGGTGGTATACTTTAAATCCTTGAATATTTCAATACATCTTCCTTCTGTCCTTTTGTTAACACAATAAGGATGTACTTAGAAATCTTGATTTACATCCCTTCACCAAGTTGTGTTTTACTTCTTTTACAGTAGGCCTGGGTTTAAAAACCACTATTTTGCAACTGAATGACCTTATACAAGTTACTTAATCTTGCTAAATGTTGGTTTCTGGGGCACCTGGGTGGCTCAGTTGGCTGGCTAAGCATCTGACTTTGGTTTAGGTCATGATGATCCATGAGTTCGAGCCCAGTGTTAGGGCCCTCCAATCTCAGGACAGAGCCTGCTTTGAATCCTCAGTCTCCCTCTCTCTCTGCCCTCCACCCCCCCCCCCCAAAAATAAATAAACATCAGAAAAGAGAAATTTAAATGTTGGTTTCCTTATTCCTTTAGTGTTGATAATTATACCTTCTAGGATTGTTGTCATAGTAAATGAGATAACAGCCCTTTTCACATAACCTTTGGTATTTAACTGCTATAATTATAATGACTTGATGGTCATGATATTCTAGTTTTCCTCCATTAAAAGTATGTATTTTCTTTATTGTAGTATTTACTAAACATTTTTAATTGAATTTTAGAATTGAGAATATGTCAGCAAATAAATGTGTCACATAACCAACTTATGAGCTGTTCTTTCCACTAAGAGAAGTATTTTTAGGCAGTCTGAATACATACATTTATCTCTTCTTTCTAAAACTGCATGATGATAAAAAACTAAAAAAAAAATGATGAAGTAAAGAGCCATTAGCAAATGAGAAATTTCAACAGTAACTTGGAAGGCAACAGGAGCAACAGTGGGAAGAGCTGCATAGGGCTAAAGACATTCCATCCTGGAATGCTCCACAGGGGAATAAGCATAAGAAGGATTTGATGAGCGCTGTGAACTTCAGGGAAGCTGAGGATACATCTTTAACATTGGAAGCAGAGGGTCAGTCAAAAAAGAGGATCCTAAAGAATTTCCAGAAAAGAAAGAAAAAGTTGGTTGCAAAGGAATTAAACAAACAAAAAGTCTTAGAAACAACAATGAAGGCTTATGAACAGTGAAATGATTCTGAGAAAAATTCTTTTTGCTCTAGAATTCAATACCCAGCCACGTGAATGATGACAAGGACTTCAAACATGCAGTGTAACCATGCTTGGAGATTCTCCTTTAAACCAAAAGTGTATCTTGAAAACCTTGTCTGTGTCTCACCTTTGCTTTTTTCAGTGGCCGTGGACTTACCATTCATAAACTAGATTGAACTAATTTGGGCCTGTGCCTCCCAATTAATGGAGAAATTCACAAAAGAGGAAGAATCATATAATCTTGAAAATGGAGCACTAAAAAGAATAGCCAGCCCAGATTGGAGCAGGAAGATGAACATTTCCAGAATAAAAAGGGTTGGGGGGAATTGACTTAAGTTTTTTCAACTATTATTTACTAATTTTTAAAATAGGGATGATAATCGTATCTACGAGAGGGTCACTGTGAGGACTACTTAAAATAATATGTGAAGTACTTAGCCCAGTGGTTAGCAGACAGATGCTATATAAATGTTTCTTAAGATGGAAAGCCGGGTATCCGGCTTCAGTGACTGGATACATTATTTAGCCATCCGCTATTGTTATGTCTCCTCTTACCTTTCCTGTTTTTCTTCATTATTAAAGTTCTTTATTTTTTTATTTGCTTTGTTACTTACATTACGTGCTGAATGGCTTTTGCTTTGTCCATCTTCTCATTTAGATCTCTTCTTCCTGGAAAATCTGATCTTTGACCAGATGGCAGTAACATTTGAAGATGTGACTGTTATTTTCACTTGGGAGGAGTGGAAATTCCTGGATTCTTCTCAAAAAAAGCTCTACAGAGAGGTCATGTGGGAGAACTACACAAATGTCATGTCAGTAGGTAAAGTTATCCCAGCTCTTAGGTAATAGAGTTAGTTTCTTCTGGGACCAGTTTTGTTGAGTATTTTGGTTCTTTGTCTAGGTATTGTATTGAGATAGGAGAAGTATCCTCAGAAATGGGTCTTAAATCAGATGACAGATAGAAGATAGAGCAAGACATCTTCTAAGACACCCAGGCTATGTATTGATAGGTATTTGTGATTATTCTTATTTATTTTCTGGAATTCACTTAAAATACAGATCTCCACACATAATTCATTCTGTGTGGTTCTAAATTTGTTCTCTCTTCATACTATTTGTACAAGTTAGCTTTTGCTATATTACAAACTACCTCAAACTAGTGACTTAAAATAAACCTTATTATTTTCCATGATTCTCATTGGTTAGATGGAACTTCTGTCATAGAGTGATTTGACTGGGGCTGGATGGTCTAAAATGAGGCTGGACAGTCTGACTCACATGTCTGGCAGTGGGTCGATATCAGTAGGGATAATGGAGATGTGTTGACCATACATCCTTCTTCAAGCAGGCTAGCCCAGGCTTGTTTACATATTGGTGGTCACAGAATTTTCAAAACCAGCAAGAGAGAGGACAAGCCCCAGTGTACAAGCACTTTCAAGTCTGCTTGTATCACTTTTGCTATTGTCCCAGTAAAGAAAGCAAATTGTATAGCCCAGCTAAAGTCAGCATGGAAGGGGAACACGCAGAGGTACAGAATTAATACAGCCATTTCTTCACACAATCTATCACACTCTCTAGAACAGAAAAATAGAAATATTTTATTTCTCATAACAATGCCCAAATAGAGTAACCTAATTAAATCTGTTTTTAAGATGATTTCCATGAAGCAGTCAGCCTTATTTTTTGATTTCTAACAGTACGTGGTAGTAGTAGATGCTTAGGATACATCTATGGATTGAATGAATAAGTGAATGAAGGGATTCACATATGAATAAACAAACACATGAATTTCAGACCTAAATCCTAAGTCCTAATCCTTCTTTCTGGATACACATATATTTCTGGAGGTCAGTGAGATATTTGGAAATTTTTTAACACCACCTTCATCTCACCACTGGATAATCTGCTTATTCTTCTAGGAAACTGGAAAGAGAGTTACAAACCCCAAGAAGAAAGATTCAGATATTTAGAATATGAAAATCATCCCTGCTGGCAAGGCTGGAGGAGTGCCAGCACTCAGATATATAAGAATAGAAGCTATGTGGAAACCATCCAAGGAATAGATTCCAAAGACCTCAAGCAACAAGACCTTTCCCACCATCAAGAATGGTTGATACTCTCCACGCAAGTACCAGGGTATGGGAACTATGAGCTGACTTTTGAAGGCAGAAGTCCCAGGAACTTAAAATATACAAAGTTTATACCCTGGCAGTCCTTAGAAACAAAACACACCCTCAAGACTATGCTAGAGAAATCTACATGAATGAGTCACATGGTTTTCAAGGAAGCAGATGCCATCTTGGCATATCTAAGAGAAATCTCTCTATGGAAAAAGAACAGAAGCTCATAGTTCAGCATTCTTGTGTCTCAACAGGGGAAGCCCGTCCAGAGTACATTGGGGAGATATATCAACATGACTTACTGAAAGACTCTATGGAAGAGAAATACTGTGGATGTAATAAATGCAAAGAAATTTATTATTGGAACTCGCAGTGTGTTCTCCACAAGAGAAATCAACTTGGAGAAAAGTTCTATCAGTGCTCCATCAGCACAGCATGCTTCTCTCAGAGATCAGACCTATATAGACATCCAAGAATTCACATAGGTAAGAAGCTGTATGGATGTGATGAAGTTGATGGTAACTTCAGTCAGAGCTTAGGTGTTCACTTTCATCAGAGAGTCTGCACAGGGGAGGTTTCTTATATATGCCACATGTGTGGTAAGAGCTTCAGTCAGATCTCTAGCCTTCACAATCATCAAAGAGTCCATACAGAAGAGAAACTCTATAAATTTGAGTGTGGTAAGGACCTCAGTAGAAATTCATTACTTCACATTCACCAGAGACTTCACATAGGAGAGAAGCCTTTTAAGTGTGATCAGTGTGGTAAGAGTTTTAGTCGGAGTTCAGTGCTTCACGTTCATCAGAGAGTCCACACAGGAGAGAAACCATATAAGTGTGATGAGTGTGGTAAGGGCTTCAGTCAGAGCTCAAATCTTCGAATTCATCAGTTAGTCCACACAGGAGAGAAGTCCTATAAATGTGATGACTGTGGTAAGGGCTTTACCCAGCGCTCAAATCTCCAGATTCATCAGAGAGTACATACAGGAGAGAAGCCTTACAAATGTGATGACTGTGGGAAAGACTTTAGTCACAGCTCTGATCTTCGCATTCATCAGAGGGTCCATACAGGGGAGAAACCCTATACTTGTCATGAATGTGGGAAGGGCTTCAGCAAGAGTTCAAAGCTTCACACTCATCAAAGAGTACACACTGGAGAGAAACCCTATAAATGCGAACAGTGTGGTAAGGGATTCAGTCAGCGTTCACATCTTCTCATTCATCAGAGAGTCCACACAGGAGAAAAGCCCTATAAATGTGATGATTGTGGAAAGGGCTTTAGTCACAGCTCTAATCTTCACATCCATCAGAGGGTCCACACAGGAGAGAAACCTTATCAATGTGCTAAGTGCGGCAAGGGTTTTGGTCATAGCTCAGCTCTTCGAATTCATCAAAGAGTCCACACAGGAGAGAAACCTCATAAATGCCATGAGTATTATAAGGGATTTGATCCGAATTCACATCTTCACAATAATCACGGACAGGAAAGCTTATAATTATGTTCATTTTGTTAACCGCTTTAATCAAAGCTTAACTTTAAGCCCAATAAATGCTGCTGGGAAGAAAATTCTATAAATAACCCAAGTAATCCCAAGCAACGTTTATAGTTTTCCCTAACTCCCACTAAGAAGCATTTGCTTCAAGAAGAAATCCTTAGGAGGATGCCTATGTATTTAAAATTAAAGTGTATTTACTTTTTCTATTAATATTATACATAGCCATTATAAAATATATGAAAGATTCAAGAAAACTCTTCATCCTGTTCTAGTCTTTTTTTATACGTTTTTATGTGCATGAAATCATACTGTATATTTAACTTTGTATTTTCACTGACTTCAAAACATTTACTTACACTTTGGTTTGAATGGAAATTGGCTAGCTAGCTATGAAACAGCATCTTGACTCCCTGTAAAGTCCCTAGGAAACCACAAGAAAAAACCACAAAACTTGAAACTTAACTGGTAGATAACCTATTGCTCAAATGTGGAAGCATTAACTACAGGGCCAGTACAATTCAGTTGCTTATGACATAAGGTAAGAAATCATTGCATGACCCTTTATCTGAGATAGGATGTCTTAGAGATGTTATTTCTGTCACTCAGAAAAGCCAGGAACCATTCTTTTGTTACAGGGGTGCTGTGCTGCATTTGAGGTGCACTCTCACACGTCCCCCTTCCCAGGTATCCCTCTCCCCAGGTTTCCACATTTATTCATAGGTTCAGACACCACCACCACGTAACAAGAAATGCAAAATTTAATGTGTCTAAATAAGGGGTGAAAGATGTTGATAAAAGCTGATAGAAGTGAATGCTAGATGGGGCACCTGGGTGGCTCAGTCGGTTGAGCGTCCAGCTTCGGCTCAGGTTATGATCTCGTGGTCTGTGAGTTCAAGCCCCACATCTGGCTCTGTGCTGACAGCTTGGAGCCTGGAGCCTGCTTCTGATTCTGTGTCTCCCTCTCTCTCTGCCCCTCCCCCACTCATGCTCTGTCTCTGTCTCAGAAATAAACAAAAAAAATTTTAAAAAGTGAATGCTAGATCTGTTCAGATCTGTTCAGAATTAGAGATTTAAGCAGTAGACTCTGATTTAATCTCAGTAGAACAAAGTGGTAATAGAGAAATCGCTGCTGGAAGCAGAACTGAACTCAGAGCTATGTGCAAAATTGAATAAGCTAATGATGTAAGACGAGAGAATTTGGCCATTATAAAATGGAGTAGTCAGTAGGAATACACAAGTCCTAACTACTCATAATATAAACATGTTTAGATATCACTGCCCAAGAGAAACTAAATTAAGGGGACCTGTTCAGGGAAATAACAGGAATTGCAGTACCAAAGAAATAAAACCATTGTGAAGAGTTAAAAATCGATAGCCCTGAAAATCAGCTATTGCAGTCTCCTGGAGAAATTGTCAAAACAATTGGTGTCCTGAGTAGCATGAGAGAAAACCTGTAATCAGTAAAACTAGAGCAGAAATCCCTAAGTAGAGAAGAGCCTCTAAAAAAGAAAACGAAGGACTACAGGGAAATTTAAAATGGATCAAAGTGAAAGGCAGTAAGGAGCAATTTGAATTAGCACTGCAGAATATCAAATAATGAATAAATTAAAATTTTTTCTTAATATTTTTATTTTTGACAGAGTGCAAGGGGGGGAGGGGCAGAGAGAGAGGGAGACACAGAATCCAAAGCAGGCTCTGAGCTATCAGTACAGAGCCCGACATGGGTTTTAGACTAACGGACCATGAGATCAGACCTGAGCAGAAGTTGGACGCTTAACCGACTGAGCCACCCAGATGCCCCTAAATAATGACTAAATTTGAGAAGATTTTCAATGTATACAAAGGATAGTGAGATGGGAATAATGAGAAAAGACAGATATGAAGTGCAAAGAATGGAGATTCAATGTAGGAATTAAAGGTGTTTTTTTTTAAATATGAAATTTATTGTCAAACTGGTTTCCGGTGCTCATCGCAACAGGTGCCCTCCTCAATGCCCATCACCCACTTTCCCCTCCCTCCCACCCCTCATCAACCCTCAGTTAATTCTGTTTTTAAGATTCCTTATGGTTTGGCTCCCTCCCTAACTTTTTTTTTTCCCTTCCCCTCCCCCATGGTCTTCTGTTAAGTTTCTCAGGATCCACATAAGAGTGAAAACATATGGTATCTGTCTTTCTCTGTATGGCTTATTTCACTTAGCATAACACTCTCCAGTTCCATCCACGTCGCTACAAAAGGCTGTATTTCATTCTTTCTCATTGCCAAGTAGCATTCCATTGTATATATAAACCACAACTTCTTTATCCATTTATCAGTTGATGGACATTTAGGCTCTTTCCATAATTGGGCTATTGTTGAGAGTGCTGCTATAAACATTGGGGTACAAGTGCCCCTCTGCATCAGCACTCCTGTATCCCTTGGGTAAATTCCTAGCAGTGCTATTGCTGGGTCATAGGGTAGATCTATTTTTAATTTGAGGAACCTGCACACTGTTTTCCAGAGTGGCTGCACCAGTTTGCATTCCCACCAACAGTGCAAGAGGGTTCCCATTTCTCCACATCCTCTCCAGCATTTATACTCTCCTGATTTGCTCATTTTAGCCACTCTGACTAGAGTGAGGTGATATCTCAGTGAGGTTTTGATTTGTATTTCCCTGATGAGGAGTGATGTTGAAAGAAACTGATCCCAATCACAATAAAGGTGTTTCTAAGAAAGATAAAAGAACATGGAACATAATCATTGATCACAGAAATGAAGACATTTTACCTGAGCTAAAAGTATATATACTCACTAGATTTTAGGCAAAAACCAATATAAAAAGCATGCTTAGAAACAGCTTAGGGAAAAAAGAATTGCAATCATGCAGAAAGAAAAATTCTGGTCATCTACAAAGCCAGTGAAAAGAGAGAATGAATAAAGAACTCTTTACCAGTAAATGTCAAAAGACTGGAATGACACCTTCACTCAGAATTGTGAGAGCAAAAAAAAACTTGTTATCACCTATTTTTTAAATCAACCAAATTGTCTTTATTGTCCAAATTGTGCAGGTAACAAATTAAATAAGAGAACAGAAAACATCATACATGTTCGTTTCTTAAAGAGAGGTCAAGAATGTGGAGATTATGACATAAAACTGGTAATGAGTACTAAAATCAGTTAAGTATGCAGTTAAGTCAGAATTGTTAATTCGTTTACAAAATGTCAAAGATTTTAAATAGCTGTGCAAGAAAATCTTTAACAGTTTATATATAAATGCCTCATTGGGAGAGTTGGGTTGTCAGATAAAATACAGAACACCCAGTTTAGATTTCAGATATACAATGAATTTTTTAATATAATATATCCCAAATATTGCACAGGACTTGCACTAAGAAATTATTTGCTTATGAAATTCAAATTTAATGAGGCATCCTGTGTTTTTATTTGGAAATCCGCAACCCTGTGGGGGGTAAGAAGAGCAAAAGAAAGTGTGCTACATTTCTGATCTTAAATAGCAGGGACCCTACATCTTCTTAACAACTGGAGAAATGAGTGTAAAATATATATATTTTTTACAAAGTTAGGAATTGCAACTAACAGAACTAAAGCACATATACCTTTCAAAACAGAGGAGAAAATAAAAACAAGAGTATTCAGTCCCCATTGGCAAAAGACAGAAAAAAATTAAAGCAAAATTATATTGATCAGTAAGTACCCATTATTGATTGTTCAATATTGATTTACTGGTTAATTTTATTGATATAAAATAGGCAAAGGTTTATTAGGCAAATATAAGGGAGTGCCTACAATATGTTTTTTAAATTAATAAAAATAACTAAGTCCATAAAGCGAGTAAAAATACAAACACCAATAGTTTCCTGAGCTCTTGCTATAATCAGAAAATATAATGGGTGGAAAAAATATGGCTTGTAGTAACACTAAAAGTTCTTTCTAAAAAAGAACAAATAATGCAATGAAAACAATGAAGAAAATAAAAGAATAGAGAAGTCTTATGATTTTTTTTTAAGAGGAAATGTTCTTAAATTAATCTATAGCTTTATTGCAAATTTCACCAAAATCCCAATGAGATTTGAAATTTAAAAAAATCTAGTCTTTTAAGAAAAACAGACATTGGAGAAGAGCAAAGATAATTTAAGATTAATGAGATTGCCCTAAAATATATTGAAGTTAAAATAATGGAGAATTTTATTGTACACTTGAAAAAAAATGTTCAGAGTGCTGTCAGTAAATCACTTAGAAACAGAGAAGTATATGGATTACATATGTATATGTAACATATTTAGTATATATGCATATATACTTTATGTATATATTATAAAGATCTATGAATAGGAGAAGGATTATTCAGTAAAGGGCGCTGAGAAAATTATTTAACTCTTTGGTGAAAAATAAAATTAGGCTTTCATCTCATGACCTACATCGTATATGTAATATTCTAATATATATTAAAGCACAAATTTTCAGGCTGGATTCCACGAACCTCCATGTGGTTTCATGAAAGCTGGTTTATCAGAAACGAACTACAAATTCAACCCCATCTTTATCTGATTCATATTCAAGATTAGTGTTTCTTTTTAAAGAGGATTGTACTGCTTTAAAATAAAATGTTTAAAATTCACCAAAGTGGGTTTTTTTTATGGTTGAAAACATGCACAACACATACGTATTTTCTGAGAATTAGAAAATATACCTAGGAATTTGGCCACAAAAGTTTTTAAACTGTAGGTGAAAAACACTGAAATCAGAAAGTAGGAAAAATATTTTTCATGATTAAGACAGTTAAGAACTTTTATAAACTAATAAGGAAGATAGATACCTACCTACTAAAGATTGGCAAAGGACATCAGATTAAAGCAATGAAATGCCACTTTTATTAACAATTATAATAGCTATTTTCAGTGAGAGTACAGAGTGATGGATACTTATTACTTACGACGAAGGTAAATTGATAGACTTTGGAAAAGCTATTTGGCTAATCATAAGCCTTAAAATTGTTGATATCCTTTCTTTCAGTGATTTCATGTCTAGGCATATATTTTTTGGAAATAGATTACGCATTATTAAAGCATTTCTATTTCCAAAGAAGAGACCCACTTCATTTATCTAATTCAAAAAATAGAGCTATAGAACAAACATGTTTTAAAATCTCACAGAAAAAAATCCAAGGACATAAGCTTTCATATGGGAATTTGCTCTAGAATTAGTGGCCATTAGACAAAGCCACTGTTTCAAAACCGTGTTTTTCTTTGGGTAGCCTCTCTACTGTCTACGCACTGACCTACTCTTTGCAGGTCTATAATTGCCACCACATCCATGAATATGTATTTTTTAATTCCATTGCCAACCACTAACTTGTAAACTTCCTTCTGGGTCTCCCCATTCAGATTTCTGAGTGGGAGAAGATGACTGGCTCACTTTTCATTACTACCTCGACACAAGCCTTTGCGGCAGGCTAAACCATAGGCTATTGGAAAGGCTTTGGATTGGCTAGCTTTGTTATCAGATGTTCACTCTGGTCCCTTCAGACATGCCCAGGGATGGATAATAAGGCATAAAACATGGCCTTGAAGGGCTGATGTTCCAAAAGGTTTCCCCAGAAAGTGGTGGGTCTGAGCCAAGCATTCTGAATTACATTAGAACACAAAGATATTTATTGTTCAAGATATTTATTGCAGTATTTTTTGTTGCCCTCCCCCCCCAAAATAGGGGAAAAGTTGAATAAATTATGATGCATCTATATGTGTAATGTTATGCAGCCAGTAAAACTTATATTTTCCAAGAATCTTGTAATGATGATATACTTATGGTGTTAATTGAAAGTATAAGATATAGAACTATATATGGGGTAAGATTCTATCTATCTATCTTATGTTTATACACATATTCCCATGGGGAAAAATTGGATATATACCAAAATGTTATAGTGGATAGGATGGATTGTGGCTATCTTTATGTTCTTCATACTTTTCTGTATTTTTTAAATATTTTTATTGGTGTCTTCGTAAATAAAAATGGCATTTTTACATATAACATTTAAAATGTTAATGGTTACATGATATTCCATTGTATTACTATATCATAATGCTCAATTATATTATCAGGGATTTGGAATTTTTTTTTAAAGATTCCATTTTTAAGTAGTCTCTACACCCAGTGTGGGGCTCAAACCCACAACCCCAAGATCAAGAGCCACGTGCTCCACCAACTGAACCAGCTAGGTGCCCCTGGACTTTTCATTTTTATATCATGAATTTAACTGCCATAAACGTCATCGTGTATGAAGTTTTTGATTATTTTTGTCAATTTTTATAATAATTTTCTATATTCAATTATTGGATTAAAATATAGGTCACAGAAGTATAATTTGTGCAAAGAAATGAAATAATTAAATTACATGATGTAGACAGTCAGCTACAAGTAGCCTAACACTGTTGGTGTATAAAGTGTAAAAGTGAAAGGAGAGGTTAGAGAATGGCCAGATCATGAAGGACTTCCTGTGTCAAGCTAAAAAAATTTGTTGGTCATGAAGAGATACTAAAGAATCTTTTTTTAAAAAAATGTTTATTTATTTCGAGAGAAAGTGAACAGAGGAGGGGCAGAGAGAGAGGGAGAGAGAAAATCCCAAGCAGGCTTCACACTCAGCATGGAGCCAAATGCAGGGCTTGGTCCCATGACCATGAGATCATGACCTAAGCCAAAACCAATGCTCAACTGAGCAACCTAGGCACCCCAGAAACATTACAGTATCTTAAACAAAGGTGCAACACTATCATTTTGAAAAGATGACTTTAACAACAGTGTGGAGATTGGCTATGTTGTTAGAGTAAGAAGAGAATGAGTAAGAACGGAGGTCACAAGACTATTTAGTCAATGAGTTTTGACAGTAGGAAGCAGTTTTTTATTTTATATAAGTTTTATTTATTTTGAGAAAGAGAGACCCCATGAGCGGGGAAGGGGCAGAGAGAGAGAGAATCCCAGGCAGGCTCTGTGTCACTCACACAGAGCCCGAGGCAGGGCTCAAACCCACAAAACTTTGAGATCATGACTCAAGCCAAAACTGAGTCCAACACTTCACTGACTGAACCACCCAGGCACCCCCTTTTATGTTTTTTAAATTTATTTTGAGAGAGAGAGCATGCGCGAGCACATGAGAGGGGGAGGGCAGAGGGAGAGGGAGAAGGAGAGAGAGAGAGAATCCCAAACAGGCTTCACGCTGGCAGCACAGAGCCCAGATGTATGGCTCTAAATCACAGTGAGATCATGACCTGAGCTGAAACCGAATCTGATGCTTAACTAACTGAGCCACCCAGGTGCCCCAAGCCAATTTTCTTTGTTAATTGTTTTCATTTTTCCCTTAGTGTGCTCACCAGAGTAAATCTGGAAAACATACTCATTAAAAAAATAAGGCTAAAGATAGTGTGAAAAGCCACTGGAGGGTTTTACAGGACATGATTTAACTTTACATTTTAACAGGGTCACTCTGAAGGTTCTAAGAATTGACTGAAGGGAGGGACTGGAGCCAAAGCAAGGATTCCAAGGAGGTATTGCAGTAATGTCTACAAGAGAGAAGTGTTAACCCAGTGTTAACAGAAGTGAGAGAAATAAATTTTGGATATAATTTGAATATGATGAATATGTCAGAAAGTAGTTTCAAAATTGGGCTTTTGATAGCATTTTAATACGTAAAAAGCAGGCCAAAATAGTTTACAGACAGGAGGAATTGGTTGTAAAAACTTGTAGTTGAGCACAATGTTTTAGAAGAGTGAAATTATTCTGTCTAGATAAATGATTTCATGTTGGAGTTTGAGCTACTCCTCAAGATGTAGGGTTTTTTTCATCTGGATAATATAAAGCTCAAATTGTGCCATGGGACTAGTTAAGCCCAACCTTGGGGAGGAGTTAGGGTGTGATTCTAATCTTAGATTGAATAAATTGAAATAACCTGGGAAGGAGTTAGGGGAAGGGAGTTGGGTAAGTGTTTCAAGCAGAGTTAGCAAAATATGGACTCTTAGGAATTAGTACAGCCTGGTGGTTAAGAGCTAGGTTGCCTGAGCTCACATCAGTTACTATGAAAACAAGATATATTTCTACCTAATGCCAAATTTGTAATCATTGGATCAGTGTGTACTGGGAGTCATGCAGACTATCATCAGGCCAACTATCAGAGTCTAGCAGATCTGCTAGAAATGCCTACCAAATTAATTAAATCTTAATACCTACTGAATATTGTACTAGGCTATGCACATGACTGAAAAAATATGCAATCGACTCCAAATGGTAATGTGTTTTTGTTCATCTTCGCATGTTCTAGAACTTAGAATACAGACCACTATGAGTCAAGTGTACAGGTGTCTTCCACTAAACATTAAATTCCAAATGAATTAGAACTTTAACATTTTTTTTTTTTTTTTTTGAAAAAAGCACAGTGGCTGAAAGATCTGAAGGACTCTGTGTTTAACCTAGGGTCTTTTATTGATGGCATGGCATTCAGATAATCATTTGTTTTCTCTGAGTTTAAGTATCCTTAGCTGTAAATTACAGAGATCGAAGTAAGAGTCTTAAAGCCGCCTAATGAACTTTTATCTCTAGAATAGTGCATACCATATAATAAAGTATAACTTTCACAGCACACTCATTCTGTGAAATCTTAACAGTTTGATATCATTTTAATTTCACAATCACTTCAAGAAAGGTCCTATTAAGTGCACACTATAGTCAAGGGAATTCCTGGCTCTAAAATGTCCACCCCAAGTGGAGAGGTCCAGCTGGAAACCTCACAAAGTCTTCAGACATCAAATGACAACGGTTTTCATGGCACTGCGGACTAGAGGTCATGGTACACTTCTAATTACAAGTGTAAGAGAAGAGAAGCCCAAAAGTCAGAAGGGTTACCCCAATTTTCCGAGGAAAGCTTGTGGTTTCCAGGACCACAAAGCCAACTTGGATGCAGAGGAAAAACGACCTAGCGGGCAGAATCCCACCGCGCTGGAGCAAGAGGATGGATGAGTCTACACTTCTGGTCTCCCTGCCCCGCCAAGGCCCCACGGGGGCAGTGACTTCCGGCTGGGATAAAACCTCAAGGCTATCTTCATTTAAGAGTGCCTTAGGGATAGAGTCCAGTACTGTTTCTATAGTGGGCTGGCCCTTGGAGCCTCCCAGCCTGCCTTGCCCTCTCACACTGGAGGTGCTTCCAGGGCAAGCCTCAGAGGTTTAGGCTTGATTTCTTGTTTTTGTTGATAGGCTGAAGCTATGAATTGTAGACGCACTTACTACACATTAGGTCTCAGAACTTCCAACGTGAGCTCAGAACAAATTCTGGGAATGATGGACGGGTTTGGAATCCATCTATCCCCTCAAAGGGGTGGGAGTTCAGACCACTTTATAGTGTCTCTCCTAGAGAAGTGATCTCTCAAGACTACAAATGGGGCTGTCCCTACATTCTCCTCCCTCTGCTCCCCCTCTTACACATTTTCATTCAGAAGTCAAACCCGCTGAGATGTTACCATTTTGCCTCAATGAAGATATAAAGGAAAATTCTGTAATCTCTTATGATTTTCCTCACTTGCTAGGGTGGCATATAATGTCTATGGCAATTGTGGATCTTTCTTTTAAATTTCAGCCATTACAACATCAAAATGAAGTAATGAGAGCAAGAGAAAACAACTTGGATATCAAGTACTTGGTGAATATTGATAGAGCAGAACTAGTACTGGTAAATTACTAAATTCAAAGCTCACATCTATGAAGATGATAGCAAATAGAGCCCAGTAAAGGCTTCTAATCAAATTCAATCATAGTTCAGGGTGAACAATAGAAGTATTTTTTTTATTAAAAGAAATACAGAAACTTGAAAAAAGTACTGATGTTATAGTGGGGTCCTTAGTATTCATTTAAAAGCATCTTCATCATTTTACAATGAGATGTAAAAAATAAGTGGTCAGGTCTATTTCCTACTTACTCAGTACTACTATTTGTTGCTGGCAAGTATAATACTTTTTATGGAATACTTGCCTCCCTCCAAACCACACTAAGTAGTAAGGGGTACAGTCTAAAATAATTGTGAGAGGATTACTGTAATGCTATAAATGTGTAAGTATGTTGAATTTAGCACATAGATTTTCAAGTCTTCTCAGTCTTGTCAGATGTGGCTTTCTAGAGGAAGAAACCTCTTTAGTTGAACCTGAAGGAGTGAAAAATAGCTGGATAAAGAGGTCTCCATGAATAGGAAATATCATATGGAAAATACTAGAGCTAAAACATATGCAGTAGATGGGAAGCTGAAAGCTATTGCATGACTGACACATGGAGTGCAAAGGGTGCAGTGCAAGAAGAACATTAGAACGTGAAAGGCAAGATAAGTCATTTCAGAGTTTAGATTTCACCTAAAAGTTCATGGGGAGTCTTTGAAAGGTTTAAGCATTTATGTGCAATAATCAAAATTTGTATTTCAGAAAGCTCCTCTGCCTGCATTTTACAAATTTTCAAGGCAGAAGCACAGTTGAAGTAATGTAAGGGAGAGGACAGTAACCAGAAATAGAAATATAGTACCAGTGTGTGTGTGTGTGTGTGTGTGTGTGTGTGTATGCATGCAGATAGGTACAAGGAAGAGTCTAAAAGATTTAGTGAGTATATTCACTAAGGTACAGGGCAACCTGTGGTGCAAAAGAAACTAACAAAGCAAAACCAGTAGCTTATATATGACTGAAGTTTATTTCTAACAATCTGGAGGGAGATGGGTGGCCTAGGATTCCATTGTCAACACTGGTTTCCACTTGTAGTCCAGTGCAGTTACTACGGTTTTCCTTGTTTCCAGCCAGCAGGGAGAGGGAAAGGATTCAGAATAGAATGATGCCTAGCTGTTTGAACGCAAGACCTGGAAGTGACACACATCACTTCTGTTCATAAATAAATATATAAAAAGTTAGGTGGCTGTGTGTCCAGCTAAAATTCTGTAGCAGTGAAAGTGGAGTGAATAAATATATTGGATAACAACTAGCAGAATGGGTTATGGAGTATGGGCCCAAGGAGAAAGGGCAGGTTTTTGAGTCTGGACAACTGGTCCATTCTCTGACCTGAGGCTGAATGGCCTATGGGCCATCCATATGGAGATGTCTTATAGGTCTAGAACCTGGGGAAGATATTTTGGCTTGAGATCCCCCATGAAGAGATAATAATTGAAGACAAGAACCCTGAAGAGCAACACCACATGGACAGATTGTCAGATACCAAGGAGGAACTACTGTCAAAGATGTGAAAGGAAAATCAGGATACTGTAATGACATAAAAACCAAGGGAAGGAAGTACCTCAAGAAAAAGGGAGCCATTAATAGAGTTAAACACCATACGGAGATGAAAGTGAGGGAAAATAAAGGCTGAAAAGTATGCTAGGTTCCAAAAAAGAAGCAGTTGATTACTTTGTTAGCACTCTTTCATTAAAGGTAAGAGGACTATGACCAGATTGCAGGTTGTTGAGGAGTCAGTGGGCAGTGAACCAGTACGGACAAAACTTCCTAGAAGTGTGGCTGGCATGGAGACGAAAGAGAACTGTAATTGCTATGGGTAGTGGAGCAGAGAAGTTTTTGTTTTGCTATGTTCCTTTTCTAGTTTTTCAAGGTAGAGGTGATTTAAGCATCTGTATATCTTTTTTTTTTTAATGTTTATTTTTGAGAGAGAGACAGAATGTGAGCGGGGGAGGGGCAGAGAGAGAGGGAGACATAGAATCTGAAGCAGGCTCCAGGCTCTGAGCTGTCAGCTCGACGTGGGGCTCGAACTCATGGGCTGAGAGATCATGACCTGAGCCAAAGCTGCACACTCAACTGACTGAGCCACCCAGGCACGCCGATTTAAGCATTTTTAAATACCGATGAGAAGATGCCAAATATAGAAGCTGAATTTAAAGACCTAAAAGGAGAGGTGATTGTGGGAGTGATTATTCTAAGAAAGTGAAAAAGGCAGGATTTAGAGGACATGGTATGGAAGGACAGTTCTTCCATGGTTATGGAGAACTGCATTCTGAAGGCTTGATGGCAGGATGTGGAGATGGTTTTGTCTGATGGTACCCAACTTCTTCAATGGAAGCAAGCTAATCGTACGGGAGCTGGGTGTGCTGATTTAAGAAGGTGAGGAGAGCAGGAAAGGTCTAAAATAGGGTGGGAAATGGAAAGGACTGCAGTTGGGGGAAGCAGAAGGATTTCTGGTAAGCATCAATGCCCAGTAAAGAGCTGGATGACTACTTCAGACCACACATGGTGAGGTACATGGTGCCAGAAATGTGTTCACTGTAAAAGCTGAAAGAAGAGTCCTATGTTTGTCTTCTACGAACTCCCTGCGCACACAGCACAGATTTCTCTCACAGCAGTGATACAAGTCTATGGCACAACATGAGCTGTTAGTCCTATCCTTACAATCTAATATAGCTCAGTATTTTTCCCTGAGGACAGTTTACACATTTACACTTAAAAAAAAAAAAAATCAGTTGCCTTCTATACACTAATAATAAACTATCAGAAAAAGAAATTAAGACAAAAATCTCATTTCAAGGGCACTGGGTGGTTCAGTGGGTTAAGCATCTGACTCCTGATTTCAGATCAGGTCATGATCTCATGGTTCTTGGGTTCAAGTCCCATGTCAGGTTCCCCGATGAGCATGAAGCCTGCTTGGGATTCTCTCACTCTCCCTCTCTCTCTGCCCCTCTCCGTACACATACTCTCAAAATAAACAAATAAATAAAACAAAATCCCATTTACAACTTCATGAAAAGGATAAAATACCTGTGGATAAGTTTAACCAAGGAGCGAAAGATCTATACGCTGAAAACTATCATTCATTCATTAAAGAAACTGAAGAAGGCACAAACACAAAGATCTTCCATGCTCATTGACTGAATTATTGTTAAAATTAATATTGTTAAAATTACCCAAAGAATATAAAGATTCAATGCAACCCCTCTCAAAATTCCAATGGCATTTTTCACAGAAAAAGAAAAAAAATCCTAAAATTTGTATGGAACTACAAAAGATCCTGAATAGTCAAGGCAAACTTGAGAAAGAACAAAGCTGGAGGCATCACACTTCCTAATTTCAAACTATATTATGAAGCTATAGTAACCAAAACAGTATGGTACTGGCAAAAACACAGACACACAGAACAATGGAAGAGAACAGCGTGCCCAGAAATAAACCCACACATATGTATGGTCAATTAATTTACCACAAAGGAACCAAGAATATACAATGGGGAAAGGACAGTCTCTTCAATAACCAGTATTAGGAAAACTGGACAGCCACATGCAAAAAAGAAAATGGACCACTATCTTAAACCATACACATACACAAATAAAAAATGGATTGAAGACCTGAAACCATAAAACAAATGAACACAGAATAATTTCCACATTAACTCATCATAAGTGTTCACACTCCAGTATACCTTTTCTGTTTTTGAATAAGATATGAGTTTTACAAGCCACCATTCATTCATTGGGAATGTCTCCAATATGAACATTTTGAGGCAGATTAAGATAAGCCTCCTGGCTGAACACTGTTTGGGATCCTGAAGTAGCTTACAGAAGAAAGAGGAAGTTCTAGTATCCAGAGTATTATTTAATACAGGGCATTAACACACTTTACTGACCTCTTAATGTTTGGAATAAATGGAATAAATGGAATAAATGATATTCCAAACCCATCCAAACCCAAGGCTATGGATGTCTCTCTAGCCTATATCCCAAAGAGTACTTTTAAAAATGCAGACTTGAAGACTACATGTAGATTTGTTACTCTACTTCCCATTGCAGTTGATAACCCTCTACCAATTCTAGGTCCCACTCAGCACCAGGACAGCCAAGGATATTATCAAGGATGGAGTAATTTGCTGTCACTATGGTCTCTGTCATTAATTCAGAGTTCAGTTCTTCGTTAGTAGTCTTCCTATATTCTTGTGAGCTCGTGGTTTCTCATGACCTTCTCATAAGGACTGAAAGTTTGAGTTTTATTAAATATCAACTCTAAGGGTATTGCTTGGCTCCTCCCTACTTCAATAAATTAGGTGAATATATGAAAGCCATAGGTCCCATTTATGAAGTAGAAATGATGATAGCCATGATATCAAAATCATGATAGGCAAAGACTTTATGGTGATATATTTAAACTCCATACCCTTGTGGCTTCCTTTGGGAGACTGGAAAAGCTCAGACAGATATATGCCCAATAAAATATTTCCCTCTAATATAGTTCTGTCATATCAATTAAGGAATAATCCCTGACAAACGTTTTATTGCATTTACTACATTCACAGGATTCCCTCCAGTATAAATTCATTGATGTAGGTAATCCTGGGTTTCTTCCTTCTCTTGAGTATGAAGTTTTTGGTGTTTTTTAAGGTTTGAACTCCTATTGAAGGTCTTCTCACATTCCTTACATTTGAATGGTTTCTCTCCTGTATGAATCATTTGATGTCGAATAAGGGAGGAGCTCCGGCTGAAGGATTTT
This sequence comes from Leopardus geoffroyi, assembly GCF_018350155.1. Taxonomy (NCBI): domain Eukaryota; kingdom Metazoa; phylum Chordata; class Mammalia; order Carnivora; family Felidae; genus Leopardus; species Leopardus geoffroyi. The sequence goes on along the minus strand of NC_059329.1, from coordinate 64,174,646 downwards.
CCACAGTTAACACATTCGTAGGGATTATCTCCAGAATAAAGTCTTGAATTTTTATTACTATTTTTACTCTCACTGAAAGCTTTTCCACATTTATTGCCTTCACAGACCTTTGCTTCAGTATGAATTTTTTGATGCTTAGTAAGATTTGTACGTCTGTTGAAGAATTTCCCACATTCACTACATTTATAGGGTTTCTCTCCTGTGTGAATGATCTGATGTCGAATGACAGATGAACTCCGGCTGAAGGCTTTTCCACATTGATAGCATTCATAGGAATTCACTAAGGTATGACTTTCTGGGTGCTGAATGTCTATACTCAGGCTCAAGGCATTTCCACATTTATTATATTCTAAATGTTGCTTACCTACTGAATCTAAATTAAATTTGAAGTTAGTTTTAAACTTATTACATTTTGAGAACCCCTTTTTCATAGGAATTCCCTGTTGTATATCAAAAATTGAATTAACTGACTCAACATCTAAGCTTTTCTTATTCTCACTACCTTCAAAGTTTCCCTCCTCAGTGTAGACTGTCTTGTGAACAAAAGCTTCTTCTGGCAAATTTATGTCCCAGTGTTCCTGGTTCCTGTATAGCCAATCATCACTCATCCAATCATCTGAAGAAGGGGGTCCACTTTTGGTCAGTCTTCTCATAATTTCTCCACGAGACGATGATTCTCCAGAAATTCTCTCCTTTGTAACTGAATCTTGGTTTTCTGAAATTACCTCTCTGTCTAAAAAGAAATTAAAAATTCTATGAGCTAGCAGAAGGGAAATTGTTTAATTAGGAAAGGGATGCTAAACCACATAAGGAAATATGCAGATTTTATGGGTCTTAAATACAGAATGGAAATGTGAGGTGAGATTAGAAAAGGAGAAATATAGAAGAAATAAAAGGAACAAAAGTATTAAAAAGGAGGTTAGAAGATCATAAAATATGAGAAGAGCTATTCAAGTATATTAATGAGAATACATAGAGCTTGGGTAAAATATCAGCATATGAACTGGGATAGGGTGGCATTTCATAGTTCGCATTGTTACTGGTTCATAACTAGTCTGTGTGGATTACACATAGTCTTCCTTTCTCTAGCATCTTGTCTTTGTCTCTTTTAACCCATGCTGTCCATCAATAATAAATACACCCTTCTGAAACACCAATTTAATCATATCTTTAAAAACATATCTACATTTACAGGCTCCACACCTTAACCAGCTAAAACAAACTTGCAATCAGTGTCTCTATTTCCATACAAGCTGCAGTTATTCCCCATATTTAACAAAGGCAGGAAAAAAAAACTATAATCAAAGGTAGCAGAGAAACCACCCTTTTTCTGGGCTCAAAATCACTCCTGATTCTAATAGTGCTATGATATTTCTCTAGGTATTTCCTAGAATGCAAAACTTCACCTGTTCTAGTTAAGATTTAATTCTCTTGTTTTCACCTGTCTTCCGTTTGTTTCATTTAATAATGTCCCACTTCCCTTCTCAAAATTGCTTTCTCACTTAGCTTCTGTATAAATACTTACATTCTAGCAACTTTTTAAAAACTAAATTTCACTGACTTCACTTTATCCTCTCACATATAACTTCAGGTTTATCTAATGCATTTACTTCCATACTTCATTGGTAGCCAAAACACATTCTTCCACTTGGTAGTCTCACATATATTATCGACCCCTGTTTTTATCCATCTCCAAGACAATGCCACTCAACTATCCTACTACTCTCTTCCAACTTAACAAATGAGCCTGAGAATTTCATCTTTCATGTGGAAAGAACTTCCCTCAATGTCCTCACTTGTTTAGTGAGTCACTGTCCTTCTAATATTTACACTAGAGTCCACGAAGAGATCTTGAATAACCATTGCTCTTTAGCTCTCATATCTAATCTGCCCTGAGGTACTATTTTTTTATGAAATGATATTTACCTCAAAGCAGCTCCACTGATATATCCAACTTTGTCAAATACCTATTAATTCTGCCTGGTTTAGTCTAATTTCTAGCAGAAATTATCTGTCTGTGTAATACTCACAGTGGAAACTAGACCATTAAGTCAGAATCTCCTGGGGTGGAGCCTAGGAATATAACGAGGGTATCAACTGTAGTTTCGCTGTTTCTGCCTCACCAGCGTAAACTGGGTGTGTGGGCAGATAACCTATAGGTCTTCAGTGAGAGAGGAATCTCTTCCAAACCTGGACCTAATTTAGATGGTGAGATCCTGGACTTCAAGCTTGATGCCATAATGAGGTCTTAGGAGAGAATAAATATATTTAATAATGGGGAAAAAAATAATTTGTGGCCAGAGGACAGATTATAGATCAAAATGGCTGCACATTCATAAAAAACTCACAGCTAACATCATACTCAAAGGGTGAAAACTTAGAAGCTTTCCCCTAAGGTCAGGAACAAGACAAGGATGTCTACTCTCACCACTTTCATTCAAAATAGTACTGGAAGTCCTAGCTGCAGCAATCAGACAAGAAAGAGAAATAAGAGGCATTCATACTAGTAAATAAGAAGTAAAACTCTATTTGCAGATGACATGATACTGTACATAAAAAACCCTAAAGACTCTATCAAAAAACTACCAGAACTGATAAATTTAGTGCAGTTGCTGGATGCAAAATTAATATACAGAAATCTGCTGCATTTCTATACCTTAAAACAAAGTAGTAGAGAAATTAAGGAAATAATCCCATTTACAACTGCACTAAAAATAAAATATGTAGGAATAAATTTAACCAAAAGGGTGAAAAACCTGTACTCTGAAACCTATTAAACACTGATGAAAGAAATTGAAGTTGACACAAAGAAATTCCATGCTCATGAACTGGGAGAACCAATATTGTTAAAAATGCCCATATTATACAAAACAATTTATAGATGTAATGCAATCCCTATCAAAATATCAATAGCATTTTTCACAACACTAGAACAGATACCATATGTTTTCACTCTTATGTGGATCCTGAGAAACTTAACAGAAACCCATGGGGGAGGGGAAGGAAAAAAAAAGAAAAAAAGAGCTTAGAGTGGGAGAGAGAGCCAAAGCATAAGAGACTCTTAAAAACTGAGAACAAACTGAGGGTTGATTTGGGGTGGGAGGGAGGGGAGGGCAGGTGATGGGCATTAAAGAGGGCATCTTTTGGGATGAGCACTGGGTGTTGTATGGAAACTAATTTGACAATAAATTTCATAAAAAAAAAAGAGAGAATCCTAAAATTTGTATGGAACCATGAAAGACCCTGAATAGTCAAATCAATCTTGAAACAGAAGAACAAAACTGGAGTATCATAATCTCAGATTTCAAGATATACTACACAAAGCTGTAGTAATAAAAACAGAATGGTACTGGCATAAAAAAATAGACATATAGATCAATGGAACAGAATAGAGAGCCAGAAATAAATCCATGATTTTATGATCGATTAATCTACGACAAAGAAGGCAAGAATATCCAACGGGAAAAAGACAGTCTCTTCAACAAATGGTGCTGGGAAAACTGGACAGCTACATGCAAAAGAATGAAACTGGACCATTTTCTTACTCTACACAAAAGTAAACTAAAAAACGGATTAAAGGGGCACCTGGGTGGCTCAGTCAGTTAGCGTCTGACTTCAGGTCATGATCTCACAGTTCATGAGTTCGAGCCCTGCATCAGGCTCTGTGCTGACAGCTTGGAGCCTGGAGCCTGCTTCAGATTCTGTGTCTCCCTCTCTCTCTGCCCCTCCCCCACTTGCACTTTGTCTCTGTCTCTCTCTTTCTCCCTCTTTCTCAAAAATAAATTTAAAAAGGGATTAAAGACCTAAATGTGAGTCCTGAAACCATAAAATTCCTAGAACAAAACATAGGCAGTAATTTCTCTTACATTGGCCGTAGCAACATTTTTCTAGGTAGGTCTCCTTTGGCAAGGAAAACAAAAGCAAAATTAAACTCTTGAGACTATACCAAAGAATCTTTTGCACAGTAAGGGAAACCATCAACAAAACTAAAGGATAGCCTACTGAATGGGAGAAGATATTTTCAAATAGTATATTCAATAAAGGGTTAGTATCCAAATATATATGGAAGAACTTGTACAACTCAACTCTAAAAAAACAAATAATCCAATAAAAAAAATGCACAGAGAACCTGAATAGACATTTTTCCAAAGCAGTCATTAGATGGCCAACAGACACATGAAATAATGTTCAATGTCACTCATCATCAGAGAAATGTAAATCAAAACCACAATGAGACATCAGCTCGCACTAGGCAGAATGGTTAAAATCAGAAACACAGAAAATAACAGTGTTGGCAAGGATGTGTAGAAAAAGGAACACATTTTGGGGGAATACAAGCTGGTGTAGCCACTGTGGAAAACAGGATGGAGGTTCCTCAAAAAATTAAAAATAGAAATACCATATGATCCAGTAATTCCACTACTGGTTATTTAGCTTAAGAAAATGAAAGCACTAATTCAGAAAGATATATGCACCCTATGTTTACTACAGGATTGTTGATAATAGCCAAGATATAGAAGCAACCAAAATGTCCATTCATAGAGGAATGGATAAAAAAGATGTGGTATGTACACACAATTGAATACCACTCAGTTATAAAAAAGAATGAAATCTTGCCATTTGCAACAACATGAATGGATCTAACAGGTATCATGGATAAGTGAAATAAGTCAAAGAAAGGCAAATACCTTTATGATTTCACTCATATGTGGGATTTAAGAAACAAAGGAAAAAAGAAAAACAAACAACAACAACAAAAAAGAGTCTTAAATATAATGAACTGATGGTTACCAGAAGGGAGGTGTGTGAGGAAATGGGTGAAACAGTTAAGGGGATTAAGAGTATATTATCATGATGAGCGATGAGTAATGGAACGAATGAATGAATCATTATGTTATGCACCTACAACTAACATAACACCATATTTTAACTATACCTCAAAAAAAAATGGATGCACATTCTTTTACACTCTCCTATAGAGCAATGGAGTTAATTTTTCTTCCCCTTGAAAATGGGCTCCTTTTGTGACTGCTTAGCCTACAGAATGTGGTAAAAGTGATACTATGCCACTTCTGGGCCTGGCCTTTAGGAGATGACAATTTCCAATTCCTCTCAGGATACTCCCTCTCAGAACCTGGTTGGCATGCTATGAGAAGCCCATGCCTCAAGAAGAGGCCACATGGAGGTACTCTGGTCCATGGGGCCAGCTAAGTTCTCTGTGACAACCAGCCTCAACTTCCAGCCATGTGATGAGCCATTTTGATCATTCCATCCCAGCAGAACACTGTATCTTCAGCCAATATCATATAGATCCTGAGAACTCCTAAGTCAACTCACAAAACTGTGAGGATTAATAAAATGATTGCTGTTTAAAGTCAGTAAGTTTGGAGGTAAGTTTTTAGAAACAATAGGTAACTGAAACAGTTAACTGTTCCAGTAGCACTTACTGAATGGCAAAATTCCTAAATGTATTTCTCTAAGCAAGTTTGTGATGTTCGCCTCATATTTCTATAACTCATTTTTCATATAACTCTATTATTCCCATTTTTAAAATAACTTTCATGTATTTTGTTATTTTCAAATCACTTAGTTCTAACACATAGGAAAATTACCAATATTTTTATTTTACATCTAGCCACCTTATAAAACTCTTAACAGATATAGTAGTTTTGACAATGAGTTTCTTGGATTTCTAGGTAGAAAGTTACCATTTACAAATAATAGCCTTTTTTCCCTCTTTTCTACTAATTAAATTTCTCGTTTTTTGGTCTTTTTGTTCATTAGTTACATATTTCAGGTCAACATTCAACAGGTTGAAGCAGTGGCTGCTAACTTCCAAGAGAAACAAGTGGAGTCCTATTACAGGCTAGACCCATAACTGGCAATGTCACTTCTGCAGCATTTTATTGATTAAGTAGTTCAGTGCCAGCTGAGATTCAAAGGGAAGAGAAACAGTCTGCATTTTTTTGTTTGTTTGTTTGTTTGTTTAATTGAAGTATAGGTGACACACAATGTTACATTAGTTTCAGGTGTACAAAGTCTACATCTTGATGAAGAGAGCGACAAAGATTCCGTAGCCACCTTTAAATCACTATAATCCATTAACGGTTTTGGAAAATAAATGACATTTACAGAGGCAAATTCCAGATTGACTGAAGTATTATATTTAAATGATGAAATAGATGAAGTCAGAATAAAATCAGGAAATATGTTTCTAATTTGGGGATGGAAAAATTCTTATGCATAAAACTAACAGATATAAAGCACTGGGGGAAAGATATGTGATAACATAAATTTTAAAAATATGTATGCAGACACCATAAATAAAATAATAAAAAACCTGCAAGATCTCATTTGTCGTAACTATGATCAATAGTGAGAATTTACATAAATTTTATTATATATTATTAAAAACCTCTAAATCCTTAATAGATAATGGACATAAAACCATTTGCTGAATCACAAGTGACCAAAACAAATAAAATAATTTTCAGCTTTTTCATAATCCAATACACATCTATCTATCCATTTTTTTCCCCTTTGGTCCTATATATGTGCAAAAGCTTGAGATACAAAGGTAGGGCAAAAAGGGACATGGTCCCTACCCTCAAGGAACATAAAGCTTAATGTGGGAGACAATGACCTATACAGATACAAGTAAAATATAATTGTGACAAATGATAAAAAGAGAAGATTATGGTGCTATGGGAGTATGTAACAGAAAAAACTAACTAGTAGAAAATGTGAAAATAAGATCTGAGAGAAGACTAGGAGTCAACTAGGCAAAGAACAGGAGAATGAGATGAGAGATGATGATGGACTACATGGACTACAGTAGAGGCACTACGTATAGAGAGAAGTGGAGACATTCAAGGGACATTTAGAAAGATAAACACACACACACACACACACACCCCAAGTACTAGAGAGGTGAAGGAAGGAGAAGTTGTGTCAAGGATAATACTCTATACTTGTGTAACAGGATGAATGGCAGTGCTGTTTACTCAGGGAATAGAAAAAGATTGGAAAGGAAAAGTTATGACTTTGGTTTTATGGAACTGAAGTTATCTTTACGACAGCCAAGAGAAATGTCATATCCTTCAGAAAAGAAGCCTGGGCTGGGGATACAAATTTGTAAGTCACCTATACATGTGTGGTAAGTGAAGGTGCAGTTGTGGATGTGATAACCTCAGGAAGAAAATACAGAGTAAGAAAACAAGACAAAATGAGACCAAATCTTGAGAAACGCTGGAATTTATTAGAGAGCTAGAGAAAGATTAGTCTGCAATAGGCAGAGAGAGAATAACCAGAAAGAGAGGAGGAAAATCAGAAGTATTCCAAGAACTTACGAGTGTTTTAAGAAAGAAGAGCAGATAATACTGTCACTTGCTTTGGAGAAATCAGTGAAACGAGGAACGAAAACATATCCACTGGATTTAGCTACAAGAAAGTCATCTATGACCTCAGTAAGAACTGTTTCAGATGGATATTTGGAATAAGAGACAAGTGAAATGCACCGAGGACTAAAAGGTGAGGAAATGAGAAAAGTATAAAATATCTTGAGAAGTTTGCTATAAAGAGGTGAGTGATAGAGAGGTTGAAAGAACAATTTTTTAAAATCAGTAATGACCTAAAAATGTTAAAAAGCTAAATGGAGAGGGGTGCCTGGGTGGCTCAGACGGTGAGCATGTAACTCTTGATTTCACCTCAGGTCATAATCCCAAGGTCTTGAGATATCCCAAGATATCCACGTTGCCCCTGTGCTGAGCATGGAGCCTGCCTAAGATTCTTTCTCTCCCCAACTCCTGTGTGCTCTCTAAAATAAAAAATTTTTAAATTAAAAAAAACAAACATAAAAATAAATTTTAAAAAAAGCTAATGGGAGGACTAGCTAATGAGAGGCAGAAATGGTGAAAATGTAAGTGAAAGAAGACAGGGAGAAATGGGGTCCAAAGGAAAATGGCAGGGGGGATGGGCAAGGGAATTTACCTTAGAAAGGACGAAATTGAGTAATCTGAGTATCAAATTAATAAAGATTTCAGGTAAACAATAGCGTGCTAGGGCGCTAATAGATAATTAGTGAGTATGATTGGTATAACCTTTCTGTAGACAATATGGCACAAAGTAACAAGACCTTTAAATATATTCATGTCCTTTGATGCTGAAGTTTCTCTTCTAATAAGGCATATCCTATGGAACTTATCAGACACGCCTGAAAACTGGGCAACAACCTGAATGTCCAATGGCTGGGGGGAATGGTTAAACATATTATGATACTTGTATATGATGGACCATTACATGTGAAGCCCCATTTCCACAGACTAGTGATAACACGTAATTGCCCTTGGTATCATATTAGGTGAGAAGAACAGAATAGAAAACAACATATTCCTGATGATCCCATTTTGGAAAAAAAGAAATCTTCATAAGCCACAGAGACACATCATTGCAAAGAAAAAAGCCTAATAAATTAAAAAAAAAATGTTAATATTGCATAGCTCGGGGTAATGAGGTCATGGGTGAGTTCTATTCTTCATACTTTTCTATATATACTAAAATTTATCATAAGCACACAATAATTGATAATCTCCCACAAATAAAATGTTAGTAAGAATAAAGAGATTATGATGAAGGTAGAAAGTTAGGGCACAAGAAGTTCTATAGTAAAAGAAGGAAAACTGGAAGATTACTAAAGTCACTCTTGCATAAAGCAGAGCTTTTTGTTTTCTTTGAAAGAATACTACTTAATGTTAGGTTGTCTAATGTTTGTTTACCTAGCACTTCCCATGCTCCAGGCACTGCTCGAAGTGTGCCACACATATCAACTCATGTAGTCCTCACAGGAACGTGGAGATAAATACTGTTATTAACTCAGTGTTACAGATGAGGAAACTGGCAGATGGGTTGCTCCAGGCCACAGAGCTTTAAGTGTCTGCGTTCCTCACCTGCAACATTCCTCCAATTACCCACTTAAGAAATCGAATCTGTGAATGAAAAGCAATGATGACTTTTTTCCTTCAAAGCTTCTGCGGTTTTATCATCACCTCCCCAACTCTTAACTCAAAGGCTGTTAACCTCACTGTGTGTTTAACAAACAGAAGATTCTTACAAATGCCTCATATCTGCCTGGTTCTCACCAAAAAAAGATGTGCTTGGGATTTCTTGCTCTATTATCCATCTTCTGTCCTTACCTTCCAACTCAGAGAGCTCAGCTGGTTTGGAAAATACATGTTCTTTTCATGGGGAACATGAAAAAACAACAACAAACAAACAAACAAACATGACACTTCAGACATTTTTATAGGGAAGAGAATTCCATCCCTATGTAGTAGTCTAAGAGTTGCTGAAAGATAAGCCCAGGGGTCACCACAGACTTGTGTATTTCTAGCTCTATATTAGAAAAGACTCTCCCTCAGATACAGCAGGAAAATCTGCTATTGTGCCCATAGGACATTAGGAAACCTGAACCCAAACCCAAGTGTCCCTACCTACTGTAGTAGTCCTATAGCTTTTTAGCAGCAAATAAAGAAACTACTGATGGGCAGCATAGGTAAACACACAGAAGTCACCTTGATGCAATGAATTCAGGTTCCTATAGTTCTCCAGCATCACGTCCCTGTACAGGTTCTTTACAGCAGGGTCCAGTTGTCCCCACTCTTCCTTGCTGAATTCCACAATCACATCTTTGAATGATATTGGTTCCTAAAATATTAAGTTTCTTTTTAATCAAAGGTCAGCCCCAAAAATATTACTAGAGAAGAAATGAATTTGGAAAGAATAGTGTAGGTGCCTAGAATATGTAAGAAATTGATGAAAATGTTTGGGGTTGTAAGTTTTGACAAACAGGTTATATTAGAGGCCTATCAACTTGGTACCTGCAAAAGGAAAATCAAGAGCAGTTTTTTCTCCTCATTTTGGTTGAGGAGAAAAAGACAGTTGGAATAACTATGGAACAAAAAATTACTGAAGAGTAAAAATACTTGACATAAAAGGAATTCAGAAGAGAAAGAAAGAGTTTCAGCTAGATTGACAGGAATTGTAATGAAGACGGAGACTCTGCTAGCAGAAAAGTTAGGGCATTTCCTCTCGAGAAATATAGCCTGCTAACTCCTTATCATTCAGGTCTCCCAGCCCAGCCCTTTCCTGATTACCCAAAGTAGCCACCCTCCTAGTCAGTGTCTACTGCATTATGCTTCTTTCTTTTCTTTGTAATTATTACTATCTGCAATTATCTTATTTGCTTGTGCTTGCCTGTCTACCTCTACTGTCATTTCTGCAAAGGCAGGGATCTCCTTTCGTTTACCATCACATAACCAGCCCTTGGACAAGTGGCATGTTAGGCACTGTGTCAATATTTGTTACAAGGGCCTTCACACCATCAACTGCTGCGTTTCCCTCTCCAGCATTCTCAACCTTGTCATGACGGGCACATTTAATCACAATGAGATACACAAATCTTTTCCCTTCCTCTACCTCAAAGCCAGATGTCTCTAAGATATCAGAGGACCTTGTGAGTAAATTATCTAGGTTAGTTTTGCCTACTTCCTCACCTACTTTCCTCAACCCTCCGCAACCTGGTTTCTATTCCCATGCCTGGTACCTCCGTGATGGTAAGTGAACGGGCACTACTCAAGCTGAATTTTCCTGAAATTTTAAAGGATTTATCCTTGAAATTTCTCATCCTTGGCTTTCACTGACATTATATCTTCTTGGTTTTTCTCTACCACTCTGGTTCTTTCATTTCAGCATCGTTTGAGGTTTCTTCTGCTCCTGCCTATTAAATGACATTACTCAGCATTCTGCCCTTGGCTCCCTTCACTTTCAATTCTAAACATTCTCTGGGTAGGCTCTATTTCTCTGGTTTAAATTATCATCTACAATCCTGAGGGAACACATGCACAGAAAAATACAAAGATTCAATATTTTCCGAAGAGTGTATCACCAACGGAAATAAAATAGATCCAATGTCCTATGGAAGAAGTAATAGTCTTATGTCCTTATATGGACCTATGTTTGGCAAAAGTTCAAAAACCAAAAAGAAAATGCAGGTCATTTCAGTAGAGAGCAGAATTCTAATTCACCTGGGAATTGCTAGTCAGTGAGTCAGCTTCCATTTTCTCCTTGATGCTCCCCTTCTGGAGCGGGACAGAATCCTTGCAGGGTGTCTCTGAGGAAGATGAAGGAAAACATTATGGAGACAGATTTCCCCCGGAGAAACATTTATTGATTTACAGTAGTAGTTTTAGCATGCTATTCATAAAAATCATCTTTAAAACTTTGGAAAAATAATGACATCAGGCACTATAAGCAATCAGAATCTCTAAAGGTAAGAGCTCAGATGTTATATTTTTTTTTTTATTTAAAAAAAATTTTTTAACGTTTGTTTTGAGATTGAGTGCTAGTTGGGGAGGGGCAGAGAGAGAGGGAGACTGTAGAATTCAAAGCAGGCTCTATGCGGTCAGCGCAAAGCCCGACATGGGGCACGAACCCATGAACCGCAAGATCCTGACCTGAACCAAAGTCAGATGCTCAACCAACTGAGCCACCCAGGTGCCCCTATTTTTTATTTTTTAAATGTATTTTATTTTTTAAAGTTTATTTACTTTTTTAAGAGAGATAGAGAATGAGCAGGGAGGGGCAGAAAGCAAGGGAGAAAGAGAATCCCAAGCAGGATCTGTACTGTCAGTGTGGAGCCTAATGCAGGGCTTAATTTCACAAACTGTGAGATCATGACCTGAGCCAAAATCAAAAACCAGATGCTTAACTGACTGAGCCACCCAGGCACCCCTAAAATTATTTTTTAATGAAAAAATTTGACAGGTAATCCAGTCCTGGGGATCCCAAGGGCTGCTGACAGGCTCTGAAGACATCTCTGGGTACTTGGAGGATAGTAGGTGTGACCTCTGAACTATTTGTCTTCCATTTGACCTGTGGAGACTAGTGTGGACAGTTGTAAATAAATGCCTTATGGCGTTAGCTGTGAAATCTTAAAAAAAAAAAAGTCACATATAAGTAGACTCATGCAGTTCAAACCTGTGCTGTTCAAGGGTCAACTGCATAAGAACAGATCAACTGACAGTAAAGATAGTTTTACTTCTTTTTCAATTAGGATGCCTTTTATTCCTTTTTCTTGTTTAGTTGCACTGGCTAGTACCTCCAGTATAATGTTGAAAAGAACTGGCAAGAGTGGGCATCCTTGTCTTGTTCCTTATCCCAGGGCAAAGTTTTAAGTCTTTAACCATTAAGTGTGATGTTTGCTGTAGTTTTCCACAGATGTCCTTTATCAGGTAGAAGGAATTCCCTTCTACTCCGAGTCTGTTGAATACTTTTATCATGAAAAGGCATTGGATTTTGTCAAATGCTTTTTATGTGTCGAGATGATCTTGTGAGTTTTCCTCTTAATTCTATTGGTTTTTTTGGTTTCAGAATTTAAAGATTCATCAGTTACATATAACACCCAGTGCTCATCACAAGTGCCCTCCTTAATGCCCATCATCCATTTAGCCCATCCCTCCACCCACTGCCCCTCCAGCAGCTCTCGGTTTGTTCTCTATAGTTAAGATCTCTTATGGTTTGCCTCCCTCTGTTTTTACCTTGTTTTCCTTCCCTTCCCTTATGTTCATCTGCTTTGTTTCTTAAATTCCACATGAGTGACATTATGTGGTATTTGTCTTTCTCTGACTTATTTCACTTAGCACAATACACTCTATTTCCATTCACATCGTTGCAAATGGCAAGATTTCATTCTTTTTGATAGCCGAGTAATACTGTATTGTGTATATAGGTGTGTGTGTGTATGTATGTATTTATAGAAGTAATGTATAAATATATATGTATATAAATATATACACACAATACATATACCACCTCTTCTTTAGCCATTCATCAGTCCATGGACATTTGGGCTCTTTCCATTTGTCTATTGCTGATTGTGCTGCTATAAACATTGTGCTGCATGTGCACCTTCGAATCAGCATTTTTATATCCTTTGGATAAATACTTAATAGTGCAATTGCTTCCCCTTAATTCTGTATGGTGTATAATGTTGATTTTCATATGTTGAACCATCCTATATTCCTGGGATAAATACCACTTGGTCATGGTGTATAATCTTCTTAATATGATGCTGGGTTTGCTTTGCTAGTTTTGTGATAGCTTTGTCTGTCTTTGGCATCAAGTTAAACTCATCATAGAATAAGGTAGGAAGTATTCCTTCCTCCCCTATTTTTTTAAAAAGTGTGAGAAACGGGTCCTGTGCTGACAGGTCAGAGCCTGGAGCCAGCTTCAGATTCTCTCTCTCTCTCTCTCTCTCTCTCTCTCTCTCTCCCCCCCCCCCCGTCTCTCTCTCTCTGCCCCGCCCCCACTTGCACTCAGTCTCTGTCTCAAAAATAAACAAACATTAAAAAAAATTTTTTTTTAAGTGTGAGAAAGATTGGTGTTAATTCCTTAAATTTTTAACGTTTATTTATTTTTGAGACAGAGAGAGACAGAGCATGAACGGGGGAGGGTCAGAGAGAGAGGGAGACACAGAATCTGAAACAGGCTCCAGGCTCTGAGCTGTCAGCACAGAGCCCGACGCGGGGCTCAAACTCATGGACCGCAAGATCGTGACCTGAGCCGAAGTCGGACGCTTAACCGACTGAGCCACTCAGGCGCCCCTAATTCCTTAAATTTTTGATAGAATTCACCAGTGAAGCCATCTAGTCCTTGGGTTTTGTTAAAATTTTTTTGATTACTGATTCTATCTTTTCTGTTGTTAAAGAGGAGTTCAGATTTTCTATTTCTTCTTGAATCAGTTTTGGCAGTTTGTGTGTTTTTGGAATTTTTCTACTTAATCTAAATTAATTTTTTGGTATATAATTGTTCATAGTATTTTCTTATAATCCTTTTGATTTATGCAAGGTCAGTGGAGATGTGCCTACTTTTATTCCTGATTTTAGTTATCTCATTCTTCATACTTTTCTTGTGTAGCTAAGCCTTTGTCAATATTGCTATTCTTTTCAAATGACCCACTTATGGTTTCATTGGTTCTATTGTTTTTCTGTTCTCTAGTTCATTTATCTCTTTTTAATCTTTCTAATTTTAATTTCTACATACTTGTGAATTTTCCAGATATCCTTCTGTTATTGATTTCTAATTCCATCCTACTGTGGTCAGAAAAGATACTTTGTAGGATTTAAATGTTTCTATTAATTGTGACTTGTTTTGGCCTAACATGTGGTCTATCTTGGAGAATGTTCCATGTGGACTCGAGAAGAATGTACATACTGCCACTATTGGGTAGAGTGCTACTTTAGTTTATAGCATTGTTCAAGTCTTCTATTTCCTTTTTTGTCTTTTTTCTAGTTGTTCTATCCACTAATGAAAGTGGGGTGCTAAAGTCTCCAACTAGTATTCTTGATCTCTTTCTCCCTTCCTTTCTGTCAGTTTTTGCTTCATATATTTGGGGCTTGATTGTTGCAGTTCTTGCTCACTTAATTACTTTTTTGAACTGATTTGTAAAGTCTATATTCTTTGTTGTGTGTGCCCACTTAAGTCTGTTCCCTTAGCTTAGTGGTCAGCTAGTGATTCCACATAGATTTCCTTAAATACCTGGAACCAAACCAAATCAAACAAAAACCCATTTCCTAGTCTTTGCAGATGTGCTGCATGTGTTGAGGCATGCCTTCACCACTTAGCCAGATAATTTTTTTCAACTTTACCTTCACCTTTAGTTCCTGCTTATGCAAAGCCTGAAGGCCAGTCAGAGGTGAGAGTTAAGGCCATATCAGGTGTTTCTGAACATGTGCCCAGCCTTCTAAATCTCTAGGGATACACAGAAACTTTTCAAATCCTTTATTCCCCAAAGCATCTCATACCCCAGCTTTCCCATTAAATGCTTTGACAAATGACCCCTAGGTGGCCACCTCAGGCCTGGGACAGTTCTGAGTCAGATAAAATAAGGGCAAGCCCTTTGGGTGGGTTCTTCAGAGAGCCAAGACAGAAACTAAAAACCTTTCTCAGTCCTCTATTACCCAGCAACCTGTCCTTTCCTTCTCAATTAAACTTCAAGAATTTTCTAGGGGCACCTGGGTGGCTCAGTTGGTTGAGCAATTGACTGGCTCAGGTCACGATCTTGTGGTTTGTGAGTTCAAGCCGTAAGCTGGGCTCTGTGCTGAAACTCTTGAGCCTGCTTTGGATTCTGTGTCTCTGTCTCTCTCTGCCCCTTCCCCACTCATGCTCTGTCTCTCTCTCTCTCTCTCTCAAAAATAAACATTAAAAAAGATTTAAAAAGAAAGAATTGCCTATAGTCATTTTGACATTCATACCTCATCCATCCATTCTTTTTTTTTTTTTTTTTTTTTTTGGTGGGGGGGGGGGCATGTGATAGGGAGAATAACAGACGCCAGAGATACCTACATCCCTAATCCTTGAATACATTGGCAAAAGGGACTCAGCAGATATGATCAAAGTTAAGGACCCTGAGATGAGGAATCATCCTGGATTATTTGGGTGATCATAATCTAATCACATGAATCCTAAAAAACAGAGAAGAGAAGGTTTCCCAGCTATGGTCAGTGAAAATGAGAGAGAGTGCAAACATGCATAATTAAGCAAGTGCATGTACTGTGACAACAGAATGGAGGGTAAGAGAAGGCAGTTGGAAAGGACATGGCTCAGGGGAGCCTGAGTGGCTCCCTCCGTTGAGCATCTGACTTCAGCCCGGGTCATGGTTTTGCGGTTCGTGCATGTGAGCCCTGTGTTGGGCTTTGTGCTGACAGTGTGAAGCCTGCTTTGGATTCTCTGCCTCCCTTTCTCTCTGACCCTCCCTTGCTTGTGCACACTCTGTCTCAAAAATAAATATTTAAAAAAATTAAAAATAAAAAAAGGGACATGACTCTCCACTGACAGCTTTCAAGATGGGGGTAGAAAATCATGAGGCCCAGAAAGGAATGCAGTCCTACCAATGCCTTGATTTTAGCCCAGGGAGACCCATGTTATTAGACTACTCATCTATAGACCTGTAGGATAATACATTTGCATTGTTTTAAGTCACTAAGTTTGTGGTCATTTGTTATGGCAGTAGTAGAAAAATAGTAGTAGAAAAAGTAGTAGTAGTAGAAAAAGTAGTAGTAGAAAAGTAGTAGTAGTAGAAAAATAAAACTAACTACACATAAGTACCACCTCAACTCCTTCTCTGAAACTGTTCTAAAGCTTAACAATAACTTCATAATCAACAATTTCAGTAAATTACTTTCAACACTCACTTAAAAAAATTTTTTAATGTTTATTTTTATTTTTGAGGGACAGAGAGAGACAGCATGAGTGGCAGAGGGGCAGAGAAGGAGAGAGACCCAGAATATGAAGTAGGCTCCAGGCTCTGAGCTGTCAGCACAGAGCCTGATGTGGGGCTCAAACTCATGAGCTGTGAGATCATGATCTGAGCCGAAGTCAGACACTCAACTGACTGAGCCACCCAGGTGCCCCTCAAAACTCATCTTAATACAACTTTTTCGCTGCACCATTATTAACACTCACTTCCTGAAGATTTCTCCTTTCTTAGCTCAAGATACTAATATTTCCTGGTTCTCTGATGTCCTAGATTACTGTTTTCTAGCCTGCTTACCTGGCTTTTCTTCTTCTGTTTAATCCGTTATTTCTTTTTCAAATAAGGACTACTGGATACCAACAATAATGATATCATCACTGTCCCCACTCAATAATTCTTTATCAAATATCTAATCAATTACCTCATGACTTATAAGGTCCACACATTCATATGACTGGTTATACATCTTTTACATTTCTTTTAATTTCTAAATCCCTCTTCCATACCCCTACTTCTCCCTTAAAATTATTTTGTTCTAGAAACTAGATTGCCTTGTAGTTTCTCAGAGTTTAGATTTTACTAATGGCATTCCCATGGTATAATTTAAAATGTTCCCCTCTCCTTTGTATTTCCTGTAATGGGTAGTTAGATCTATGGTGACTCTTAAATATTGATGTTCCCCAAGGAAATGTATTTCTCCTACTTCAATTCATACCTGTAAGTTTCCAAATCTTCTCTTTCTGAACACCAAAGCCACACTGTTAACTATGTATTAGTTTATTCATTGTGTATGGCCCATAGAGACCTCAAATTCAACATGCCACATAATTACTGTATAAATCCCCTCCCATAAAATCTGCTACTTATGCTCCATTCATGTAAGGCTGAGCACGGACATTTACATCAAATCTTATCTCATTCACCCCTTATATTCAGCCCATAATTCCTTTAGGTTCAAACTCCTGTTTTCCCAATGCTCCCTCATTCTTTTTTTTTTTTTAATGTTTATTTATTTTTGACAGAGAAAGAGCGTGAGTGAGGGAGGGGCAGAGAGCGAGGGAGACACAGAATCTGAAGCAGGATCCAGGCCCTGAGCTGTCAGCACAGAGCCTGATGAGGGGCTCGAACTCACAAACCATGAGGTCATGACCTGAGCCGAAGTCGGATGCTTAACCAACTGAGCCACCCAGGTGCCCCTCAATGCTCCCTTCTTTAACACTTCATCTATCTTAACAGATTTTCCAGTTTTCAGAGCCCTCATGTCCTTTACAGAAAAAGTTTATCAACATCTTATTTAAAGAGCCAGATAGTAAATATTTTGGGTTTTGCAGGCAATAGTTTCTCTGCTATACCTAATCAACCCTGGTCATAGTATGAAAACAACTGTGGCCAAAATGTAAATAAGTGGGCGTGGCTGTGTTCCAAAAAAACTACCTCCAAAAATATTGGCGTTTGGGCCATAGTCTGCCAACCACTCCCTCAATACTGATATCAAAATTTTTAAGTTTATTTATTTTGAGAGAGAGAGAGAGAGAGAGAGAGAGGAAATTCCAAGCAGGCTCCATACACTCAATGTGAAGCCTGACGCTGAGCTTGATCCCACAAACAGTGAGATCATAACCTGAGCCGAAATCAAGAGCTGGATGCTTAAACAACTGAGCCACCCAGGCGCCTGGGTATCAAAATATTTTAAAAGGCAAATCGAATCGATTTCCCTACCCAATCTGTGAGATCTCATTCTCTAAAAGCCAGGTAAGCAGGCTAGAAAGCTTTCTATTTCCTACAGAATAAAATCCATGCCTCCTGATAAAGTCCTTCATGATCTGGCCCTTGATACCCTCTAGCTTCAGAAAAATGGAATTTCTTTTCAAATGGAAAGACTCCATTACTTTTCTTTTTAAGGTTCATTTTTTTTTTCTTTTTAATTGAGGTATAATTGACACATAATGTCATACAGTTGACCCTTGAACAACACAGGGCACCAACCTCCTGAGCAGTTGGAAATCTGTGTATAACTTTTAATTCTCCCAAATTTTAACTACTAACAGCTTACCACTGACAGAGCCATAACAATAAGCACTGTAACGCATATTTTATGAATGTATTACATTCTGTATTCTTATAATAAAGTAAGCTAGAGAAAAAAATGTTCAAAAAATCATAAGAAAAAATACATTTACAATACTGTCTGTATTTATTAAAAAAAAATCCATGTATAATTGGACCCACACAGTTCAAACCCATGTTGTTCAAGGGTTAACTGTATTAGCTTCAGGTATACAACATCATGATTCAATTATATATATTGCAAAATGATCATAAGAAGTCAGGTTAACATCAGTCACCATATATAAATTTTTTTTCTTATAATGAGAACTCTTAAGATCTAATCTCTTAACAGCTTCCAAATATGCAATACAGTATTATCAACTATAGTCACTATGCTGTACATTATATCCCTATGACTTATTTATTTTGTACTTGGGAGTTATATTTTATACCTTGTGACTCTCCACCCACTTGGCCCATACCCCACCTCTGGCAACCACCAATCTGTTCTTGTATCTATGAGCTAATTTTCCTTTTTTTTTTTTTTTTTTTTTTTTTTTTTCAGATTCCAAGTAAGGGTCAACTATTCTACCACCAACTCTTTACATTCTTACCTTCATCTTTAAGCATTCCAATCACATCCTCTATGAGGGTCACCACTTCCTTGCTGTTCTTTGGATGTTGTAAATTCACCCAAGTCCTAATGTCTTCAGGGAGAATTGTCAGAAATTGTTCCAGCACCAACAGCTCTAGGATCTGTTGCTTTGTATGAACTTCTGGTTTCAGCCACTGAAGACAGAGCTTCCAGAGTTGGCACAGGGCTTCATGAGGTCCAGACACATCCAAATACTGGAAATGTCTGAACTTTCGACGAGAGGCCTCAGAGTCACATGTTTCCATGACTGGGATGGATTCCTGCTGCCAAGACACATGTGCTTTCAGGGCCTCACTTTGTTCATGTAGAGTCAGGCTTTGAGGTTTTGAGATAGCCATCAACTTGTTCAGAGGCTGCATCTTCCCAGATAGAACTCCCACTATAGTTCCAATTTGTTTTACTAGAGGATTCTAATAATTCTTGGGTGAAGCACATGTGTACTATATATATGCAATGTGATTTGAACCAAGATCTATCTCAATAAGAGAAAAGTTCCAGGAGCTTCAGATACAAAGCCAACATTCTGGTACCTGAGGAAATGAAAAAAAGATACCAATATGACCTATATCTAACGAACACGTTTTAGCATATTGCCAAAAGATAAAATACAAGTAATATTCTTAAAATTGTCCAATAAGATAAATATTATGGATTATACTTCCATTCTTGTTTCTTTCTTATAACGAGAAAATATGCTGTCCCTTCCCAATCACCTACCAAAAAGAAAATACACAGACATCACACAAAAAGTGATAAATGAAATAGTCCTTTAAAAAAAAAAAAAAAACTCACAATTTTTTTTTTTCAACGTTTTATTTATCTTTGGGACAGAGAGAGACAGAGCATGAACGGGGGAGGGGCAGAGAGAGAGGGAGACACAGAATCGGAAACAGGCTCCAGGCTCTGAGCCATCAGCCCAGAGCCTGACGCGGGGCTCGAACTCACAGACCGCGAGATCGTGACCTGGCTGAAGTCGGACGCTTAACCGACTGCGCCACCCAGACGCCCCAAAAAACTCACAATTTAATTGCAATTAGGTTTCTCCTGTATCAGGTGACAACACATTTTTGCTTTAAAATTAAGCAAAACAAATATTCAGAAGGATATTTAGGTTATTAAGGCTTTATACTAGAAAAGCCTAAAAAATCTCTTTCTAAATTCTCAATAAATATCAGTAAGGTTATATAAAATGAGAACAGAACACACCACTAGAACTTAAGAAACAATTATTTAAAAAATAAGAGAATAGGGGCACCTGGGTGGCTCAGTTGGTTAAGAGTCCGACTTCGGCTCAGGTCATGATCTCATGGTTTGTGGGTTCGAGCCCCACATCAGGCTCCGTGCTGACAGCTCAAAGCCCGGAGCCTACTTCAGATTCTGTGTCTCCTTCTCTCTGCCCCTCCCCCACTCCTGTTCTCTCTCAATCTTTCAAAAAAAATTAATTAATTTAAAAAAAAGGAGAATAAATAGGAGTCATTCATTGTTGGGGGTAAATCAGAAAGTACATTCTAATGATACAAAAACAGACACACAGATCAATGGATAGAGAGCCAAGGAACAAATCTACACCTCTATGTTCAATTC
The DNA here is from genome assembly GCF_018350155.1 of Leopardus geoffroyi. NCBI lineage: Eukaryota > Metazoa > Chordata > Mammalia > Carnivora > Felidae > Leopardus > Leopardus geoffroyi. Next base: position 64,154,049 of record NC_059329.1, on the reverse strand, counting down.
GCCTATGAGAAAGCAGGCAAGAATACACAATGGGGAAAGGATAGTCTTTTCAATAAATGGTGTTGGAAAACTGGACAGCTACATGCAAAAGAATGAAACTGGACAACTTTCTTACATCCTATAAAAAAATAAACTCAACATGGATTAAAGATCTAAATATGAGACCTGAAGCCATAAAACTCCCAAAAGAAACAGAGGTAGTTAATCTTTTGGACATTAGCCTTAGCAATGTATTTATGAATATGTCTCCTTAGGCAAGAGAAACAAAAACAAAAATAAGCTACTGGGACTATAACAAAATAAAAAAGCTTTTGTACAGTAAAGGAAACCATCAACAAAATAAAAAAGCAACCTACTGAATGAGAGAACATATTTGAAAATGACATCACTGATAAAGGGTTAATATTCAAAATATATAAAGAAATTATACAATTCAACATACACATATACACACACACACACAAATAATTCAATTAAAAAATAGGCAGAGAACCTAAACAGACATTTTCCCAGAAAAGATACACAGATGGCCAACAGGTACATGAAAAGATGATCATCAGGAAATGCAAATTAAAACCACAAGGGGGTATCATTTCACACCTGTCAGAAAATGGCTAATATCAAGAAAACATGAAATAACAAGTGTTGGTATGAATGTAGAGAAAAGGGAACCTTATGCACTGTTGGTGGGAATGTCAATTGCTGCAATCACTGTGGAAAACAGTAAGGAGTTTCCTCAAAAAATTAAAAATAGAAATACCATATGATCCAGGAATTTCACTACTGGGTATTTAGCCAAAGAAAATGAAAACACTAATTTGAAAAGATATATGCACCCCTATGTTTACCGAATTATTTACAATAGCCAATATATGGAAGCAACCCAAGCGTCCATCCATAGATGAATGGATAAAGATGTAGTGTGTGTGTGTGTACATATGTGTGTATGTGTATATATATGTATATACACATACACATATATATAAATGGAATATTACTTAGCCATAAAAGGAGGTGATTTTGCTATTTGCAACAACATGGATGGACCTAGAGGGTATTATGCTAAGTGAAATAAGTCAAACAAAAATGAATTCCTTATGATTTTACTTATGTGGAATCTAAAAACCAAAACAAATGAACAAATAAACAAATCACACAGACTCTTAAATATAGAGAACTGGTGGTTGCCAGAGTGGAGGTGGGTGGTGGGGGGGTGGTGGGGATCGGCAAAATAAAGGGGATTAGGAAGTACAAACTTCCATTTTGAAATAAGTAAGTCACGGAGATGAAAAGTACAGCACAGGGAATATAGGCAATAATATTGTAATAATGTATGGTGACAAACAGTGACTACACTTATTGTAGTGAGCATTTTAAGTACTATATGGAACTGTGGAATCAATATGTTATCCACCTGAAACTAATACAACATTGCAGGCCAGTTTTACTTCAATTAAAAAAAGAGTGCATTCCCAGACTAAAATGATTAGAAGTTTTCACTTGTTAGGACTCATTATCAGCCAGTCTGCAATGTCCACCAGGGAAGTAATAGGCTCAGCTAAACATTTAGACTCACATGACTACCATGGGCCATATTTGGCACTAGTTGTTCAGAAGGTCTCTGGACAGAAAACACAGCTTGCTAGCCGAGTAACTGGCATTGTTCTTCAGTGGGAGTCCTCACAGAGTAGAGCTCAAGTCAAGAGATCTACATAGGTTGTGCAGAAAGCACATTGACTTAAAGCCTTCCCACAAGAGCCAGAGTCTTTTTTTAACAACTCTGAGCACAGCACTCAGGGTTCCCCAAAGAACTTCCCCCATTAGGAGAATCATCACATTCAGGGAAGTTCAGATACAGCTTTCTACCTGACTTACAATTCTCCCAGTCTGAAAGCAATTGAACTTTCAGGGTTCATGTTTTTAAAAATATAATTTATTGTCAAATTGGTTTCCATACAACACCCAGTGCTCATCCCAACAAGTGCCCTCCTCCATGTCAGGGTTCATTTTTTACTATATACCTCTAAGCCAGTGGTTTTCAGGGGCAATTTCCAGGGGAAATCTGACAATTCTGGAGACAGTTTTGATTATCACAACTGGGGGCTCTTACTGGCATCGGGTCAGAGAAGCCCAGGGATCCTGCTAAACATCCTACAATGCGTAAGATTGTGCTCAATAACAAAGAACTATCCAGCCTAAAAGGTCACTAATTCCAAGGTAAAGAAATCCCTGCTAGGGGCGCCTGGGTGGCGCAGTCGGTTAAGCGTCCGACTTCAGCCAGGTCACGATCTCGCTGTCCGTGAGTTCGAGCCCCGCGTCAGGCTCTGGGCTGATGGCTCAGAGCCTGGAGCCTGCTTCCGACTCTGTATCTCCCTCTCTCTCTGCCCCTCCCCCGTTCATGCTCTGTCTCTCTCTGTCTCAAAAATAAATAAAAACGTTAAAAAAAAAAAAAAAAAAGAAATCCCTCCTATAGAAAATACATAGTGACAAAGAGTACATACTTTGGAGTCATACTGACAGGAGGTTAAATAGCAGCTGTACTAGTAACTACATGTATGAAATTAAGCAAATTAGTTAACCAAAACCTGAATTTTCTCAATTGTAACATGGATATAATAATATCTATCTGACTGAATTACAGTGATTAAAAGAACTCTCATCCACTTCTTGTAAGATAATAAACACTCGATACCCATTTTGTTGAGAGTTTTTATCATAAATGGATGTTGAATTTTGTCAAATGCTTTTTCTGCATCCACTGAAATGATCATATGATTTTTATCATTCATTTTCTCAATGTGATGTATCACACTGATTTGCAGACATTGCAAATCATTTATCTGGTAAGAGATTAATATCCAAAGTATATCAGGAATTCATACAACTTTATAACAAAAGAAAATTAGACTTGAAAATAGGCAGAAGATTTGAATATTTTTCCAGAGAAGACATTTGAACATTTTTCCAAAGAAGACATACAGATGGCCAGCAGATACATGAAAAATGCTCAGCAGCATTAATCATCAGGTAAATGCAAATCAAAAGCACACTGAAGTATCACCCCACACATTTTGAAGGATTATTTCCAAAAAGAGAAGACATACCAAGTGTTAGGATGTGAAGAAAAGGAAACCCTTGTACATTGTTGGTGGCAGTGTCAATCGGTGAATCCACTGTGGAAAACAGTATGGACATTCCTTAAAAAATTAAAATAGAACTATTGTCTGATCCAGCAATTCCATTTCTGGATATTTATCCAATAAAAATGAAAACACTAACTGGAAAAGATATATGCACCCTCATATTCATTGCAGTACTGTTTACAATAGCCAAGACATGAAAATAACCTAAGTGTCCATCAACAGATCAATGGATAATGAAATTGTGTGCATGCATGTGCATGTGTGTGTATATACATATAGGAATATTATTCAGCCATAAAAAGAATTAAAATCTTACCATTTGAAACAAATGGATGTACCTTGAGGGCAATATGCTAAGTGAAATAAAGTCAGACAAAATACCGCATGATCTCTCTCATGTGTGTAACCTTAAAAACAACAATAACAAAAAACAAAATTGGTAGTTGCCAGAGGAGAAGGGTGGTAGGTGGGAGAAATAGGTATAAGGGGCCAAAGGTTAAATTTAAAAAAGCCTGAAGCAATGGGCAAAATATCAATTTTCAATACTTTCCATTGTGTTTTTTAAAAAAATATTTAGAGAAAGAGAGTGCGCGCACACACGCAACCCCAGGAGGAGCAGAGAGAGGAGGACAGAGGATCCAAAGCGGACTCCAGGCTGAGAGCAGCCAGCTGCCAGCCCAATGTGGGGCTTGAACTCATGAACCACAAGATCATGACCTAAGCTGAAGTTGCACACTCAACCGACTGAGCCACGCAGGCGCCCCTCCATATGTCTTATTGCAACCATATAATAACCACTTAAAAAACAAAACAAAACACAACACTCAGTAGATTTTCATATATACGTGTGTACGTCTGCTTGTTAGCAGATCTTACAGACTGGCCAAAAGTTAGTTCACAAAAGTATTTCCTGACCTCATCTATTGGCAATGTCTACCTGAAAGATTATTCAACATTCAAATAAAGATTAGTATATGGAGCAAAAGAACAATATAGAGAGGCCTATGAAAAGAGAGTGCAGAAGGAAAAATGCACAATGCTCAAAAAAGTCAAGGCAAGAAAACATTTTAGAACACGTACTGACTTTCTGAAGAAAAAAAACAAGTTTGGAAATGAGTGGAATCTGTAAGACTGAAGGCAAAAGAAAATACACAATAGCACTGTACTCTAGTTGATAAAGTTCTTTCCTATGGAGATATACATTAACAATTCTGACACATTATGCATGTATATCGGAATTGAACAATAAGTACATGCACTGCAGATTGTGAGAAGCAGCTTTCTTAATGTTTGAGTAGGAGTTTTCAGATAATCAAAGGAAAGAAGCTAGAATGGCTCAAGTGGTAATGAATTAGAGTTGGAGATATCAATATGAACTTCTGTGTAGCTTAATATAGATAAAGGTGGTTACATACAGAAATATTTATAGATATTTATATATACAGGGATTAGTATGCATGCATATATTTCCTAGCTCTGTCAGCTGAGCTGGCCTAGAAGCAAGGACATCCCAGGACCAACAATAACACTTAGCTCCCAGGTTTCAGTTTCTAATACCATACTTCAATAAAAGGAACCAGGGCTCCACGGAAAAATGGCTGATTTTAAAACTGGAGAAAAAAATATACAAGAAGAGGTGGAGCATCTTGAAGTACTAGAAACTAAACAAAAGCTCAAAAACAAAAACACATTTACTGGGGCACATCAAAAGCACACCGGAGCCAAGCGAAAGAGCTCCCAATGGCCAAAGCTGGAACAATATTAGTAATAAATAATCTAACTATAAAATTAATGCCCCTAGGCTATATTAATACAGATGACTGACTCAATCAATAAATGAGGTAGAATAGACAAATCCCCCATACAGAAGAGTCCAAATAATTTGTGTAGATATTCAGCCCTCTAGGAGGTACAGAACTCTCTATCCCTGGAGTTTGGACTCTGCATAGTGAATTTCTCACAAAAAAGAATATACAGGAAAAAGGAAAAAGAGTAAATTTATAATGGAGAAACCTAAAATATATACCTCAACAAGTGATCAAAGTTAACACCAATAATGACAGGTCATGTTGACAGTATGTACCTTTGAGATGGTGTGGTAGAAATAGCACTTTGTCTCTGATTTTCCTTCTCTAAACCCATAACACCAGTCTAATCATGAGAAGGATTCTAACAGACAAATTCTAATAGATGGTCTTCCTATAAAATACCTGACCAGTACTCCTCAAATCTGTAAAGGTCATTAAAAACAAGTCTCAGAAACTATCCCAGCCAAGAGGAGCCTCAGGAGATATGATAACTAAATGTACTGTGGCATCCCAGATGGGATCCTGATCAGAAGAAGGACATTAGGTAAAAATTAAAGAAGTATGAATAAAGTATGGACTTCAGTTAATATATATATTTCACTGACTGTAACAAATGTACCATATTAATTTGTTACTAATAGAGGAAATGGGGATGGGGTGTATGGGAACTCTCTGTACTATACTCTCAAATTCAGTTAAGTAAGGTTTTACTTTGAAAAGTCAACACCCACATTAAAAGCCTTAGTTCTCCTCAGATGGTTTATTCAATTTATTTAGGAAAGAACTTTTTGTGGGAGGAAGGCACTGAAGCTGAACTGCCTCTTTATATAAGTGGGAAGGGAAATGGGAAGTTAGGGAGATGACTGAAATAGATGTTACACTTGATTCCTATGTTCTATTTGATTCTCACTCCCACACTCTGTTGGAACTGTTTATGAAACAAATAGGCAGTTTCCACCTCCACTGTGGTTACCTCATAGTACATTCTAAGTTGTGGCCTTTTCTACATTGTTTCTTAAAACTATGTTTCTCTCCACTCCCCATCTTGTAAAATTTTTTTTTTTTTTACATTTTTATTTATTTTTGAGAGACAGAGCACAAGTGGGGGAGGGGTAGAGAGAGAATGAGACACAGAATACGAAGCAGGCTCCAGGCTCTGAGCTGTCAGCACAGAGCCCGATGTGGGGCTTGAACTCACAGAGATCGTGACCTGAGCCGAAGTCGAACGCTTAACTGACTGAGCCACCCAGCACCCCCTCCACTCTCCATCTGGTAGAGATGTACTGACACCATTTATATGCTCCTTAGGACCCCTTTACATGTCTGCCAGACACAGGGCAAAGTGGATCAACTGAAGGAAGAATATTTGAGACCCAACACAAACCTTCTCTAAAGCTTAAGGAAAGCACAGGTTCATTAAAAAACAAAAGAAAGTTTCAAAGTGCTTAAGAGGTATCACGGAGTCCCAGCAAAAGACTAAACTATATGCCCAGATACTTTTTTAATTAACATAAAGGGAGAAAGCAGGGGTGAGGGTTGGAGGTGAGGGAGGTGAGCAGTTCACAGGCAAAATGTTAAAAAATAAAACGAAACACCAAGGAAGCACAAAAATTAAAAAATTAAAGGTGGAAAGAATAACAAGGATATCCACTATAATGGTAAATGTACTGGGTAAAAATTTTCACTATATAAACACTCAAGAGACATGGAAAACAAAAGAACTGCAAAGTTACAAATAAAGGGATTAAAAACCTAACAAGCAAATGTAAACAATACATAGGGATAAAATGAATTAAAAAGCCCACAGGGCACCTGGATGGCTCAGTTGGTTAAGCCTCTGACTGGGTTCCAGCTCAGATCATGATCTCACAGTTCGTGAGTTCAAGCCCTGCATCGGGGACCACACCCCTGGTGCGGGGCCTGCTTGGGATTTTCTGTCTCTCTCCCTCTCTGCCCCTCCATGGAGCACTCCCTTGTGTGTCCTCTCACTCTCTCTCAAAATAAATAATTAAAAACTTAAAAAAAAAAAAAGCACAAGTGTATTAAAGTAGACAAAAAGCAAACTTTAAATGAAGGTACAACTTATAATGAAATACGACTTATTAAATGTACCAAATAATGTAACTGGAATATGTTTATGGCAAAATCCTCAGAAAACAAAAGATGAAATCAACAAGGACACAACAAATAAATCCTTAGCAAATAAGCTATATCCTTAACAGATAAACTAAATCCTTAATCCTTAACAAACTAAAATTAAGTAATAATATAGTGGATATGAAAAATGTGCTTAGTGTGATGTAATGTAGTTTCTATTCAAGCACTTATGAAAATGTTTACAAAAGCTACTATGTATGAGGCTACAAAAAAACTCAATAAATAAAAAGTATCTACCCGTGAACAGACTACATTTATCATTAGAATGAAAACTACAATTTGACACAAAAAACATTCTCAACTAATTTGAAATTTAAACTTTGTTTCTAAAATACACCTCAAAAGACAAAAACAATGGACGTCAAAATCTATAGAGCACGGTTCAAGCTCCACTGTTAGGCAATGTCAAAGACATATGTAATTAAACAATAATGAGATAAACATTCAACTCAAAGTGAGAAAAAGCAACAAAATATACTAGGAATTTATAGGTTAAGTATATAAATTAATAAATTACTCGGTATCAATAATTATAGAGCTAGAAGGACAGAGATGTTCAGGACGACATGCTTGCATTTACGATTTCAAAAAGGGAACAGTTTGGGTGACAGAACGTCCAAGGTACGACTGTGACTGCGAGAAGCTTAAGTGGTCTGTATGCGATGAACACGGGAATAAACAAAGTCAAGAACTGAAGTTTAAGCTCTAGTACTAACAAACATCTTTCAGGACGATGGTGGCAGTCAGAATGAAGCGTTAACTGTGAGCCACTACCACTGGAAGGGAGGGTTCAATAAGGCGCAGGTGACAGGAATCTGGGGCGTTAAACAAGCAGGTGACACAGGTTCAAAGGATTTTATAGCATTGAGGAAAAATGGAACAGGGGCCAATTATGTGGGCAAGGTAGCATCTGTCGGTGAAGAGGGTTGTTTTAAACCTCATAGGTAGAGCAGAAGCTTGAGTTGAAAACAGCCTTGGAGATTAGCGCAGGTAGAGGAGCAGAAAGCAGTTTGCAAATGAAGCGTCTGAAATTTGAAAGACGCCTTGAAGTTTAACTGTTTGGAGGAGTAACAAGGAATGACTGGGAAAGAAGGCAAGTTGCAATGAAGGTTTCCTTATTTTCTTTTCCAGCTGATGGATCCAGTCACACTTGGTATTTCCACGAGGAATCAATACCAGTCATTCCCGAACCCACTAATGAAGATACTTTCCCCAGGTCAAGTGCCTGCAGATTGCCCCCGTTACAGAGTGGAAGAGAGGGCTGCACTAAACGCTGCTCAGGCCTCCTCTCCCACGCACCGATTTCCTTCCGCAGCCCGCGCCTTCCCCGCCACTGGTGACCCCTCCAGGTGGTCCCGCAGAGACTGCGGGGCGCGGCGCCGGAATCCTCTTAACTGCGCACAAGCCGACGCCCTCCAGCGGGATTCCCAATTCCGCGCACCCGCGCCCTCGTCGCCCGCTGACCCCGGCGATACCTGCGGGCACAGCTCCCAGCCGGCACTCTGTTCACTCACACCCAGGCGCCAGTTCCGACAGGAGCCACGGAGGTCTCTGGCCTAGCGGGCGGAAAGAGGCGGCGTGGGTAATCACGCCGGAACTAAGAAACCGTGACCACACCCGCCTATTAAACGCCAACGCCGCCGCCCCTCTGGGTCTCCTAAAGGCCAAGGCGAGCCTCGGGCGCACGCACGCGCACAGGCCCTGGGAGGAGCCCCCAGCGGCCCCTGCGGCCTCAGTCTGCAGAGTAGACTGGGGGCTTCTCCCAGTCCCGCCCCCTTCCTCAGCCCCGCCCCCTCCGTAGACTTTCGTCCAACCCCAGGGCCACGAACGAATGGATGCGGGCTTCCGGTAGGGTGGAGGCGAGGGTAAGGCGCAGGGAGAATGGCATCTCAAACATTCTTTGCTTCCCCCATCCCATCCCAGAAAAGTGTCCAAAATCTTCCTCACCTCTTCCGTGCCCCCCCCCACTTGAGTGGAACCAAAAAACGTGACAGAATTTCGAAAGGATACCAATTTGTATATAACATGATTTTCACTGATTTTATTGATTCACTCATTCATTCATTCTGTTTTGCAACCAAGTAAAAAGTCTCGTGCAAGATCATGAGTTCAGTTTTGGCTGAGTTGAGTTTGAGATACTTTGTGACATCCAAGAAGCAATGTCAAATAGGCATACGGATCGAGGAGTCTGGAGACCTTAGAGGTGTCTGGGGCCCCCGGTGTAAAATTTGTGTCAATTCTGGGTAGATGATAGTTGATACTATGAGTGAGGATGACATTGTAGAAAGACCAAAAAAGAGAAAATACTAAAATGAAAGGGCCCAGGATTGAGCCCCAATGGAAGAACTCAAAATAGTAAATCAGGGAGAGCCTCCCAGAAAAGGAGCTTTACATCTAGAGCACGAATTGACCAAAATAAAACAAAAGGGGAATTAGATATTTTTTTTGCCAACTTCCTCTGTGCTCACTACTATCATAAGCAAATTATAAATATCATCTCACTCATCACCACGACACTATAAGGTAGATGTTATCATTCCCCAATCTGTTGAAACTAAAATCTGGCAAAGCTAAGCTCCAAGCTCAGATCACTTCATATTTGCATCACTGCTATTCACTCAATGTTTCAATACTTAGAGAGCCATTAGTAAGTTTTGACAGAATTGTGGAATGACATTTTCCAAGATTGGGGGTATGGTGTGTGCTATGAATTGTTTGCAATGAGGCTGACCTTTATGAAAGTCACATTAAATTAGCTAGGCAAAATCAAAATTTTAACTTGTAAGTGTTGCCAGTAAATAGGCTCGAATATGATCTATAGCTGATTAAAGAACAGAGAAATGGAAAAAGCACAAAGTAGGAAGGAGAAGGACCAGCCTTTCTCCTCTCATACCTTTCATACATATGAGGTTTCTGGCCACTTACCTTCAGAGGTCCACGGAAACACTGACACTGCTCTCTAATTGAATAGGGTAATTTTCAGGTTGCAGTCACCTCACTAAAGGTTTTTTTAGTTTATTTTTTAAAGTTTATTTATTTTGAGAGAGAGAGAGACGGGGAGGGGGGAGGGGGAGGGGTAGAGATGGAGAGGGAGAGAGAATCCCAAGCAGGCTCTGCATTGCCAGTGCAGAGTCTGACACGGCTCGAGCCCACCAACAGTGAGATCATGACCTGAGCCAAAATCAAGAGTTGGTTGCTTAACTGACTGAGCCACCCAGGTGCCCCAGGTCCAGATATCTTTTAATGGAACAATCTTATGATTGTTCTTGCAATATATGACTTTTATTGTGAAGGTAAAACTAACTGGGACTTGATCCTTAAGATTCATACAGTTGTCTGCTACAGACTCCATTTCCTTCTAGCATCATGACATCTAGGTCTTCTGAATTAGAACCTAATTCAGCATACAGAGAAAATTTAAATCAACACTTTTCCTAGGCCACACATTCATTCAGCAAATTTTTATTGAGAATATGTGACTAGTACAGACATTGTACTAGCAGTAGGAAACACATTAGTAAACACAATCAGGGGTGCCTGGGTGCCTCAGTTGGTTAAGCGCCTGACTTCAGCTCAGGTCATGATCTCACAATTCGTGGGTTCAGGCCCCTCGTCAGGCTCTTTGCTGACAGCTCGAAGCCTGGATCCTGCTTCAGATTCTGTGTCTCACTCTCTCTCTGTCCCTCCCCCACTCACGCCCTGTCTCTCAAAAATGAATACACATTAAAAAAAAATTTTAAACACAATCAGATGAGGACTGTCTTAATGCCCAACAGAAGCATTCCCTATGCTAAGCTCACTCAACTCTTCTGTGTTCTTCACTCAACATTCTATATTCTACATATTCTCATAATGTTGTGTTATGTACATTATGAGTTATACTGGTCAGTTTGGAATGTATAGGTTGTCAAGACATTAGTGGGGGTGATTTGGTTTCATAGGCCATGGGTAATGGACATTTGTCAATTTTTGGCTTCTGATCATTTGAGTACCTTTTCCATATTTATGGCCTTCTGTGAATCATGGGCTAGTAACAGCCTATCTGCCTCCACAGAAGCTGAATACACCTGAAATTCACTTTCTTTGCCTTAATTGCAGCTATTGTATAGCATGTAACTTGGACTCAATCAATTAGATACACTCAGTCTAGACTGAATTAAGAGCTAGTGACATGAAAAAGCAAGGACAGCAAACCATTTCTTTTCTTTTTTTAGAAATAGACTTTACTTTTCAGATCAGTTTTAGACTTGCAGAAAAACTGAGAAGTACCCTTAGTTCCTATATACCCACTTATCTTCCATTATTATTGTGGTATCTTTGTTACAATTAAGAAAATCAACATTGATATCTTATTAACAAAAATTCATACTTCATTTGGATTTTCTTTGTTGTTCTTTTCTTTCCCCTCATATCCTTTTTTCTGATTCAGGATCTCATCCAGGATGCCACATTACATTTAGTTGTCATGTCTCCTTAAGGCTTCCTTGGCTGTGACAGTTTCTCAGACTTGTTTTTGATGACCTTCACAGTTTTGAGGACTACTGGTCATATATTTTATAGGAAGCTCATGTATTAGAATTTGTCTGATGTTTTTCTCATGATTAGACTGAAGTTATGGGTTTAGGGAAGGACAATCACAAAGATAAAGCGCTATTTCCATCACATCATCTCAAGGGTATATATATATCAACGTGACTTATCACCATTGCTGTTAACCTTGATCACCTGACTGATGTAGTGCTTGTCAGCAGATAACTTTTTTCTTTTTCTGTCAGTGGCAGAGGAAGCACCAACTCCCAATTTCCAGCCTCAGCGAATCAGCAGCTTCCTCTGCAGGGCCTGGGCTGATGGTGTTGGCAGAGTAAAGTGCGCCATCTAGTGCTAAATGGCAGTGATGTTCTCATGACACCCATTCTGTGACAGGATTTTGGCCTGTAGTTCTGGCTGCGGGACCACAATTACCATTGTTTCAGTATTTTTCCTTTTAGCTTAAATCACACATAGTCAGTCTCTATTACTTACAACTAAGAACCCTAATCATATATTATCTTTATTATTATTTTGGGGTGTATGCACTAAATTTTTTTCTTTAGAAGCATTCTGACAATTTATTCCCTCTCACTATAGCAGGAGATATATCATATTTTTTGTTGGTTTGTTCGTTTTGAGAGAGAGAGAGAGAGAGATAAGCTTCTATTAGTAATGTGAAAAATTCCCACTGGCATCTATTTTGATGGAATGAATGGGAGCATAATTCTCTCAGCATTTGAGTTATCCATTCCTGTGTGTTATAACAAACCATCTCAAAACTTAGTGCCTTAAAACAGTAACCATTTTATTTTACTCAGGAGTCTGTGGTTTCAGAATTTGGAGTGGGAATGGAAAGTATTGGTAATGGCAATATTAAAGATATGACCATGGAGCGAATGGCTGAGATCATTGGAGGAATGAAGATCAGGGAATTCTGAGAATACAGATATTTGAATATTTGATTTTATGTGAAAATTAGATAACTAAGATCTATAACAGGAGCAGTGTCTTGGGAAAGTGACAGTGATCCAGAGCTTAAAGTCTTCAAGGAAAAGGGGGAAGTGACTTAGGAATCTAAAATAAAGTAAAAATCTCACAATCCCACTTTCTCAGCCACCCCTATTTCTTCCTTCTTCCCCATGGTGAGACTTCTCCAAATTAGTGTTCATATATTCTGTTCACATTGTCTTACTTTTCCTCCTGTTACTGAAATAGATTTCATTTAGATCATCACAGGCAGCCAAGTCACCAACTTCACATATTAGTGTTTTGTCCTTGTCTATATCACTTCAACTAGCACATTCTGTTTGAATGAGTTTCCTCTGATCCTCATGCCCAGATTGGTGTTTGTCTATTGTAGTGCACCTCCAGTAATTTTAAAAGAATAGTAACAAATGCAAAAATGTGTATTAAAACACATTATGTGTCAGTCATTGTTCTGGATGTATTGGATACAATCAGAGTTGGATATGATAAAATAAGAGCTCAATAAGTTATTTTAAAATGAATGCATGGATGCATGAATGAAGGAAATAAGAAATATAGCTACTAGATTTTTTTACTTCACTGGGGAGGTCTTCTACTGAAGAGTCAGTAGTTCCTGACTCATATCCATGGTAACTGTAGAATGGTTACCATGGAATCCCCTCTAGACATGTGATTGGCTAAAGTTGGGGAAAAATATGCAAAGTGCTGTCAGCCAGATTGTTTGGACTAAGGGTTTATGAAACCTGAAGTAGACCCCAGAATTGACCATTGTAGAGAAGTTGAGACACAGTCAGATGTGGTTATAGGCATCTAAGCCTATGAAGGGGTCAGCCTAGGATTAGTAAACTCCAATTCCTCAAATTCTAATTTCTCTTTTGCTTTTGGAAGAGATATTCATTGGGTAAATAGGGCCCTTTCAAAAGAGGCTGACCAGAATGGTTAGAGGGTGCCAAAGCACATTACATGAAGGAAATTTAAAGAAACAACTGGGTGTTTGGCTGTGAGGATTGAATTTGGGCAAGTATAGAAACTGACTTCAGTGAATTGTGGTATAGTATAATGAAAGTTGTTCTAGGACTAAAACTAAGGAAAGTGGGTTCAACATAAAGGAAAATTGATTTTGACTTACCATAAGGAAGATCTTTGTAACAGCTAAGAACTATCTATAACTGACCCTTGAACAACACAGGTTTGAATTGCATGGGTCCACTTATATATGGAGTTTTTTCAATACAGTACAGTGATGTAAAGGTATTTTCTCTTATGCTCTTCTTAATATTTTCTTTTCTCTAGCTTACTTTATTGTAAGAATAGAGTATGTAATAAATATAACATAGAAAATATGTGTTGATTGACTGTTTATGTTATTAGTAAGACTTCCAGTCAATAGTGGGCTATTAGAAGTTAAGTTTTGGGGGAGTCAAAAAGTTACATGCAGATTTTCAAATATGTGAGGGTTGGCACAATCTAGTTCAAGGGTAGCTGTAAAAATGAAAGAGAATAATCCAAGAGAGTAGGGAGCTATATATTCTTGTTTCGGCAAATGCTGGACAATTACTCAATAGAAATATTATAAACTGGTTTAAGTCTCAGGCCTATGTTTGGAATAAATGACTGTGAAATTCCCTTTTTACTCTGATAGTCTATGTTAATATGAAATTTGGGATGATGAGATTAAAAAACTCATTTTTTTTGAGCTTTCAAGAGAAAACATCATGAACTAGGAAGTATTTTGCTTTTGGTACCATTTTACAAGCTGAAACGCTGAGCCATGAATGATCCCAGTATTAAAGACTCTTCCAAATATATTGGTTGTTTCTATCAGAGCCTATTCCTGGAGATTTATATGACTGGGACATCTAAATCTGAAATGTCTTCGATGTTAGGGTCATATATGCAACTCATATTAGATGTTACTTCAAATAATCCAGTTTAAACCTCTTAGATTCAGTTGTGACCATGCTTAAAACATATCCATATTAGCTGAATTAACCACAAACACAAACTCCAAAATAGTACTTGATGTGTTTCATAATCAAGAAAACCTAACTTTTTATCATTTTATTTCTCCTCTGTGTTCTAGTTTAGCATGGAGTATTCATGGATTTTAGAACATGTCCTTCACTTTTATGCTTCTTGAAATGATCTAATTCATAACTGCCTACCAAAAGCCTGCACCTTTTTTAAGGATGTTACCATAGTTCTAAAAGTCAAACCCAGAGATCACTGCCTCTGAAAAAAGGACTTTCTTCCAGCTAGTTTCCTGAGAGCCCCTTTGACATCCTTGTTTCTCAGGCTATAAATTATGGGGTTCAACATTGGCGTCACCACTGTATAGAACACAGATATCATTTTATCCCGCTCTTTTGTGGTCTTGGAGTTTGGCCGCATGTAGGTGAATATTCCTGACCCATAGAAGAGGATGACAACAATGAGATGGGAGCCACAGGTAGAGAAAGCCTTGAGCCTCCCCTCCCCAGACTGCATCTGGATCACAGTGGAGATAATATTCCAGTAGGAGACAAGGATCAGGCAGACAGGAGCTAAGAGGATGACCACGCCCATTGCAAAGATGGCCATTTCTGTGCTATAAGTATCTGCTGAAGCCAGCTTCAGGAGGGCAGGAGGTTCACAAAAGTAGTGATTAATAATGTTCTGTCCTTGATAGGGTAGTTGGAAAGTAAAGGTGGTGTCCACCAGAGACACTAGTGCCCCACTGGCCCAGGATCCTATGGCCAACTGGAGACACACCTGGTGGGTCATGATAGTAGAGTAGTGCAGGGGCTTGCAGACAGCCACATACCGGTCATAAGACATCACCGCCAGCAGTGCGCACTCTGTACACCCAACCAGAAGGAAGACAATTATCTGTGTCATACATCCAAAAAAAGAAATAGTTTTCCTCTTTATAAGGAAGTGGACCAACACTTGGGGGACAATGCTAGTAGAGAAACAGAGATCTGCGAAAGAGAGGTTTCTAAGAAAAAAGTACATGGGAGTGTGAAGTCGAGAATCCATGAAGATGAGAATGATGATGAGCAGGTTTCCAAATACAGTCAAAAGATAAATGATGAGAAAAAGAGTAAATAGCAGGATTTGGGTCTTCAAGTCCTGTGAAAGGCCAAAGAAAATAAACTCAGCCACAGAGGTTTGGTTTTCCTCTCCCATGAGATTTATGTCTGTTTACCTGTTGGTACAAATAAAAAGAACAAACTTTGGGTTTGTGACATCAAGTCCTATAGAAGAGTATCATTTAAGGCTTAGTTTAAAACCAAATTGGAGGGGCGCCTGGGTGGCTCAGTGGGTTAATTAACCCTCCAACTTCGGCTCAGGCCATGATCTTGCAGTTCACAAATTGGAGCTCTGGTGTCCTTGGGTTCTATGCTGACGGCTCAGAGCCTTGAGCCTGCTTCAGATTCTGTCTCCCTCTCTCTGCCCCTCCCCCGCTCACACTGTGTGTGTGTGTGTGTCTCTCTCTCTCTCTCTCTCAAAAATAAATAAATATTTTAAAATAAATAAATAAATAAATAAATAAAGCCAAATTGGATATTTCTAGCCTTTTGCTATCCAAGTTGTTCTAATTAATATTAAATAGAATGTTGTAATTCTTATTAGGTGGTTGTAATTTAAATCCGCTTCATTTTCTTCCAAAACTCTTCTTCACAGTGCCACTTATTTATAGATAACTATGACAGTGTTAAAGCCTTCTTGGCTAATTCTGATATGAAGATATTAGACTTCATGTGGACTTTCCTAAATGGCTCTACACATATTGTTACAAAATGACTGTGTATACTGTTAGCACTGTTATCATGCATAAAATTGCACCACTAACTGTTCAAAATACTCCATCTTTAATTATAACATACGCTTGAAAGATGAGAAACAGCTTTCAGGCATCAAACTCAATTTGACCTCTTAAAAAACAACAAACTTTTCTTCGTTTAAAAATAAAGCCTTAGCATTTCATACACTAAGGATTGTTCTATTTTAATTAAAGAGTAAAATACTAAAAGTAAAACAATTAAAAAAACAGGAAAAATAAATTAAAATTCTTGTGATATCTAGATAGGATCAGACTGACACAAGAGCTGTCTAGGAAAACGTGAAGTTTACAACATAAACTGAAAGACTTCTGTGAGAGAATAATATCATGAATAAGATTAAAAGATAAACTATAAACTGAGGAAAATATTTGAAGGAGACATTATGTCAGACAAAAGTTAAAATACTTTATCACAGGGACATCTGGGTGGTTCAGTCAGTTAAACGTCAGACTCTTGATTTTGGCTCAGGTCATGATCTCATGGCTTGTGGGATCGAGCTGCATCAGGCAGTGCGGAGCCTGCCTGGAATTCACTCTCTCTTCCTCTCCCCCGTTCAGGTGCTCTCTCTCTCTCAAAATAAATAAACATTAAAAAATACCTTATTACATTAACATTACATATAAAACACTATGAAAATTGTTCAGTCCAAGAAATAATGGGCCAAAGACATGAACAGACTACTTACAAAGAAGAAATACAAAGCTGCGAAATTTAAGAAAAATACCCTATATTATATATTATTATAACTAAATAAGTACAACTACAACAATGAGGGATATATTTTTCACTTGGGAAATTGGCTAAGATTTCAACAAAACAATCACATCACAAAATAGTAACTAGTAGTTTATTGAAAACTTAACACATGACAGACACTATTAATCTTACTTTGCAGATGAGAAAACTGAGGCACAGAAAAGTTCAGCTACATTCCCCAAATTAAACAATTAATAAATGGCAGAATTCATTAACCATATAATGAGGGTGCAGGAAAAAAAAAAAAGACATTTTTGTACAATGCAAGTGGGTACGAAAATTAGTCCAATCTTTCCAGAAAAAAATTTTGTCAAATATATTTTAAAACTTAAATATTCATATACTTTGACCCAGTTCTCAATAGTATGGGGGAGGAAGATATTCTTTTTTTACTAGTCTTTTCTTCCCTGTGAGGAATAATCTGACTTGTGATACTCTAGTGTGTTGCTTGGTCCATATTTACTATTGGTTAGGGTTATTGTGCTTTAAAAGGTCATGCATGTTCTATTTTCTCACTTCTTCATGGTACTGAACTGATAAAATGGACAAAGTCCCCCTCAAGTTGTAAGGGAGGTTGAAGATTTTGAAAGACTTTAGAGGAGACTGAGTACCCCAACCCAGGCTAATCAGAGTTCTGAATTTGAGTGACATTAGGGACTAGTGCAATTAACAAAAAGCAGTGTCTTATTTTTCATGTTTCTTGTTTCTTTTCTAGAACTCTAAGGAGAGGGGGGACCTGGGTGGCTCAGTCAGTTGAATGTCTGACTCTTGATTTTGGTTCAGGTCATGATCCTGGGGTTATGGGATCAAGTCCTGGGTGGAGTTTGTGCTGAGCATGGAGCCTGCTTAAGATTCTTTCTCTCTTTCTCTCTCTCTCTCCCCCTCAGCCTCTCTCCCCCACTAGCACTCTCTCTCCTAAAAAAAAAAAAAAAAAAAAAAAAAAAAAAAAGAACTCTAAGGAAGAATGACCAGGACTAGAATATTAGTATTAGTATTAGTAGTATATTAATATTAGGAGTTCCTGAGTTCCCTAGGCCTAATATCATCTAATACCCCCAAATATTATCCCAATTTCTAAATACATTTCTAGGAATCCATTCTAAATAAATATTCTAAATTTCAGAAAAAAATGTTCACAAGAAAATATGTTTATTATGTTAGATAATAATGGTTAAAAACAGACACATAGACAAATGGAATAAAATAAAGAATGTAGAAATAAACCTACACATGTACAGTCAACTGATTTTTGACAAGGGTGCCAAGAATACACAATGAGCAAATGACAGTCTTTCCAATAAATGGTGTTGGGAAAACTTGATATCCACATGCAAAAGAATGAAATTGGACCTTATTTCATATCATATACAAAAATCAACTGAAAATACTTACGACCTGACACTAAAAAACTCTACAAAGACAATATAGGGAAAATTTTCTAGGCATTAGACTTGGCAATGATCTTGGATTTGACACCAAAAGCACAAGCAATAAAAGCAAAAGATAGACACGTGAGATTAAAAACAAAACAAAAGTAAACTAACTAAAACCTTCTGCACAGCAAAGGAAAAAATCAACAAAATGAAAAGGCAACTTATCAAATGGGAGAAAATATTTGCAAACCATATATCTGATAAAGGGTTAATATCTGAAATATGTAAGGAACTCATACAACTCAATGACAAAAAAGCAAATAATCCAATTTTTAAAATGGACAAGAAAACTGAATAAACATTTCTCCAGAGAAGATATACAAATGGCCAACTGGTACATGAAAAGTTGTACATCATCACTAATCATCATGAAAGTGTAAATCAAAACCACAATGAAATATTACATTACCCCTATTAGGATGGTTATTATAAAAGGGTTGGAAAAAAGACCCCAGAAGTTAACTAGTGTTGACAAGGATGTGGAGAAAAGAAAATCCTTGTACGTTGTTGGTGGGAGTGTAAATTTGTACAACCACTATGGAAAACAGTTTGGAGGTTTCTCAAAAAATTAAAAATAGAACTATCATATGATCCAGCAATTTCACTTCTGGGTTTATGTCAGAAGAAATTGAAATCAAGAAATATCTGAACTCCCATGTTCATTACAGCATTATTCATAATAGTCAAGACAGAAGCAATTTAAATGTCCACTGACAAATGGATAAAGAAAATGTTGAATATACATACAATAGAATATTATTCAGCCTTAAAAAAGAAGGAAATCATGCCATTTATGACAACATGGATGAACCTGGAGGACATTATCCTAAGTGAAGTAAGCCAGATACATAAGGATAAAGAGTTAAAAAACAAACGAAAAAAGGACAAATGCTAGATGATATCACTTGTGTAAAATAGTCAAACTCATAGAAGCAGAGTGGTGTGATCATTGCCAGGGGCTTGGGGAAGGAGGTAATTATTAGTCAAATTAGGTATTAGTCAAAGGATACTAAGTTTCAGTTATGTAAAATGAATAAGTCCTAGAAATGTACTGTACAGCAGAGTGCCTATAGTTATTCAAAGAATAACTATTCCTCTCCCTCAATTATTTCTGAAATTCCAAAGGTAATATAATAACTTTTCTCATCACTATCAATAATGTAGTGTTTGTTATTTTCTTTTTTCCTTGACTTTATTGTCTAGCTGTTATTGAATACTACTATTTCTTCTCTTCCCAACAGAGAATGATTGATTTCATTAATAATAATAATGCCAGTCATCTTCCACTGGTACTTACAAAAAGTGGTTTTGTTAATGCCTTAGGGACCAATGTTAATATATGTTTTCAAAATGCACAGAAAGAAAGAACTTTCAAAAATTTATTTTTAAAAGTTTATTTATTTTTTATTTTCTTGAGGGGAAAAGGGAGAGAGAGAGGGAAAAGGAGAATCTTAAGAAAGCTATGGGGCGCCTGGGTGGCGCAGTCGGTTAAGCGTCCGACTTCAGCCAGGTCACGATCTCGCGGTCCGTGAGTTCGAGCCCCGCATCAGGCTCTGGGCTGATGGCTCAGAGCCTGGAGCCTGTTTCCGATTCTGTGTCTCCCTCTCTCTCTGCCCCTCCCCCGTTCATGCTCTGTCTCTCTCTGTCCCAAAAATAAATAAACGTTGAAAAAAAAAAGAAAGCTCTATGCCCAGCGCAGAGTCCAACATGGGGCTCAATCTCACAAATGTGAGATCATGACCTGAGCCAAAATCAAGAGTCAGACACTTAACCAACTGAAGTTGAACCAACCAAGGCGCCCCATTTTTTTCTTTTTTAATGTTTTTGTTCTTTAATAGGCTATCTATTACCAATATAGGAAAAATATAAAAATGGGTAAATCTATATAGCACTTAATTGAGGATGCTCTAAACTAAAGTCACTTTATTGCATCTGCTTTCAGTCTTGATAAAGTAACTGCTATAGGACTAGCTCTCTTGCTAGAAGCAAATATAAAACAAAATATGGAACAACTATATTCAGACATTGGATAATAGCCAGTTCAGAATGTAATCCTGTATAGCAAGGAGGCAAATAAGGTGAGTTCCATGGTCACATTAACTTTATGCTTAGAGGCACTTTCAGAACCACAGTCCATGCAGCTGGAGCCTAAGCAGAGCATGATGGCCTTACTGAGCTGAGGAGACAGAGACCCATAAATGATAGTGCCAAAGCATTTGGAAATTGTGAAAGAGCATCAGAAAGGAAGTAGTTGTACAGTAAAGGCACTTTAGGAATCTGAACAAGTCTTGGCTGCATAATAAGCAAAGCAGGCATAGGATAAGACAGGGAAAACGCCTGAAAAAACAACTATTAGAGGTCAGGTAAAGCAGCAAGATTTTGGAATTCCAGCCATCCAAAATTGAGGGGCTTCATGGAAAACTCTTGGCAATGAGTTGCTCAGTGAGTTGCTTCTGGCAATGAGACCTCTCAGAGGACAGGTCTTAGGAATAAGCTATGATAAGTTAAAAATGCATTTTATAAACCCCAACATATAAAACAATAGTTATAGCAAAAAATCAAACAGAATATATAAAATGGAATAGCAAAAATACTCAATTAAACAGAAGGCAAAAAAAGGTGAAAAGAACAAGGAATACATAGGAAAAGTAGAAAACAAATACAAGATAATAGACTTAAACCTAATTGTATTCATAATACATGAAAAGTAAATGGATAAAACATTCTTATTAAAAGGGAGAGATTGAGAGCTTGGGAAGATGGCAAAGTAAGAGGACCCTAAGCTCACCTTATCCCATGGATACAACTAGATAACATTCACATCAATGTAAATAACCCAGACAATGACCTGAAGACCAGAACAAACTCCACAACTGAAGACAGAAAAAGGGCCAAATTGAAGGAGGTAGGAAGGGTGAAGACATACTTTGAGAATGAAATAGACCGTGGCAGTCTGCAGTGGGTAGGTAGCATGGAGAAGGGCAAAAAACAGATGTCACATCTGGGAGCCTGCACCGAGGAAGATGAATCCCTGTAACATTTGGCTCTGAAAGTGAGAGGGACCAAACCTTGTGAGTTCTTATAACCAGCAAGACTTAAAGTCTTATATTTAAAAAAAATCAGAAGACTCAGCTCTGGGAGAGCCCAGAGTGTGTTAGGAAGTGGAGTCCTGCCCTTAAAGAGATAGCACAACAAACAGCCAGGGAAGATACAGCATGGAAGCAGTAGTTTGAAAAATGCTGGGGGCAGATGGGAGGGAGAGTAATTTACTCATCTCAGATGGCACAGATAGGCAGGGATCACAGGGAGACCCCTCCAGGAACAAAGGAGCTGGCAGGCACCATTTCCCTCCTTTGCCCTCCCCAGCATAAACAAAGGGCCACCTGCAAGAACCAGCACAGTGCTGACACTTACTAACTTGCTTATACCAAGCCTCACCCCCACTCCCACTTTGGCAGATCCATTCTTCCCAGTCACGCTTGCCTTAGTCCTGGCTCTATGGGTTCCCTCCCCCAAAAGACCAGCACAAACCCCACCAATGCCACATCTCTGGACCTACGTATTTTGCAGGATTTCATTTCTGGCAGCAGCAGCAGCAGATCTCATTTTGCAAGTAGACCAGTGCACACCTTGTTAAAAATGTGCCCCACTTGTCTAGGGACAAAATACTGCATACAACAGACAAAGATGGCCTCTGCAGACAACTGGACTGAAGGAAAAAGTGGCCAGGACTCAATAGCAGGTCATATGCAACACACATAGGAGACACTTCCTGAAGCACCAGGAAGAACAGGTCTGTCTGGAAGAACAGGAGACACTGCATTGCAGGACACTATAGGATCTAGTTGACTTTCCTAACACACAGAAACAGACACAGAGAGTTAGACAAAATGAAGAGACATCAGAATACGTCCCAAACAAACAAACAAACAAGACAAAATCACAGCAAAAGACTTCAGCAAAATAGATATAATAGGCCAGAGAGAGAATTTAAAGTAACGATTATAAAGATACTCACTGGACTTGAGAAAGGAGTGGAGGACATCAGTGAGACCCTTAAGAAACAGATAAAAAAAGAACCAATCAGATATGAAGAACACAATAAATGAGATTTAAAATATACTTAATGGAATAAATAGCAGTCTAGAGGAGAAGAGAAACAAATTAATGACCCATAAGACAGAGTAATGGAAAGTAATCAAACAGAGCAAATGAGAGAAAAAAGAGAACAGACATAGGGAATCAGTGACTCCATGAAGCCTAATAACATTTACATTATAGGGATTACAGAAGGAGGAAAGAGAGAAAAGGGGGCAGAGCATTAATTGAAAAAGTAATAGCTGAAAACTTCCCATTTCTGGGGAAGGAAACAGAAATCCAGATCCAGGAGGCACAGAGTTTCCCCCAACAAAATCAACCAAAAGAGGTCTGCAATAAGACACATAGTAATTAAAATGACAAAAAGTAGTAGTAAAGAGAAAAATTTTAAAGCAGCAAAAGAAAAGAAGACAGTTACATACCAGGGAAACCCCATTAAGCTATCAGCAGATTTTTCAGCAGAAACTTTACAGGCGAGAAGGGAGTGGCTAATATATTCAAAGTGCTGAAAGGAAAAAATCTGCAGCCAAGAATATTCTATCCATCAAGGTTATCATTCAAAATAGAAGGAGAGATAGAGTTTCTCAGACAAACAAAAATTAAAAGAGTTCATAACCACTAAACTACCCCTGCAAGAAACATTAAAAGGTACTCCTTGAGTGGAAAGGAAAGGCCATAAGTGAGAATATAAAAAGCAGGAAGCACAAAAGCAGTAAAAATAAGTATGTATGCAAAAATCAGTCAAGGGATTCACAAAAAAAAAGGTTGTAAACTATGACATCATATACCCAAAACGTGGTGGAGAGAGGACTAAAGAATGAATTCAAACTTAAGCAAACATCAAGTTAATATAAACTGCTCTATGCAGAAGATGTTATATACAAACCAAACTGTAACCACAAAGCAAAAAATAAAGAGAAAGGAATCTGAGTACATCACTAAAGAGAGCAAACAAACCATGAAAGAGAACAAGAGAAGAAATATCAGAGAAAAACCACAAAAACAACCACAAAACAAGTAACAAAGTGACAATAAATACATATCTATTAATAATTACTTTTAATGTAAATGGACTAAATGCTCCAATCAAAAGACATAGGATGACAGAGTAGATAAAAAACCAAGACCCATCTCTATGTTGCCTACAAAAGACTCATTTCAGACCTAAAGACACAGGCAGATTGAAAGTGAATAGACACAGGGTGCCCCGGTGGCTCAGTTGGTTAAGCATCCAACTTCAGCTCAGGTCATGATCTCACAGTTGGTGATTTCAAGCCCCGTGTTGGGCTCTGTGCTGACAGCTCAGAGTCTGGAGCCTGCAGCCTGCTAACAATTTTGTGTCTCCCTCTCTCTCTGCCCCTCCCCTGCTCATCCTCTGTTTCTCTCTCTTTCAAAATGTTTTATTTAAAACATATTGTTTTTTAAGTTTATTTCTTTATTTTGAGAGAGAGAGAGAAAGAGAGCAAGTAGTGGAGGGGCAGAGAGAGAGAGAGAGAGAGAGAATCTCAAGAAGGCTCTGACTGTCAGCATAGGCCTGACATGGGGCTCGATTCCAAGACCCTGGGATCATGACTGGAGAAAAAAATCAAGAGTCAGACACTTAACTGAATGAGCCACCAAGGTGCCCCAAAAATAAATAAAACATTTTTTAAAAAATTAAAAATAAAAAAGAAAGTGAATAGATGGAAAAGCATTTATCATGCAAATTAAAGTACAAAGAAAAACAGAGTAGCAGTACTTGTATCAGACAAAACAGACTTAAAAACAAAGACTTTAACTACAGACCAAGAAAGATAGATCATTGGATAGATGATCCAAACCTAAAATCAACAAGGTAACAGTGGCTTTCAATGTCACAGTGGACCAGATGGATCTAAAAGATATATTCAGAACATTCTATCCTACAACAGAAGAATACACATCATTTTAAAGTGCATATGAAACATTGTCCAGGATAGGTCACTCACCTATTAGCCTACAAAATAAGTCAATAAATTCAAAAACACTGAAGTCATACTATACATCTTTCCAACCACAATACTTTGAAACTAGAAATCAAACAAAATAAAATATTTAGAAAGAGCACCAATACATGGAGGATAAACAGCACATTACTAAACAATGAATGGGTCAACCAAGAAATCAAAGAGGAAATATAAAAAATACATGGAGACAAAAGAAAATGAAAACACAAATGTCAGAAATCTTTGAGATGCAGTAAAAGCTTTTCTAAGAGGGAAGTTTATAGCAATACAGGTCTACCTCAAAAAGCAAGAAAAATATCAAATAAACAACATAATCTTACACCTAAAGGAGCTAGCAAATGAACAACAAATGAGCTTAAAGCCAGCAGAAGAGGTGAAGTAATAAAGATTAGAGCAGAAATAAATGATATAAAGAAACAAACAAAAAAAAAAAAAAACCCAACAGAACAGATCAATGAAACCAGGAGCTGGTTCTTTGAAAAAATTAATAAAATTGACAAGTATCTAGCCAGACTTATCAAAAAGAAAAAAACAAAGGACTCAAATAAATAAAATAACAAATGAGAGAGGAGAAATAACAAATGACACCACAGAAATACAAACAATTATAAGAGAATGTTCTGAAAAATTATATGCCAACAAGTTAGACAACCTAGAAGAAACAGAAAAATTCCTAGAAACATATAACCTCCCAAAACTAAATCAGGAAGAAATAGAAAATTTGAACAGAGTATCAGCAATGAAATTGAATCAATAATCAAAATACTCCCAACCCCATCAACTGATGAATGGATAAAGAAATTGTGGTTTATATACACAATGGAGTACTATGTGGCAATGAGAAAGAATGAAATATGGCACTTTGTAGCAACATGGATGGAATTGGAGAGTGTTATGCTAAGTGAAATAAGCCATACAGAGAAAGACAGATACCATATGTTTTCACTCTCATATGGATCCTGAGAAACTTAACAGAAACCCATGGGGGAGAGGAAGGAAAAAAAAGAAAAAAAAGAGGTCAGAGTGGGAGAGAGAGCCAAAGCATAAGAGACTGTTAAAAATGGAGAACAAACTGAGGGTTGATGGGGGGTGGGAGGGAGGGTAGGGTAGGTGATGGGCATTGAAGAAGGCATCTTTTGGGATGAGCACTGGGTGTTGTATGGAAACTAATCTGACAATAAATTTCATATAATAAAAAATAAAAAAATAAAAAATAAATAAAAAAATAAAAACAGCAAAAAAAAAAAAAAAAAAAAATACTCCCAACAAACAAAAGTCCAGGACCAGACGCTTTCGCAGATGAATTCTACCCAAATATTTAAAGAAGAGTTAATGCCCATTCTTCTCAAACTATTCTGAAAACTAAAGGAGGAAGGAAAGCTTCCAAATTCATTCTATGAAGGCAACATTACCCTGATACCAAAACCAGATAAAGACACTACAAAGAAAGCAACCTATATAGGGCCAATACATCTGATGCACATAGATGCACAAATCCTCAAAATACTAGAAATTGTATCCAACAATACATTTAAAAAATCTTTCACTACAATCAAATGGCATTTATTCCTGGGATGCAAGGATGGTTCAGTATTCACAACTCAACCAACGTGACACATCACATCAACAAGAGAAAGAATAAAAACCATATGATCATTTCAGTAGATGCAGAAAAAGTATTCGTCAAAGTACAACATCCATTCATGATAAAATCCCTCAACAAAGTAGGTTTAGAGGGACTCTACCTCAAAATAATAAGGGCCATGTATGGAAAACTCATAGCTAACATCGTACTCAATGGAGAAAAACTGACTCTTCCCCCAAGATCTCTTGACAAGGATGTCCACTCTCACCACTTTTATTCTACATAGTACTGAAAGTCTTAGACACAGTAACCAGACAAGATAAAGAAATAAAAGGCATCTGAATTGGTAAGGAAAATAAAACTTTCACTAATTGCAGATGACATAATACTAAGTATAGAAAACCTTAAACACTCCACCAAAAAAATATTAGAACTGATGAATGAATTCAGTGAGGTCAAAGGATACAAAATCAATATACAGAAATCTTTTGCATTTCTATATACTAATAATTGAAGCAGCAGAAAGAGAAAGAGAAATTAAGAAAACAATCCCATTTACAATCGGAACAAAAAGAATAAGATATCTAGGAATAAACTTAACTATGCAGGTGAAAGACATGTACTCTGAAAACTATAAAATACTGATGAAAGAAATTGAAGACTACACAAGTGGAAAGATATTCTATCCTTATGGATTGGAAGAACAAATATTGTTGAAATATCCATATTACCCAAAGCAATCTATAGGTTTAATGCAATCCCTGTCAAAATACCAACAGCATTTTTCACAGAAGTAGAATAAATAATCTTGAAATTCACTGGAACCACAAAATAACCCAAATAGCCAAAGCAATCCTGAGAAAACTGTACATACCACAATCCTAGATTTCTAGATATATCGCAAAGCGGTAGTAATCAAAACAATACGGTACTGGCACAACAATAGACACATAAATGTATGGAAAAGAACAGAAAGCCCAGAAACAAACCCATGATTATATGGTAGATTAATCCTCAACAAAGGAGGCAAAATATGAATGAGAAACACACATTCCTTTCGCAAATGGTGTTGGGAAAATTGAACAACTATATCCAAAAGAATGAAACCAGAACACTTTCTCATACCATACACAAAACTAAACTCAAAATGGGTTAAGGACCTAAATGTGATACCTGAAAACCATAAAAATCTTAGAAAAGAGCACAGGCAGTAAGTTTTCTGACAGTGGTCATAGCAACATCTTTCTAGATATGTCTTCTGAGGCAAGGGAAACAAAAGCAAAAATAAACTGTTGGGACTACTTCAAAATAAAAATCTTCTGCACAGCAAAGGAAACAATCAACAAAACTAAAGGGCAACCTACTGAATGGGAGAAGATATTTACAAATGACATATCCAATAAAGGATTAGTATCCAAACATATAAAGAATTTATGCAACTCAACACTGTAAAACCAAATAATACAATAAAAATGAACAGAAAACATAAACAGTCATTTTTCCAAAGAAGGCATCCAGATGGCGAACAGACACAATAAAAGATTCTCAACATCACTCATCATTAGGAAAATACAAATCAAAACCATGATGAGATACCACTTCACACCTGTCAGAATAGCTAAAATCAAAAACACAAGAAACAAATGTTGGCAAGGATGTGGGGAAAAAGAAAACCTTGCACACTGTTGGTGGGAATGCAAACTGGTGTAACCACTGTGGAAATAGTATGTAAGTTTTTCAAAAAATTAAAAATAGAACTACCAGGGGCACCTGGGTGGCTCAGTCAGCTAAGTGCCCAATTTGGCTCAGGTCATGATCTCACAGCTCCTGAGTTTGAGCCCTACATTGGACCCTCTGCTGTCAGTGTGGAGCCCACTTTGATTACTGTCTCCCTCTGTCTCTGCCCCTCTCCCGCTCATACTTTCTCTCTGTCTCAAAAATAAGGAAAAATATTTTAAAAATTAAAAAAAAAGAATTACCATATGATCCAGTAATTCCACTACCAGGTATTTACCCAAAGAATACAAAAAAACTAACTTGGAAAGATATATGCACCACTAAGTTTATTGTGCAACATTACTTACAATAGCCAAATCTTGGAAGCATCCTAAATGCCCATCAATAGATGAATGGATAAATAAGAAGTGGAATATATATACTCAAACATTAATCATCCATGAAAAAGAATGAACACTTGCCATTTGCAACAACCCAGATGGGCCTAAAGAGTATAATACTAAGTGAAATAAATCAGAGAAAGACAAATACCATGTAATGTTACTCATCAGTGGAATTTAAGAAACAAAATAAAGGGACAAAGAAAAAAAGAAACCGAAAAATAGACTCGTAACTACAGAGAACAAACTGATGGTTACCAGAGGGTAGGTGTGTAGGAGGATGGGTGACATAGGTGAAGGGATTAACAGTACACTTACTGGATCACTATATTGTACACCTGAAGCCAAATCACATTGTATGTTAACTATACTGGAATTAAAATTAAAAATAAATAAAAGCGTATAAGGTACCACAGTATTCCAAAAGAATAAAGCATCATGAACAAGTGACTTTTTTCCATGAATGCTCAGATAGACCAAAAATATTTCTTCATATTAACAGATAAAAATGAGAATAAAAAAATCTCAGTACATGGTACAAAAGGCATTTGATAAAGTTCATCTTTCATTTCAAATGAGTATTTTTAGTAAAATAGGAACTTAGGTATACTTCATTTTAGAAGGAATTCAAGTATACTTCTTTTAATGATAATATGTATTATTTGAAATCAAAAGCTAGCACCATGCTCAACAAGGAAATATTAGAAACTTTCACATTATTTTCTGGGTTTGGAAAAGGTGTCTGTTTGCAATAGTTATTGCAAATAACTATTATGCAATAGTTATTGTGTAACTATTAGTTAATACAATAGAAATTAGAAATAGAAACTAGAATTAAGAGGTATAATTATTGGGGCACCTGGGTGGCTCAGTCGGTTAAGCCTCTGACTTCAGCTCAGGTCATGATCTCATGGTTTGTGAGTTCGAGCCCCACATTGGCTCTGTGCTGGAGCCTGTTTCAGATTCTGTGTGTCTGCCCCTCCCCCCGCTCATGCTCTGTCTCTCTCTCCTTCAAAAATAAATAAACATTTAAAAAAATTTTTTAAGATGTATAATTATTTGAAAGGAAATAGTAAATCTATCATCATTTGTAAATGAATTTTATTTTCTGTCTAAAATCTTAATAAAATCTACTGAAAACTGATTAGAAACAAGAAATCTGCAAACTAGTTATATATGTGTGTGTGTGTGTGTGTGTGTGTATGCTTTTCTTATATATTAATGAGAATTAGAAAATTAATTAAATGTAGATATAATTCATAACAGCAACGTCTCCCAAACATTCAACTGTAAATTTAACAGAAGATGATCAAAACCAATACAAGGGGAAAATTCTTTATACTCTAGTGAGGAACACAGACATTAACATGAATAAATGGAGAAATACACCTAATTCCTAGGTGGGAAATTTAAATATTATAAGGGTATCATTTCTTCCTAAACCATTGATTCTCATATATTAATATTCCTAATAAATCTTTCTGTGAGATTTGTCAAAAATAAATATTTCTGAGCTCTGGAGATTTTCAGTAAGTTTGTGGTTGAACAAAGAAATCTGCCTTTTTAACAAGTATTTTTGGTGCTTTTGATATGATTATTCTATGGACCATATTTTGAGAAACTCTGCCCAGAAATCGTCTAAAAATCACATGCAATTATAATCAAAATCCATAAGCAATTTCTGATGGAATATTTCACAAGATGATTCTGAAGTTTATCCAGAAGAATGCATGTGAAAATATTTGGGGAAAACATCTGAAAAGATGAAAATGAAAAGAGCTGTGGTGTTGGGGAGAGTAGGAGATTTAATCTGATATTAAGACATACTATTAAATTTTATTATATATATTGTATTAGTTCAGAAATCAACATCTCAGTGAATAAAGGGGACAATTAACAATCAAATTCAAGAATATAAGGGAAAAGGTGTGCCTAGGTGGTTCAGTCGGTTAAGCATCCAACTCTTGATTTTGGCTCAGGTCATGATCTCAAGGTTCATGAGATTGAGCCCCACATCTGTGCTGTCACTGCAGAGCCTGCTTGGGATTCTCTGTCTCCCTTGTCTCTCTGCCCCTCTTCCCCCTCAAAAAATAATACAAAAAAAAAAAAAGAATATAAGAGAATGAATGATAAAAGATAATAGAGAAAGGCATATTATTTAAAAATAGTGTTAGGCTATTTGGCTATCTGTTTGGACAAAACATTCTCACATCAATTCTTATTCTCCCTCAAATCCAGATGGATTAAAATTCTCAATGTAAAACAAAACAAAACAAAAAGACACCATAACATTACTAGTACCAAATGTAGGTGAATACTTTCTGTCATCTTTCTTTGAGAAAGGACCCTCTAAGAGTGCCGTGAAAACCACAACCATTGTTATATTTTATTATAAAACAATTTTAAAATAATTGGTTAACTAAAGAACATATATGTTTAAAATATAAGTAACAAATAGGAAACTGACATCCGAGAGCTTTCAAGAATCAAGAATAAGATGAATTCCAATGAAAATAATGCAAAAGGGATGTTAAATAGGAAATTTACGGAAAAAATGCAAATGCCCAAAAACTGACTTAGAGAAATATAAAAAAAAATAATAGTTATTGTTTCTCTCACATTAGATTAGCAAAGGTGGAATAGATTGAATAAAATAAATAAACTGTATTTTTGAGATTGGGGCAAACAGATATGAAAAATGTAGACATATACATTTATAAAATCTCTCTGGAAAGCAATATGAAAAATTTACAAAATGGACTTGATTTTTTTTTCTGAACAATGTTATTTTTAGGGCTTTATATTTTGGAAATAATTACAGGTATGTATAAAACTTTGTTTCAAAGAATATTCACATATAGGATTGCTTCCAGAATAAAACAACTTGCAGTCTAACAATAGGTGGTGTGTTAAGTAAATCATTGTTTTCTGGGGCACCTGGGTGTCTCAGTCAGTTAAATGTCCAACTCATGATTTCCACTCAGGCCATGATCCCACGGTTTTGTGAGTTTGAGCCTCGCATCAGACTCTGTGCTGACCACATGGAGCCTGCTTGGGATTCTCCCTCTCTCCTGTCCTTCCCCCAACTTGTTCTCTCTGTCTCTCTCAAAATAAATAAATAAACTTTAAAAAGTATTGTTTTCCTATATAATACAATACTGTAGAGAGAAATGGGTAACAGTAAAGATGTGTGAATCATACAGACATAGGTTAAGTACTTGTTCCCCAATTTTTAGCTCTGTGGCCTTGGCCAATGGATTTAGTTCCTTTATGCCTCAGTTTCCTAATGTGAAATGGATATAACACCACAAATTCATAGTATGGATGTAAAGATTAACTTGAGAGCTTAATGGAAAGTAGTTTACACAATGTCTGACAACTACATTTTAAAAAATGACTTTTATGATGATGATGCCTTAACCTTAAGCCATTAAAAGGTAAGTAGATCTTTATTTTCCATAGAAAGATGTTGCTCACACTGTTGAGTTAAAAAAGTGGGCTGTGAAATAACATAGATGGGTATGATTCATACATATGGAGTGTGTGTGTGTGTGTGTGTGTGTGTGTGTGTGTGTGCGTTGTGTATCTTTCTATCTCTCTAGAGATAATTCTATTAAATAATACCCTTACCTCATTGATAAACTCTTAACACAAAACAAAAACTTAGCATCCAGGTAGAGACTGTAGAGTATATTTAAAGAATGATGATCTCTCTATCCCTTAAAGGCAGGATTTGTACATTTATATACATATGTGTATATGTGGATTGGAGAAGGTATAGTTCTACCTCCAAATAGGAGAGTAATAAATGAATTTAAAAAAAGAGGTAAATAAGATGAAATGTAGTGTTGTTTATATTCCAAAGAAGGCCAGGGATAAATATTCTTTTACATTCTAAATATTTCAAATAACTTTGTAAACTTTACTAATTAATTAAACAATAATGTCTCATTATCTAATTTGGAGAAAAAATGAGGAAGAAAAGCTCAGAGTACGAAAATACAATAAAGAGAATAGAAGTTAGAAGAAATCAGGGAATGAAAGCTGAACATAGAGGACAGGAATCTAGAGATGTGGAGGAAAAGCAAAAGAAGGAAGAAATACAAGAAGAGATCTGTAATTCTGGCTGTGTCCCCAAATCAAAGGGACAGGCAATGCATCTTTTATCCTCTGAGACCCTAATAACATTGTAACTAATACGGCCTTTCCAGATACCTTCTCTTAGTGACTGTATCTCACACATACACAGTTGTGTACATGGCATTACGCCTTGTCATATATACACACCGCATGCTACATGTACTTGCTCACTCTCAGCTTCACAATATCTTACATAAACACGCAGACATCCACACACTGCAGATATAGTCACTGAAGTATTTAATATTCTTATTTATGTACTCTCATGGCCACCAAATCTTTGACAGTAACAAAAGATGTCACAGAGTAGGTACTGAGCCAACTGGATACTGACCAAGGCTGGATCT
The DNA here is from genome assembly GCF_018350155.1 of Leopardus geoffroyi. Classification (NCBI taxonomy): domain Eukaryota; kingdom Metazoa; phylum Chordata; class Mammalia; order Carnivora; family Felidae; genus Leopardus; species Leopardus geoffroyi. The sequence continues at coordinate 64,121,136 of NC_059329.1, read as the reverse complement.
TTTGGGAACCCACCATGCATGACTTGTATGTGAAGGATACCGCAGTATGGAGTGTATGTGTGATGGCACCAGCAGTGGGAGCTAGTATCCTCTTCAGGACTAGAAGAAGCACAACACTGATTATAATTGGCCCCACTCTCCGCCTTCTTGCCCTAACTCACCAGCGGGTTGGAGGCAGCACTTGCTGGCATTCCGAGAACAGTGTACCATATAGTCCTGATTCCTTCACATCTCTTAGACCCATCGAACATTTTAGAGCAAGGAGCTTTTGATGGGATACCTCAAAGCAAGATTCTTGTTTTCCTTCCAGACCCTTGCCTATTCAGTGGGGGATGGTGGAACAAAAGCAAGCTGAGAGAAACAATGAAGACTGACAAATGAACAATGAAGGCTGACAAAGGAGGGAAAGAGAGAATCAGGCAGTTACTTTTCAACAGCAAGAGGCACAGCCTCTGTGAACTCTTTGGAAAGAGCCCCATCCCTGAAGAAGAAAGTCTGGAAAAAGATTTGGAAGCTGGGATTCTGGAGAACAGTGGGAATAGAATTGTTGTCTCTGGGAGTCTAGCAAGGAAGAACATTGATGTGTAAGACAGTAAATGACAAAATTTACCTTTCTCAACACCATGCCCACCTCCCAATCCCCAGTTGGTACTGAAGCTTCCTACAGACTGAGGCCCATCAGCAGCTTTCCCACTCTCACCTTAGGGCAGAAAGGAGGCAGCAACTGGGCTGCAGGGTCATGGGTGAAGGAATCACGGGTCAACTGTGGGAGGGAATGATTTCTGTAGCCTGAAGGTCCAGTCTTGAAGGACAGCACCAGTTGTGGGTTCGCTCCTTAGCAGTGCCTCCCAAGACCTGCACTAGAGTCATCCTAAGAGTGTGACTCCACCCCAAGCCTTTCTGCCTTACTTAATTCAAGGCACAAACTCCAATTCTCCTAGGTCCTAGTTTTGAACAGAGCATTTTTTCTTCAAGGAAATATTTAAAGGTGAGGTCCTGAGAGTATGTAAACAAGGCATTCCCTGGAGTTTTAAAAGCCCTCAACTTTATTACCTTTCCATCCTCTGAGACATTGTAGGGCACTTGGTGTTTTATTTGAAGTCACAGACTAAAGTCTCCAACTCATACTAACACCCCTCTTTCAAACCTTACACCACTATCATTCCAAATGCCATCAGCAGATACATCCTCAGGGGCTCACAAGTTATCAACCTTGTGTTTTCATTTATATGGTCATTAAATAGAAATGAAAACGAGCAGATACTGGATTGTCTGGATGCCAACTTTCTGAGTACTACAACTTGATTGTGGGGATTGCACTTTGATTTTGGTTATGGTTGTTTTGATGCCATTTGATCACCGTAAGTGGTGGAGTTGAATTTGGTTAGCATGGTCTTCATATCAACGTGATAATAGGAGTTCTGAGTCAGCTGTTATATCGAAGTTGTTAAATTTACTGGACATCAAGTCAAAGCTTTTCTTTTGTTGGAATAATTCACAAAGGACAATCTTATAGAATGAGACTTTTAAACTATTAAATTCAGACTTTGGTTTGGCCACATAAAAATTGAACTATTCCTATAATTCTCTCAAGCTAATGAAAACATTTGTTAAAAGGTAAACTTTAGATCCAAATGATGCATTCATATTATCTGAGGGTCAAAAGATGTAAGAGAAGAAGGTAGAAGAATCAAATGGTAGTATGGCCTCGTAGGATTAAAGGAAATGCCCTGAAGCTGTTAATTCCCCCAATCATATTTCAAGTGGCAATTTAGTTTCAGCAAAACATCATTTATCACATTAAGGAAATGCTAGTAATTTGAATTTTGTTGTTTTATTGTCTTTGTGGCTTGACTTACACATTATTTATAGTTTAGTTTTGATTTCACAGCACATAGAAATCTAACTCATTAAAAACAAATGCATTATGTTCCATGGTATAAATATGCCATAATTTATTTAACCATATCCATATTAATGGACATATGGATTATTTCCAATCTTTAGACATTAAAATAGCACCACAGTGAACCTCTGTGAACATATATCTTTGTGTCCTTGTCAAATATATTTGAAGGATAATTTCCTGAGGTTTAACTGCAGGATCTTTAAAATGTCAATAGATATTATCAATTGCCCTATAAAAAGTTGTATTAATTTACACTCATCAAACTTATATGAAAGTTCCTATTTAGTTATACCTTTACTAATTAATTTGGTATTGTGAAACTCTTCAATTTTGTTAATCCATTAGGTTAAAAAATGGTGTTTCATTGCTAATTTATTATATGATACTTTATACTTGAAAATGAACATAATTTATTATGTTTATTGATCATTTTCATTCCCTTTTTTCTGTGAAGTGACTATTTCCTTTGCTAGTTTTCTTTTATTGGGCTATTCAACTTTTACTGCTGCGTAAAACCCTTGAATATTATGAAAAATTGCCTATTTGATTTTGTCTTAAAAATAAGTCTTTTTTTGGGGGGGCGAGTGGGTGGCGCAGTCGGTTAAGCGTCCGACTTCAGCCAAGTCACGATCTCGCAGTCCGTGAGTTCCAGCACCGCGACGGGATCTGGGCTGATGGCTCGGAGCCTGGAGCCTGTTTCCGATTCTGTGTCTCCCTCTCTCTCTGCCCCTCCCCCGTTCATGCTGTGTCTCTCTCTGTCCCAAAAATAAACAAACGTTGAAAAAAAAAAAATAAGTCTTTTTCTACTTTGCCTTTTCTGTTTTGTAGATTTTTGTATCACATGTTTATAATCTAATCTAGGCAAATCAATCAGTCTTCTCCCTTATGACTTGATTTTTGTGTTGATATTTGAAAGGTCTCTGCTGTTAAAAGGTTATGTTTTTTAAAAATCATCCCTTTTTTCTTCTAAGATTTTCATAATTTTGCTTACATACACGGCTTCATTAAATATTTATATATCTAGAATTTATTTTGACATGAAGAATGCTGTAGAGATCCTGCTTTTTTCCTCACAATGGTCACCTAGCACCATTTATGGGAAAATTCTCATCAATTCTAAGTGTCTTTTATATGAGATATTAAACTCTTGCTAATTTTTTTTTTTTTTACACTTGGTAGTCTGTTCCTTTACTGACTTTGTATTTCTGTACAAGTACCATGCAATCTTAATTTCTCCTGTTTTTTGTTTGCTTGTTCTCCAGTGTGGAGAACGGAGTTAATTCTATTTTTCAGTATATGACATGTTGTATGGTTAGTGATTTCAAAGGCCCTCTCTCATTTATTTATGCATTCACTTTATTGTTTGCTTAATATACACCCATACCTCACTCCCATTGACCTCAAAAGTACTCTAACGTATGCAGTGCTTTTATTATGTCCTCAAAAATCATTTTTTACTTGTGCATATATTTTTAATTTATGTAAATGATATTGTTACATGCTTCTTTGTTTACCTTTTTCACTTGGCTCTGAGTCTTTAAGATCATTCGCAATGCCATATGTTCATCTAGACTTGCTCCCTACTGCTGTGCAATATCCTTGGTGCACATCTCTTGCATTTTCATTCATTTCCTTTCCTAGTGAAGGATGCCCAAATTACACAACACCTTACCAACACAAATAACAGAACCACAAATATTACAGGAGTATACCATATGACTATATCATTCTCTGTGTAAGAGTTTTTGGCTCCATATTTAGCAACAATTGTTACATCATAGAATATGTACAGGCATAGGTGACCAAGTAATACTAGATTCCTTCCCAGAATGGCTGTACCTCTCTACATTTCCCAAATGTAAATGAGCATTCCTTTATCTTCTACTTTTTGCCAACACTTTAAAGTATCTGACTTTCTAATTTCTGCATGCCTAATAGGGGTAAATAGATACCCCTTTGTTGTTTTAATTTGTATACTTTTCAATACTAATGAAGTCGAATATTGCTTTATATTCTTGTAGCCCTTTGAAGTTAATTTTTGTGAATTCCCTTTTTATATCTATTTTTTTTCCATTGGGGGTTTCTTCCTTTTCTTCTTGATATTTAGAATTTATTATGAATTCCTGATATTAAGTTCTTATGTCTTATTTGTTTTACATAATGCAAATATCTCACCCATTTTCTCATTTATCTTTTAACTTTGTTCATAATGTTCTTCGTTGAAGACAAATCCCAGATTTTGAGGAAATCAAATTCATGAAATTTCTCATTATGGTCTGTGCTTTGGAGGTTCCTCACTCTAGGTCATAAAGATGTTCTTTTATATTTTCTTCTACAATGTCATTGCTCTATTTTAACTTTTAGATATTTAATCCATTTATTTTCTTTTATTTTTTAAAGGGGAAGATAATAACTTATTATCTATCTATCTATTTATTTATCTTTGAGAGAGAGAGAGCATGTGAGAGTTGTCAAGGGTCAGAGGGAGAGGGAGAGGTAGAGAGAACACTAAGCAAGTTCCGGACCCTGCGCAGAGCCCTTAACAAGGAGCTCAATCCCATGACCTTGAGGTCATGACATGAGCAGAAGAGTCAAATGCCTAACTGGCTAAGCCACCCAGGTGCCCCTGTATTTAATCCATTAAGAATCTACATTGTTCTGTCATGTTAGGTAGAAATCCAGTTTTATTTTTCTCTAGGTAGTAAACTAGTATTTACTAATACTATGTAGTATTTAGTGGTAACTAGTATTTACCAATACTCTTTACTAAACTATTTGTCCTCTTCCTAATGATTTTTGGAATTAACTTTGCTTTGTACATTAAATTTTCACATAGGTCTATCTATGAGCTCTCAATTCTTTTCCATTTATTATCCCCCCACCGCTATTTTTTTTCACCAATGTGACCTGGCTTTTATTTTTGTGGCTCTGCAATGTTGCCAATAGAAAAGGAAGAGATTCTATTTCTAACTGTGGTTTTAATTTGCAATTCTCAAATGCCTTGTGATGTGCAGCATCTTTTCATGTTCTTGTCAGCCATTTATTTGTATATCTTCTTTGGAGATATACCTTTCAAGTCTCTGTCCATTTTTAAATTGGTTATTTATCTTTCTTGTTATTGAGTTGCATGAGTTCTTTATATTTTCTGGATACTAGACCCTCCTCAGATATATGATTTGCAAATGTTTTCTCTCATTCTGTGACACATCATTTCACTTTCATGGTGGGAGTAAGTTAAACAACACAAACATGGTTTCAGTTGTCTTTTTCTTGGTTAAGCACTCAATCAGTTGCTGTAAACTTCTGTTTTCCAGAATCCAGATAAAGTTTGTTCTGATGGCATTTGTCATATTTTCTTGTATAACTTTGGAGGGAAGGCCCCTTGGATTCCCTGCTTTACTATTTTCCCTCTTTAAAATAATTTTTGATAAATTTTTGGCTATCTTAGTAATCTTTATAAAGAAAAATTAGGGATTTTATTAATCTTCTCATATTTAGATTTTGTTTTCTATTTCATTGATTTCTTCTTTTATTATTTACCTGTTTGTGCCTTTGGATTTGCCCTGCTATTTCACACCTCTGTCCTCAGATGTTTGAATTAAATACTTAATTTCATTTTTTCTCTTCTCTCTTCCCCTCTCTCTAAATGAGGTATTACTTACATACAAAATGTGCACCAATCTTCAGTATACTCAAGAAAATTTTATGTATGTATATATCTGTGTAACTATTATATAGATCAGAATGTAGAACACTCACAGCCATCAAAAGGCTCCCAGTCAACTCCAAATCAATACTCTCTTAAAGGTAGCTGTTATTTAGAGATCTAAAAATATAAATTAGTTTTGCTTGTTCTTGAGCTTCAAAGAGATGGAATCCTATAGAATATATTTCTTATGTGTCTGACTTCTTTTACTAAACATCTTTCTGTCTATGTGGTTGCATATAGTAGTAGTTCATTTTTGAAAAAATATTCAATAGTATCCCAGTGCATGACTGTATCACAATTTATCCTTTCTATTGTCCATGGAAATATATATTATTTCCACTTCTTTTTTAAAAATTTTTTTTTAAGTTTATTTATTTTTGGGACAGAGAGAGACAGAGCATGAATGGGGGAGGGTCAGAGAGAGAAGGAGACACAGAATCTGAAACAGACTCCAGGCTCCGAGCTGTCAGCACAGAGCCCGACACGGGGCTCGAACTCAAGGACCTAGAGATAATGACCTGAGCAGAAGTCGGACGCTCAACCGACTGAGCCACCCAGGCGCCCCTATTTCCACTTCTAAGTGTTATGAATAGGGCTGTTATAAAAATCCTTGTACATACTTGGGGTGGATATAAATACTCATCCCTATAAGGTATATATACCACAGAGGAGTGAAACTACTGGATTATAGAAGGAAGACATATTTTCAAGGATAGTTTTCAAGGATATTTCCAAATGGACTTTTTGAATTGATTGTACCAATTTATGATCCCATCAACAATGTAAATTGCTCCACATCCTCAAACATTTTAATCCATTTTTTTTCTTCTTTTTTTCTTTAAAAAAATTTTTTTTAATGTTTATTTATTTTTGAGACAGAGAGAGACAGAGCATGAATGGGGGAGGGTCAGAGAGAGAGACACACACAGAATCTGAAGCAGGCTCCAGGCTCTGAGCTGTCAGCACAGAGCCTGACGCGGGGCTCGAACTCACGGATCGTGAGATCATGACTTGAGCCGAAGTCGGACGCTTAACCGACTGAGCCACCCAGGAGCCCCTTTTTTAATCCATTTTTATGAAGCTTAGTGGTATTTCACTGTGGTTTTAATTTATATATTCTGGTGGCTAATTATGTTGTGTTCCTTTTCATATGCTTATTAGCTACTGGAGTTTTCTGACTTTTCTTATTTGTGGGATTTCCTTATATATTCTGGACATTAAGTCTAAAATTTAGCATCAGGTTATTAAAATAAAATAGTTAAAATGTTAATCATTGAAGAATTCATTATTATCTGGGACACATCATATTCACATTCTACAAATGAAGTTCCTCAAAATCATACATACATTATGTAATAGAACAGGGTTGCAACCTACAGCCTAGAAACCAAATACTTAATTGCAACAATAAAACACTTCCCAAAAGAGAATACAAGTAAGAAAAACTGGTTGGTAACGGGGCTCATAAACAGAGATGTGAGTGCTAACTGCATGTTATTTTCTGTTCTCCTTATAACCATTTGGGAACCTCTGAGAGGAAACATAGCTCAAGATCCACTGTAATGATCCAGAATTCTCCCGAGCCCTTCAGTCACTCCAGAGACTGCTCATAGTATCCTTCTGTTGACCTCCTTTAAATGGAACTATGCACAGTATGCCTGGTAGACAGAACACATTTTCCATGTGGGGATTTCCCTTTCTGCCTTGTCCTTGATCTTGACTTGGAGATTTTACTGAGCTCTTTGACTCAGATGACTTATGACAAGACGCCCACTGTCTTGTAGTCTCCACTCTGCCCCTCTTGCAGCCAACACACCTGCAGCAGTTTCCCCCTCAACAGTGAGATGTTTTTACTGGCTTTGACATGCTAATTTGATCTTTTTTCCTCCACCTGATGAGAAAATGTTGGTAAGATTATTGAAGGGATGGAAAGAGAAGGTGCAAGTTGAAAAAAGTAATAACCTAGTATATTTTGGGAGTGGGTTGGTTTCAATCTCTTCATAAATTTGATTTTTAAAATTCAACTAATTTTGTCCAATCAGATTCTTAGGGCTAAGTCTTCTGTAATAAATCTAGCCAAGGTTTTTCCCACAGTGGATCTACCTTATCAAACCACAACTACAATGTCAAATTCCCTGTGAAGAAGAATCATGGTCCTCATCCAGGGGAGACATAACCCGAACTTCCATGGAGTCAGTATTGATCCTTTGAGTGGGAATTCTTATGCCTCTGTTGAGCTGGGCTTGGAAGACTATAAATGGATATGGAGGGTAGGGAATAAGTGATTTTGAGCACAAAAGATCTTGGAAACAAAACTGAAACTTAGTATTTTTTCTTGGTTCCTATGGATTCCCTCAGAATCTTCTTCCTAAAAATAATTTCAGATTAGACAACACTTGGCTCTGTGATCCTACCATATTGTTTGATTCATAATATATGTCACTTTTAGAGAAATGAACTTAAAAGTTGATGTCAAATCTAGGGAAAAGGCAGAATAAAGGAGAGGAAGTTTGACAATATAAACATGATTTTCTTTCAGAAGCTTCCTGACCCTGGGGGCAGATTCACAGTCACCTGGGGGAACATTTTCTCCTCCACATTTGCATTAGAGCATAATATGCTTTTAAAAACAAATCAAGAGAGGTCAGGGGTGTAGGCTTCTACTATGGTGCCAGGATCAGTGAAAGCTCCTATCTGACAGATCACAAGTCACACTCATCTCTGACTCACACTGACCTCTCTGTCTCCTGGTATTTTGGCTCAGGTCAAATTAGCTCAAAAGACATGTATTGTACACTTACTCTGTACCAGCATTTATCCTATTTTCTGTGAATAAAGATGAGTCAGATGTGGTCCCTGCCCTTGAATATCTTACCATCACAGAGAAAGAAAGTAATTTCAATGTAACGTTATTAGCTATGATGGAAGTAAATATATGATGGTGAAGGTACACTTATATATTTAGTTTGTGAATGTGTTTAGTTGTGTATGCCTATACCTATATGTGTTCAGAGTGAGTGGGAGTGGGGAATGGGAAAAATGTGTGGATCAGAAAGGAAAGTATTCCCGGATAATATTTTTCTTGAATGTAATCTGTAAAAACATGTAGGTATAAGCCAGATGAAGCTATAGAAATCAGCAATATTCTGTAGCTGCCCTTTCATTAAGTCAACCACTGATTATAGGCATCACTTAAAACTTTGTGACAAATGTTTAGTTTTATGCTATTTTCATCAAAACAGAATATTTGCTTACCATTTTAATTTTCCCTGAGATTTAGAGACATGCATTAATTTCTTCCCTGGGAAGTGTGTGAACTGTGGTAGAGAGAGAAGCAAAGTCCAAAGGACCTGGGGGAGACTCTAAGAACTAATCAGGTTAATACCTTCCACTAGATGGAGGTAATTCTAAGTTACATATCTTAAAATAGTGTGTGGTCTCAAAATGTATTTTTTTAAGTTTATTTACTCACTTTTGAGAGGCAGAGAGAGAGGGAGAGAGAGAGAAGCCCAAGCGGGTTCCACATTGTCAGCGCAGAGCCCAACATGGGGCTCGAACTCACAAACCATGAAATCACGACCTGAGCGGAAATCAAGAATAAGATGCTTAACTGACTGGGTCACCCAGGTGCCCCTCAAAATGTATTTTTATGTCAGCTATTTTGGCAATGGACTACATTTTTCTTTAGAAACAATTCTATATTAGTTTGATTTAAGTAATTGTTAGAAAATACAGACTCACTTGGCCCAGTACATTCATTCATTAAACTATTATTTTCTGTGAATCTATGATGTTCCTTAGACCATATTGTCACTGAGGATAAAACATGACTATAGTTTGATTCCTCCTATCTGAGATTCTTTGGCCTTAGGAGCTTGGTTTGTTTGTTTTTTACCCCAGTATCAAACATGTGTTTAGCTAATAACATTTGGCCAACAAATAAGCTGACTGAACATTCAAAGTGTGATGAATGTTCAAGGAAAGTGATGCTAACTCTAGTAGTGGGCACACATTTGAATAAGGGGATGATGCCCTACAAAAATCAGTGGGGTATAAAAACACAGTGTGTCCTACTTATGTGGCAAGAAAAGTGGCTGGAAAGGTGGCCTGTGGTCAGATAAGGGAACCATAAATGTGATTGTTTATATTAAGGATTTATTTATTCATTTATTCTTTCAGTGATGAATTGGAACCTTTCATCACTGACTCACAGACCTATCCAGATACCTAAGACTCCATTATCAAATTACATAGAATATAATACTATCTTTTTGAGAAAACTGGGAATTTCTTTAGCCTAGGAGTTCTTAACTTAAACTTCAGAGTGTTCTTCAATTTAGATGTGAATGCTACTTCTTTATTTCTATTTTACACTAACAGAAATTCAAATTTTCTTTCTTGTTTGAATGTTGGTAATTAAGCCAAACTATCGTTAGCAATATCTATGACTTTATCACCAACAGAAATTAGAGGTATTTTTATATCACATTGTAGTTGTTAAAGATAACTCAAAATATCCTTTAAGTTCATTATTTTGAAATTAAGGTGGTTATTAGACCTGTCACAACATTTTGAATTTTAATGTGTTAATAGGGAAGAACATGTGCTATTGTATATTTGCTTTCTAAAACGATTTTAATAACTGTACTTTAATGTACTTTAATGTCAGCATAATCAAGGTCCATCCATGTTGTTGCATATGGTATCATTTCCTTGTTTTTTATGACTGAATAATATTCCATTGTATATATATCACAACTTCTTTAGCCATTTATACATTACTGGACACTTAGGTTGTTTCCATGTCTTGGCTATTGTTTTTGTTTTTTGGTTTGTTTTGTTTGTTTGTTTTCAAGTAGGCTCCATGCCCAGCACAGAGCCCAAGACTGGGCCCAGTCAGGGGCTTGAACTCATGACCCTGAGATCAAGACCTGAGCTGAGACTGAGTCGGACACTTAACAGACTGAGCCACTCAGGCATCCCCATGTCTTGGCTATTGTAAATAATGCTACTATGAACATGGGGGTACAGGTATCTTTTCAAGTTAGTGTTTTTATTTCCTTTAGATATATTCCCAGAAGTGGAATTGCTGGATCATATGGTAGTTCTATTTTATTTTTTGAGGGTCCTTTATACTGTTTTCCACAGTGGCTGTACCAATTTACAATCTTACCAACAGTGGATAAGGGTACCTTTTTCTCCACATCCATGCCAGCATTTATCTCTTGTCTGTTTTTGATGGCCTTTTTAACAGGCATGTGGTGATATGTGTCCCTGTGGGTTTAATTTGCATTTACCTAATGACTAATGGTTGTATGAGTTCTTTATATATTCTGTATATTAACCCCTTGTCAGATATACAGTTTGCAAATATTTGTTCCCATTTCATAGGTTGGTTTTCACTTTGTTGGTGGTTTCTTTTGCTGTGCAGAAGCTTTTTAGTTAGATGTAGTCCCACTTGTTCATTCTTTTTTTTGTTGATTATGCTTTAGGTGTCATATCCAAAAATTCATTACCAAGACCTATGTCAAAGAGCTTTATTCTTATCTTTTCTTCTAGGGGTTTCATGATTTCAGGACTTACATTTAAGTCTGATCCATTTGGAGTTAATTTTTATGAGTGGTATAAGATATGAGTCTATTACATATGAATATCAATTATCTCACTGCCATTTACTGAAAACACTGTCTTTCCTTCAATGAGCATTCTTTATTCCCTTGTCAAATATTAGTTGTCCATATACATTTGGGTTTAATTCTGGGTTCTCAAGTCTGTCCCATTGGTTTATTTGTTTGTATTTATGCCAGTACCATACTGGAATTGATGACTATAGCTTTTGATGACTATAGCTTTATCATATAGCTTTTTAGCTTGAAATCAGGAAGTGTGATGCCTTTTGCTTTGTTCTTCTTTCTCAGGATTACTTTGGCTATTTTGGGTCTTTTGTGGTTCCATATAAATTTTAGGAGTGTTTTATATACTTCTGTAAAAAATGCCATTGGGACTCTCCATAAGGATTGAATCTATAGATATCTTTTTGTAGTATTGACATTTTAATAGTATTAATGCTTCCAATCATGAACATGGGATAGCTTTCCATTTATTTGTGTTTTTGATGTCTTTCATCAATGTCTTGTAGTTTTAATAATAGAGAATTTTCACCTACTTAGTTCAATTTATTCCTAAGTATCTTATTGTTCCTGATGCTATTGTAAGTGGGATTGATTTATTTGTTTTCTGGAAAATTTGTTAATTGTGTATAGAAATGCTACTGATCTTGTATATTAATTTTGTATCCTGCAACTTTACCTAAATTCACTGATTAGATCTAACTTTATTTTTAATTGAGTCTTTAGGATTTTCTATATGTAAAATCATATCATTTGCAAATATAGACAGTTTTACTTCTTCCTTTCCAATTGTGATACCTTTTATTTATTTTGCCTGATTTCTCTGGCTAGGATTTCTAGTACTATGTTGGATAGGAGTGGGCACCTTTGTTTTGTTCCTAGAAGAAAAGTTTTCAATCTTTCACCTGAGTATGATCATCTGAGTATGATGTTAACTGTGAACTTGGTCATACATGGCCTTTATTATATCGAGATATGTTCCTTCCATGCATAACACATTAAGAATTTTTATAACAGTGTCTCTTCCATATGGCTGTTCCTGAGTTATATCCTTTCATAATAAAATGGTGATCTAAGAAATAAAAAAAGAGTTTGTTATCACAAATGGATGTTGAATTTTGTCAAATGCTTTTTCTGTATATATTGAGATGATCATATGATTCTTTTCTTTCATTCTATTAACATAATGGGAAATGTTCCACTGTCTGAGAATAGTTGGGTATGACTGCTTTCTCAGTTCCCTACCCAAGTGAGGGTGTAGGATGGGCTCTGTGGTTGCCTGGATTCTCTGGTCAGGCTTACTAGATGATCAGGTCTGGGTATTATATTCAGTAATAGTATATGAAATAACTTCCCTGCACTGGCAGGGCAGCAGGACAGAACCCACTGTACAACTCATTGTTTAAGGACCCCAATCTATCCAGAGTGTGCACTGAATTCCCTGGTCAAGTGAGGTCATCAGTTTTGCTCTGCAGATGAAAGAAGGCACAGCTGTGCTCTCTGCTCAAGTGCCACTGCATGTAGGGCTGTTGTATGGGCTATGCAGCTTTCAGAGTGTTCTGGTTAGCTTCTTTGGTTGGACAAGCTGAAAGCTATATTCAGTGATAAATGGGGCCACAAATTAGATTTCTTGCCTGAGCACAGTGAGAGAGCAGCTCTAAAGATGATTAAGTCTTTTGTTTGTTGTCTTTACATACCCTAAGTTTCCGGATGGAACAGACCCACCAGCCTCTGCTCTACAAACTCCCAGTTCTGCCCACCTGCCTCTTAGCTTGAGTGCCCCTGGACTGGACTGCTTCTAGGAGTTGTCACCAGCCCTTTCAGTGAGATGGTGCCAGAAGAGACTCTTGACAGTGGGTGGGCTATGTTCTAGCTCTCCAGCCTGGGTGGGAGGGGAATGGCCCACTCAGGCTACTCTTAATTTCTCAGGCAGTCTCTTTAGTTGGGAAGGGCTGGAATTTACCTTCAGCCCAAGCTATGAATTAATGCCGCTGCCTATATGTAGCACAAGAATGTTCCACTGGTATTGGCTTTGCTCTGGATGCAATCAGTTGTGCCCACCCACTTCTCAGCTTGAGTGCTGCTGGACTGTGCCACTTTCAGGAGTTGTCATCAGCCCTTCTGGTCAGGTGGAGCCAGAGGTCTCTCTTCACAGCAGGTAGGGTTGTGATTTAGCTCCCTTTCTGGGCATGAGCAAACTAGGCTCTAGGGCCATCAAAACTCCTTTGAGGATCTGAAACAAGCAGATCTGCACCCCACCTTGTTCTCTGGTCAGAGTGTTCCCCTTATGTGGTTCTACAGATGAGCAAAACTGCTGGTTGGGATTAGTCTTTGGGCAGTGTAGGTATGAATTTGATCTGCCAAGATCTGTGTGCTGATTGTTATGAGTCCCTCCTTCCTTCTCTATCACAATCAGATTCCCAATAGTTGTGCCCCACCGATTCCTCTGTAGTCCCTGTGGTGTGAGATCAGAGTAGGGTCTCCCTTATAAAGCAACCCACAATGTTGGGGTGGTACAGACAGTCTCCCCTGGGTTTTCTTTTCCTACTAGAGGAATAGGAGGCTCAGGGGAGACCTCTTCACATGGTGCTGTGCTGGCCTGGGGGAAGGACAATGCAGTCAACAGGAAGCTGCTTCTCTTACCTTTCTAATGCCATCTTTTTTGGTCTCTGTGGTGCAGGGGTTGCTTCAGCCTCACCGCTGTGTTCTAGGTTTCTCTCAGTGGTGTCTTATTCTTGAATAGTTGTTGGTTGTTCTTATTGTGAGGGGAACAAAGTCAGGAACAATCTATGTTGTCATCTTAATGACATGAGAATCTGGTAGGCTTTTTAAACAACTCTACCAAACCATATGATCAGATTACTTTTATGTACTTTAATTAATAATAATTGATCAAATAAATCCTTATGCTATGTCTTAAAAAGGGCACAAAAATGAAAAAGATATAGTTTTCAAAGGACTTTTTAATCTCTCGGAGGAATACACAGATAATGCAAGGCAATGAGAGAAGGTGGATTAGTGCTATTTAGTCTGAACACAGAAAACTAGCCAACCTGGTGGCTTCAAATGGAAATGTTGTGATGGTTTGTCTGCTATTTTGGAAGTTTACTGATGTTTAAGATCGATATTTGGGAGTTCCAGCCAAAGCTTGGGATGGGATTGCCAAAGAGATTATGGCACACCACCCAGTTACTCCTTGGTTTCCTGAGTGTTTCAAAAACAGGTTATTTTCTCCAAGAAAAATGTCATTTCTGCAAGGCACTTTGGCTCTTTTTGATTTCTTATACCTTAGTGACTGTCTTGTCTGGGAAGAGACAACAGGAAAAGTTGTACACCCAAAGAATTAAAAAAAAAACAACAACAATCTATACCATCATAAGACGGGAGAGGTGTGTCAATAGCCACATAAGACTCAAGGGCTTTAGTTGATAATGAAGTGAAATTAAATGCCGTCACTTTATATATTAATTGAATCTTTTTTTATTATTAGAATTTTGATATTCAGAATAAAGAAGATGATTATTTTGATCTACTCTACATTTGCAGATGACACTAAAAATGAATGCACCATCTTAGAAGCATTAAGTTTTGCAACACTGAAAATGTTCCAACTAAAACAGCGTGATTATCTATATAAAGGGGATGCTTGGAATGGCTGGTAGTGATTAAGGGCAATTCTGTAACCCTCCAAATCTGAATTATATAGTTTTATAATAGTTATAAAACTACATGCTGAGAAAAGAGACTTCTTACTGAAAAAAGAGACAAACTATGAGAGAAACAAATCAGACACAGGTGACAGAATTCCTCCTTCTGGGACTTTCTGATGACCCACACACCCAGAAGTTGCTATTCATTTTATTCCTGGGTGTCTACCTCATCACTGTGCTTGCAAATCTACTTCTCACGTACCTTGTTCAGGTTGACTCCCGGCTTCACACACCCATGTATTTTTTCCTCTGCAACTTATCTCTGGCTGACTTCTGTTTTTCTACCAACATCGTTCCCCAGGCCCTAGCCCACCTGCTATCCCAGAAGAAGATCATTTCATTCACACGTTGTGCAGCTCAGCTTCTATTCTTCCTCATTTTTGGGTGCACCCAGTGTGCCTTTCTGGCAGTGATGTCTTATGATCGGTACGTGGCCATCTGCAACCCTTTGCATTACCCTAGCATCATGACTTGGAGGGTGTGTGTCCAGCTGGCTGCAGGATCATGGACCAGCGGCATTCTGGTGTCTGTGGTAGATACCACTTTTACACTAAGTTTACCCTACCAAGGCAGCAATAGTATTGCTCATTTCTTTTGTGAGGCCCCTGCACTGTTGATCCTGGCATCCACAGACACTCATACTTCAGAGATGGTCATTTTCCTCATGGGTGTTGTGATTCTCCTCATACCTGTTTCCCTAATTCTGGTATCCTATAGTCACATCATAGTGACTGTGGTCAGGATGAAGTCAGCTGTGGGGAGGCTCAAGGCATTCTCTACCTGTGGCTCCCACCTCATGGTGGTCATCCTTTTTTATGGGTCAGCAATTGTCACTTACATGACTCCAAAGTCTTCCAAAGAAGAGGAAAAACTGGTGTCTGTGTTTTATGGAGTGGTGACACCTATGCTTAATCCCCTCATCTATAGCTTGAGAAACAAGGACGTGAAGGGAGCTCTGAGAAAAGTAGCCACAAGGAATTTCTCATGCAGGCTTGAAATCTTCCACTGACAGTGAGACCCTCTTGGCTCCCTACTTATAAGACTTGCTGAGTGGTTCCCTTAGCAAAACTGGAATATTGTAAGATCCTGGGGGCTTGTTGTGGATCCACCCTCCATCCTTCATCTAGCACTTCCTTTATAGAAGAGGAAGGACAATAATTCATGGAGCAATACAATGAGGGTCTGCTCCCTTCTTGTTGTTGTTGTTTTTTTTTTTGGCGTCTAAGAGTTAGGAAACCCTGCAAGAAACATTCACATTTTATAAACTCTGGAACCTGTAAAATCTGTCTTTTTTAAAATCATGTTTTATGTTACCAGCAATCTATCCCAGATCCTTCTCCATCTCTTTTATCTTTTGAATCTCTCTGCATCATCAAATAATCAATAAATTAACAAACATTACTTAATCGCTTACTATGAGCTAGGTGCTAAGTATGTATGTGCCTGCACATGAGTCTGTATGTGTGTTTGAAGTGGGTAGTGAAGAGCATGGGTACAATGAAGCAGAATATATGAGTTTTGCTGTCCTTCTCACACTCTGCTCACACCCCTAATAAGGGACATGAATATTTTATCTATAAGATAAAGGTGAAGGCAGGGTTTTGGAAGCTAACAAGAGATAGTGACATCCCAGGGCTAGGAAGAGTAAGAAAGAAGCTGGTACCAACCCCGGGCCTGAAGGACAATTAGAACTTGGAAAGGGTAGCTGTCTGAAAGCCACCAGATAGGAGCTGTGGGCTTAGATGTATGGAAGTGAGAAAACCACAAGAATAAATATTTCGAGTTCATTCTCTACCTATCTTCTGATTTCCTGTTACTGTATTAAAAAAAATCCAGGATCACCCCCCCCCCATCTGAAGATACTTATTTTAATTCTGTCTACAAAGTCCTTTTTCCTATGTGAGGTAACATACTTATAGGTCCTAGGGATTAGGACATGGACATCTTTGGGGGACCATTGTTCTGCCTACCATACAAGGACAAATAAAATAAATGTAAAGGAGCAATTAAAGTTTGGCTAAAATTGGAGATTATAAATGTATAGTGGTGTCAATCTACTTAGCTGTGTGATTGCTATTATCCAAACAGAACCCCATGATCCATATTTTCACTTGCAAATTCTTGTAGTAATAATTTAGAATGCGCTGCCTTTCTAGATCTCTTGCTACATGAGAGCCCTTGATACCTGTTACCCCCACAGCACACAGAGTTAGTTATTTATAGAGTTTGTGGAGAGGATATGTCTATGCACTGAATACTATTTTACTCTGTTAATTTCACTAATTAACACAAAGCTGTGGTGCACGCATCCCAAGTCTGCTATTTTCCTGGAATCCAGAGTTGGACTATGTTCACTGGACAAAACCATAAAGACAGGCTGCTATACTGGTTGAGTGATATGCAAGCTTAAAAAGGACAGTTGATTTCACCCAATCACAAGATTACATACAAAATTTAGTAAACAAAGAATCTTTGGGTTATTCTCAGAAGTTTCCTAGAATTATGTCCATTTATACTCAACTTGGGATTCCTGTACACACTTTTTGTCAAGCAATTCTCATATCCAAGGTGAATAATTTGAGATTGAGGCAGTGTCCATGTGGAGTAGTCTTTCTCCAGATACTGTACAGACCAATTATTGTAGTAGAGGGAAAAGTCCTAATTTGCTATTCCTCTGAACACGGGTACTTTCTAAGCCAGTAGAATTTTTTAAGTATTGCTTTATTATTTCGCTTTCCCACTAGAACATAAATTCCACAAGATAAGAAATTTGTCTGTTTTATTCAGCAATCTGTGTTCAGAGCCTAAACAGAGTCTGACACATGCTGAATGATGAGTAAAAATGCATTGAAATTTTGAGTTCAAACTCAAAGTTTGCTGAAAAAAGTGAGTGAAAGAATGAAACCAAACTCTATTATTTATTATCATCACTATCATAAATTTACCTTATAAGCAAAAAAGATCCTTGAAAGTTGCAGGTAGAGTTTTTAGACAAATAGAAAAATGTAAAGCTGAAGATTATAAAAAGATATGGGTGAAGAAGTTCAAGAAAAGTTAAAACAAGTAACGAATGGCAAATTGTAGCGATGTTATCAACCTCCGGATAGGCTCCTAATCTGTGTAAACTGGCGGCATCCTCAGATGCATTGGTACCACAATCCCACAGAATCCAAAGAATCATGATCTTTCATTGAGAAATAGATCCTAGTAGAGTCCAAAATTCTAGTGGGTAGAGCATCGCTCCTAGACTGAAGAGAGACCAGAACCCATTTGAGGAATTATTTTCTCTCTCCTTTGTCCTTGCCTTCCACCCCTTCAGTTTCCATGTCAGTCAATCATAGTTTCTGAGGGCCCAGGGTCCTGCGGATGACTCGCCTCAGTGCAGACTTCACTTCACTGTTCCTTAAGCTGTAGATGATGGGGTTCAACAGGGGAGTCACTACTGTGTAGGAGAGCGACAACAACTTCTTGCTCTCAGGAGAGGTGCTGGACCGGGGTCGGAAGTATGTGAGGATGGCAGTGCTGTAGAAGAGGGACACAACCAGAAGGTGGGAGGAACAGGTGGAGAAGGCCTTGCGTTTCCCCTCAGCTGAGGGCATCCTGAAGATAGTGGAAAGAATGCGGACATAGGATCCCAGGATCAGCAAGAAAGGAAAGAGGATGAATAAGACAGTGGCCGTCAGAGCCTCCAGTTCAAACAGAGAGGTATCAGCACAGACCAGTGCAATGACAGGGGGGCTGTCACAAAAGAAGTGGTTCACTCTGTTGGGGCCACAAAAAGGGAAGCTGAAAATCCATGTGGTTTGCACGGTGGCCACTGGAAACCCTGAGAACCAAGAGGCAGCTGCTAGCTGGGCACAGGCTTTGCGGCTCATAATGATTGGGTAGCGCAAAGGGTCACAGATGGCCACATAGCGGTCATATGCCATTGTGGCCAGGAGGCAACACTCAGCAGCCCCAAAGAAGAAAAAGAAATACATCTGAGAGGCACAGCCAAGGAAGGATATGGTTGTGTCTTGGATGATCAGAGTCCCCAGCATCTTGGGCACAATGACCAAGTTGAAGCCTATCTCCAGGAAGGACAAGTTCCTGAGGAAGAAGTACATAGGATTTTGTAGAGCAGAGTCAGCTGTAGTGACCAGGATGATGAGAATATTGCCCATTAGAGTAAGCAGGTAAACAGTCAAAAAAAGGAGAAATAGTAGAGCTTGTAGCTCAGAGGATAAGGTTGAAAAACTCACAAGGACAAACTCACTGACAATTGTCCAGTTTCCCCACATCATTCTTCTGTCCAGGATTTCATTGACATTCATGCTCCAGGAAGGTAGAAGTCTCCATATTTTATTTAGACTTCTATTATACCCTTAGAAAACCTCCCATGGCCCCATTCTCTACCTTTCTTGTTATATAGTTGTTGCAAATCAAAAGGTGTACTTTCCAAAATGTAAAAAAATAAGCCTGTCTATAGGATTCATAATTTTTGGAAGAATACTAACCTTTTTTCAGATTGAACTGAGGCACACCATATACCTATATACCTCCTGACTTTGCTCTATAGAGATCAAAATCACAGCTTCATGTTGGGGCTCCTACCTTATCTTTCTTCAACATTCAGTGGTACTAAAAAAGCAGCCAGGCCAAGCATTTCTGAGGAGAAGGGTTTTAACGCACAATGAAAGCTGATGAGGTGAGCCAGGGTATGTTTTCTGCAAAATGAAAGGGTAGGAAAGAGAAAGTCAAGGAAAGTTACCAATGATCCTGAGGAAGAGAACTGAATGCATTGTAATCTCAAGCAGTCAACCCTCAGGATGATTTCAGTATATTGGAGGAATACTCAATATATTCTACATTCAATGTAAATATATTCATTTCTAAACTCAGAATATTGCAATTTATACAAGGAGACATGAAATATAGAGACTGTGGTTTATTTTGATCCCTGGGCTAAATATTCTCTGTGTAGCTATATGTGATCAGAAAAGGGAACACAGACTCAAGACAGGGTCAGACCATAGAAAGAATCTAGATGTATTGCACATAAACCCTTTCATCAGTTTCTGTTGGTTGACTTGCATCTTGATTTTCAAGAAATATCACTTCAAGTTTTACATGTTAATAAATAAATACCAACTCAGATATGCAGACTAATAATATCAAATCCTGTGAGAAATAAGTAGAATGTTTCATCATGGCATCAAGAACTAAACTTCAAAACTGAGACCTGAAATTGTGACAAATATAAACTTAAATGAAGGAATAAATCTAAAGCACTTGCATGTAACTGGTACATAACACATGCTAACCATTGTAGTTATTATGAGATAATGCTAGATCTGTTTTCCAAAATCTACTTCTTATCTCCTTATCTACTGCCCAAACTCACTGAAGTCCCTACTTTTCAATCCTTAAGAGAAAAGAATAGTCTATTCAATGAATACTGATTATCTTCTCTGTGCCAGACACTGTTTTAGATACTAAAGATAATACATCAGTAAACATAACAAAAAAAAAATCTCTGCCCTCATATAACTCACTTTCTAGTAGAAAAGACAGACAGTAAACAAATCATGTAAATAGGATGTATAGTATGTTAGGTGGCTGAAAGAACAATGGAGAAGAATAAAACAGTGGAGAAGGACATAGGCATTTGGGGTGTGGGGAGTGTCAGAGAAGGCTTCCCTGAACAGATAATGTTTAAGTACTGAGCAAGTGCAAGACATGGTCAGGGTGGTGAAGGAAGGAGGGAAGTAAACAGCAAAAACAGCAAGAGGGGCATCTGGGTGGTTCAATCACTTAAGTGTCCCACTTTTGTTTTCAACTGAGGTCATTCAGCTCACATCATGATTTCATAGTTCGTGAGTTCGAGCCTCACGTTAGGCT
Source organism: Leopardus geoffroyi (assembly GCF_018350155.1). Classification (NCBI taxonomy): domain Eukaryota; kingdom Metazoa; phylum Chordata; class Mammalia; order Carnivora; family Felidae; genus Leopardus; species Leopardus geoffroyi. The sequence goes on along the minus strand of NC_059329.1, from coordinate 64,100,298 downwards.
CTATGCTCACAGCCTGGATCCTACTTGGGATTCTCTGTCTCCCCCTCTCTCTGCCCTTCTCCTTATTCACTCTCTCTCAAAAATAAACATTCAGAAAAAAATAACAGTGAGAAAATGTTATTTAAATTTTTTTGCTGATTCATATTCATGGTTTTTTTTAAGTTCATTTATTTTGAGAGACAGAGAAAAAGAGAGAGAGAGATAGAAAGAGTGAGAGTGAGAGTGAGAGTGAGAGTGAGAGTAAGGGAGGGGCATAGAGAGGGAGAGAGAGAATCCTAAGCAGGTTTTGTGCTGTCAGCATGGAGCCTGATGTGGGTGTTGTCAGTGTGGAGCCCCATGTGGGTCTCGATCCTATAGTTAGTGAGATCATGACCTGAGCCAAAACCAAGAGTCAGGCACTTAACCAAATGAGCCACCCAGGTCCCCACATGTTTTCTTTGAAAATTTTGATACTTTGTCAATTTCCAAGTAAGAGTTAACACTTAATGAGCACCAGGTAAGTGCCAGACACTATTCTAAGTGGTTTCCATGCATTATGTTAAGTCTTGCAACAAACTAAAGATATACGGGTTATTAGTAGGTCCACTTTACAGTTGAGGAGGCACAGAGAGGTTGAATAATTTTTCCAAGTTACACAGCCAGCAAATGTTGGCATCAGGATATGCCTCCTGGGCAGTTTGTCTCTGAGTCATGGCTTTACCCATCAGGCGACTCACCCACTCTGAGAATGGAAATGAGTCTAAGCTAATAGGTGAGAGCAAACAGGAGTTTTTGGCATAAGATGGTAGTAACAGAGCAAAAAGCAAAACAAATTCTAGAGAAGATCAGAAAGTTTCAAGGTATTAGCAACACCCACTTTCATGGACCTAATATTAGAATAATTGTTAACTTATGTCTCCATCTCATATTTTAGATGGTATACTACTTGAAAGTAGAAACTGTGTAGAAAATTTAACTTTTTATCTCAATTCCTAGCAAGGTAGATGCCCATTAAATTGTGACCCAATAAATTAATGAAGAATGAACAAAATATAAAAAATAGTCATGGAAATATCTGTATAGACAGAGTGTAGGCACAGTGATCCCCATTCAGAAGGAATTTAGATGCAAAGACTACACACATCAATGATACAGCCTCATATAATTTACACAGATTTAAAGAGTGATAAGGGTTATAAATTACACCCATCATCTTCCACTACCCCAAGCCTCCTCCTTTTATCTAACTCATTTCGGAAAATGACACCACCCAGGCTGCGTGATGCAGGAGTTGGGACAAAAATCCTTTCATTTAACCCCAAAATTTATTATTTTTCCAAAACACCGATTCAGTGTCACCTTCTACATCACTACTCTTATCTTCTCTGGCCTGGAATATTGCAGGAACCTGATTCTAGTTCATTCTCTACAAACCATCCTTGACTTGTGTGTGATCTGATAGCAACCCCAATTAAGTTACTCATCTGCTTAATGTCTTTCAGTCACTACCTATTATCCCTGGGAAAAAGTACAGTACCTTTAACAAGGTCTTTTTCTCTGGTATCTGCTTATTTTTCCAGGTCCAAATCCCCTACACAGTTGGTGCTCTGGTTACACAAAAATACTCTCTGTTCTGTGCATACCTCATATTCTCTTACCCCTTCTTGTACTTGTGCATGTTACTCTCTACTTTTGGAAACCTCTTCCTGCAATTATGTATAATTTCTTCTGGTCTTGCAAGTCTCAGCTGAAATATCATTTTGTTTGTGAAGTTTCCCTTCACTCCCTTAGCCTAATCAAGGGATTATTCTTTTTTTTTTTTTTTTCAACGTTTATTTATTTTTGGGACAGAGAGAGACAGAGCATGAACGGGGGAGGGGCAGAGAGAGAGGGAGACACAGAATCGGAAACAGGCTCCAGGCTCTGAGCCATCAGCCCAGAGCCCGACGTGGGGCTCGAACTCACGGACCACGAGATCGTGACCTGGCTGAAGTCGGACGCTTAACCGACTGCGCCACCCAGGCGCCCCAAGGGATTATTCTTTAAGTCTCTTATAACACGTTGTGTAAAACTCTATTAGAGCACTATACAATTGTGTATGTGTACATATATTTATATCATCTAATAGCTAATGCCAGGAGGGAAATCTATTCATCATTGTATCTTTTGCACCTAGCAGAGTGCTTAACTCCAAGTGCTTGGTAAATAATGTAGTCTAAGGTTTAATCATTTTTATAGCAGTTTGGTGATGCTATTGGGTCTCTAGTTGAGTCTACAGTTAAGACTTCTGAATGTGTGTGTGTGTTTTATAGGTTGTACATTTGGTTTTGTTTTCCAATATACATTTATTTAAAAATGTATTGCTATGTTCTGAGAAGATATTTTAAAAGCATTATTATAACAGCTTTACATCACTCACTGTGCCACAGATGTCCACTCCCCTGAAATATTTAATCAAAATGTTTCCTAGGACAGAGCCATGACTCTGGGGCACACCACTTAAGCCATATCCTAAAATGAGTTGGCACCAATTTTTTAATCTCTACTTTTTGGGCTATTCAGCAAAACTATTTTTTTTCTATAAGTAACTTCAAATAATTTCAGACATGAGTTGGGTATAAATAAACAGTTATATGTACTGTTACCTGGACTATATCTGTTTAATGTAGTAACAAAGATCTCATGAAAAAGTTCATCAAATGCCTTAGTGAAATTCAGATAAACCATATCAAATACTCATTCTTTAATCTAAGATCTAATGTCAGCTTCTTTGTGAAGCTTTTTCTGACAATCTCCTTCCCCAAATGGATAAATTACTATCTCTGTTGTGTTCCTCAGAGCATTTTAAGATACCTTTATTATATCAATGGTTTTATATTATAATTATTTTTATATTTGTCCTCTCCAGCTAATTGTGTACTCCTTGACATAAACCAAATGATATGCATCATTGTATACACATTACAATGCCTGGTACCTACAAAGTAATGATCCACATTTATTGAATCACTAAGTAACATTTATCTTAATGGCATTAGTTAATTGGTTTAACATGCTGATATTTATCTTTAAAAGTTAACTGCATTTTTAGTCATGAAATTCTTAGTGAATCCATGATGGAGCAAAGTAATCACTATTATTTTTTAAGTGTTTGTAAAAATATTTTTCTTTTTAAAAAAATTTTTTTAACGTTTATTTATTTTTGAGACAGAGACAGAGCATGAACGGGGGAGGGGCAGAGAGAGAGGCAGACACAGAATCGGAAGCAGGCTCCAGGCTCTGAGCCATCAGCCCAGAGCCTGACCCGGGGCTCGAACTCACGGACCGTGAGATCGTGACCTGAGCTGAAGTCGGACGCTTAACCGACTGAGCCATCCAGGCGCCCCTGTAAAAATATTTTAAACAATGTTTTAAATTATTGTTTGGTAAGACATGTGGAAATAAATGTACAATTATAAAACACTACACAAATTTGCATTCTCGCCATCACCACCACCACCATCATTGTTATTATCGATATTATTATAGTCTTTATAGTTTCAAAAAGACTAAACCAAATCTTTTGGTAAAGCAGTTAGATAGAAAAGAATCCAATAAAGTGTAGCTTTGATAGTTGAAACTGGAGAAAAACCGCAACATAACATAGTTTGAGAATTTCCTAAGGATACAACCAGACGATGCTACTTAGACACTGGCCAATGTGTAACAAAAGGCAAGGACAGAAAATGGTCTCAGGTCAAAAGTTCAGATGTTATCAAAGAAAATCTCAGTTAACCCGGGCGCCTGGGTGGCTCAGATGGTTATCTGACTTCCTGGGTCATGATCTCACAGTTAGTGAATTCGAGCTCCAAGGCAGGCTCAGTGCTGACAACTCAGAAACTGGAGCCCCCTTCGGAGTCTGTGTCTCCCTCTCTCTCTGCCCCTCCCCTGCTCGTGCTCTATCTCTGTCTCTCCAAAATAAATAAACATTAAAAAAACTTAAAAAAAAGAAATTCTCAGTTAAGGAAGCTGAGAGGAATGCATATTCATAGCACTAGTTTTTATGACTTTTAAAGCAGAGATGACCTTCCCTTTTCTTTCAAACCACATCCTACAGAGAATCTCAACACTTAAGTCCAATGAGGGTGAGTAAGGGCAGAGGCAGGGGCTCAGAGCCCCACTTGCTTGACTTTCACTTTTCTCTTCCCCTGAAAGAGCCCTCTAATGCTGCTTCTTAGGGCCCTAGGGGTGCACAAAACAATATGAAAATGTGATTCAAAACCTTGCATCTGCCTCCCTCCCACAGTTGTAACTCCATATTTTCCTTCATTTGTTTTGATCCTTCTCTAACCATCCCTTTACATTGCCTTCTTTTGATGTAGCCTTTCCTCTCTTTCTCTTCCATCTCTTTCACCTTTCTCTTCATTTTTTAAATTTCTGTTTTCCCCTACTAAGCAGGGGAGAGATGGTGGAAGGGAGTTTGCTGGGATGATACTCTAAAGAACGGATCTTCCTGTAGCCCCATTAATGCAGTTGAGGTTGTCAGGATGTTATTGATGAGGTATAATTCAGCTACTGTTTTACTAATGGTCTTGCAAGCACAGAGCCTTGGATAAATGTAGTTGTGTTTGCAGCCATCAGAAGGGGAAAGAACTCTAGGGAAGGGGAAAGTATGCAGAAACCTAGCTGAGGTGGACTGGCCAGCTACACCTCTATCCAGAGTGTCTCCTTTCTGTGGTAACATATTGAAGATTCCATGCACGGTTTCAACAAGAAAGAACAAGATAGCATACTTAAGAAAACTTGTGAAAATCCCACCTAAATGATAGTTTGAGTCCACATAGTTACAATAGCAAGGACTTTAGAGTAAGAAATTCAGAGTTAAAGTTCTAGTTATTATTTTTATCTGTGAGTCACAGAGCTACTGACATGACATTTTCTGAGTTAGGGTTTTCTCAACTGTAAAATGACTATTATTACAGATGCCCTGTCCATCTGAAGGGTGGCTGTGGGTGTGAAATGAGATAATATATACTCAAGCGCTTTGAACATTCTAAAGCCTAATACATAATCATTGTTTTCCATCCCTTCCCAGATTACCTAATTTGTCAAAAACTTCTGGTTATTTACTTGAGACCTCTGATCTCCTTTCTTGTTTCCTAGAAATGTGTCAAAGGAGACACATTTTCTTTGTAATAAGCCATCATCCTCTTCACAAAAGAGTTCAAGTCTGTGCTCTGTCCACTTTGCTCTTTACTTACCTCCTGCGAATGAAATTTGCATCACATTCCAGAGAACCCCTGGTCTGTGTCAGCTACCCTAGGCTTAGACTAGACTATGTCTGAACAAGTGACTCCAGGGGAGTCCTAAAATATAGCTATATCTGTGCAAGTCACTTCAGAAAAGCCCTGGGCTGTGTCTGTGCCAATCATCCCAAAGGTACTCTGGGTGTGTCTCAGTCCTCATTGCTGGTGAACTCTGGGGTTCTGCCTTGTCACATTCTCAAAGAAGCTTTGTCCAGGGGTGTGCCAGACACCCCAGGTAAATCCTGTCAGTCCCTATAAAGAAGTTCTGAGTTGTGCAGCATTAGTCATTTCAGAGAAGCTCTGGGCTGGGCCTGTGTCAATCACTCTAGAGGATTCCAGGCTGGGTCTCAGGACTATTTTAGTCCCTGGTGTTTACTGGAAGGGAGTGATTCCCCCAATGCTTCCTCTTCCTCAGGTAAAGTCATAGGTTCAGTTTCTGACAGGTGTGAGTTTTGAGGAATTCCCAGACATGCAAAAATTCATGAAGATTCTGCAATCCCATAATTGGAGGAAGTGCTTTGCTGCAGCTCCAACTTTTCCTGCACTCATGAGGCTACAAGAGCAAGGGAAAAAACAGTGGTCTGTCTATTCTCCAAGGTTTGCACCAGAGAGAGATCAGAAGAGCATGCCAGTATTCTTTTTTCCCTCAAGATTATTGAGATAAAATTGACATATAATGTTGTGTAAGTTTAAGATATATAATGTGATGATTTGATACATGGATATATATATTGAAATGATTACCGCAATAGAGTTAGTTAACATGTCCATCGCTTCACATAATTATCTTTTTGTTTATGTGTGTGGTGAAAATATTTAAGATATACTCTCTTAGCAAGTTTCAAGTACAGAATACAGTATTGTTAATGATAGTCACTATGTTGTATGTTTGATCCCCAGAACTTATTCATCTTAAGTTTGTACCCTTTGACCAATGTCACCATACCCCCGTCTCTGATAACCACTAGTCTACTTTCCTTCTCTCTGAGTTTGGTTTTTTTAGATTCCACATATAGATGAGATCATACAGTATTTGTCTTTCTCTGTCTGACTTATTTTACTTAGCATAATGCCCTTGAGTCTCATCCATGTTGTTGAAATAGCCAGATTTCCTTCTTGGTCATGGCTGGTTAATATCCCATTGTATATATGTATACATATGCCATAATTTCTTGATCCACTCATCTGTAAATGGACACTTAGATTTTTCCCATGTCTTGGCTATGGTGAACAATGCTACAATGAACATGGTAGTGCAGGTGTCTCTTTAAGACAGTGATTTTATTTCTATCATTCCAGTATTCTTTTACATCTTCCTTCACTTTTGATTCTCATTGGGCTAATTTTTTGGGAGTGTTTCCGATCTGGATTCGGAAGTTTTCATGCATGGAGAGGATAACTCATTAATCACTGTCTAAGCCAAGTGGAGAAGCAGTTGGCAGGGGATACTGTTGGCTGGGGAGGCTAGTAACTCCTGGATAAGATGAAAACAAGAAAGTCTGAATAACAGTCTGAATATCCTAACACTTCTTGAATAAGAAATGAAGTTGAGGGAGTAAGATGATGTCCATGCTTTGTGACAAAATTTTCCCAAGGTGATTAGGGCTTCATCCGAAGACTCTAATGCATGTCTGAACATTTTTTATAGTGTTTCTGAAACAGACATTTGACCACATGTTTCTTACTAAAGGCAGTAACCATACCTGACTTTTTCATTATTGTTTGCTTAATATTTAGCGAAGTGCCTGCAAATATGTGCTTGCATTTTTCTACAAGCCATATTTAAAATACTGACCTTCTGCATCATACTTCACCTATATGACCTGAGATTTCCATTTTAATTAATTAGGATGGCACATTCATCTTGCAGTTTGTTGTAGGGAGGTATACCACATTTCCAACAAAAGTTGGAATAAATAATAAAGGTGACTCACTGGATAAAAAAGAATAGCTATTTATTCTTCCCCTTCAGTGGTCCCTGGGAGTTTTAATTCTCCCTATTTCCTACTCTACAGTCTGCCAGTAGCCAGTGGATGACTGAAATGGGAGTACAAAAGCCTACTTCTTTGGCATGAAGCAGAACAAACTAAGCGTTATTTACTCCCTGGAGTTCCCTGCTGGAACTGCTGAGTCTGGAATTGCACCCAAAATTATATTTTTGCTCAGCTTCTTCTCCATTCCTACTCTACTACATTTAATGGTTTCTCCTTAATAATTCACTTGCACTTGAGTCCTTGGCTCCATATCTGGTTCTGGGATAACCCAGTGAAATCAACTGATCCTGAGGCAAGATCAATTACTGTAAGTTTGGAGAAGATGTTTCTAAAAGGTGAGAAGAGATTCATAGCAGGGATATGAAGGAAAAGGTTTAACCTTTCTGGGAATAAAACCTCTTTCATGCCTCTTTAATGGATCTTCTCCAGACTTTCAGAATATCTATACTTTATTGCAGGAACTTGAGCACTGTATTTCCTCACATGCAATCCACCATCAAATCCTATCAATTCTTCCTCCAAAAATTATTTAGAATTAATTTCTATTGATACTACTCTATTCCAAGTCACCACCACTTCTCAACTGGATTACCCATTCGTTTGTTCATCTTCATACACTATTGAAAAACTATAGAATAATTTCATTGTAATGTAAAGTTTGCATTGGGCAAAGCAAACCAAAATATAACCTTCAACACTGAATGTCACAAGGCCTTGCCATCAGGAGCTCTCTTACCTGTTTTAAAGAAAATTTTAGAAGCACGACTATAATTGAAGTTCCATTCACAAAGAGAAGCATCTCTTGTTTTGTGCAGCTTCTGACTTCTGGAAAGTGGCACTGATTCCCATGACCATATAAGAAGCTGCCCCACTGGTTCAGAGCATCATATCAACTGCATTATCTCAGTACCAAATACTCTTTTACTAAATAAACCATCATTGACATTTTCATTCTATTGTTATAATGCTTGTTAAATATCTACTGTGGCAACCTTCAACATCACTGAACTGCATATCTGAGCAGTCTATGTTGTCTCTCCAGGTACCAGCTGTTGTTTCTGTTAATGCTCTGGCTTCAAACTTGCATATATTTTGAGTGGTATTCCCTAACCCTATTTTTCCATAGTATTTTAAATGCAGAGTTTTCCAGAACATATGGTTTTCGGGAATTCTCATGTCATGTTAAAACAAAAATAATTGTGCAGCTTTAATTTTTAAAGACTTACAGTACACTGGGAAAAGACAAACATGTAAAAACCAGTACAGCATAGTATATGCAAAATTTAACTTATCTGTTGATAAAATTGGAATAGATGCATATAGCAGAGAATAATTTATGCTGCTTGAGGGATCACACTAGGGCCTTGAAAGATGAGATGGATCCGGCTAACGTACAGATGGAAAGAACTTTTCAAACAGAGAAAATGGAGTACCGGACATCACCAGCTGTTAATCATCTAAACTACTAACACAGAAGTATGAATGAAATTCACTATATTCTCTAATTTACTCAATCATTTCTTCCATAATCTTCAAAATTTATTTCCTTCAAATTAAAATTTTAGTTATTTTTTACCTATTATGTAAGCAAAATTTCAAACGTTTGATGACAAATGCTATTGATGGGACAATAGGGAAAGAAGAACCCTTGTAAATTTCTGGTGGGAAGGTAAAATGGTATAATCAATTTGGAGGGAAATTTGCCAATATATAACAACATGGTACATGTATTCACCCTTTGCCCAATTTCTAGATTTCCATCTGTCAGATACACTGGCAAAAATATGAAAATGCTTGTGTATAAAACTATTTTTTACAGCATGATTTATAATTGTAAAAGAGTCATTAAATAAACTATGGTATATCTAAAAAATAGAGTACTATGAAATCATAAGAAGAATGAGAAATATTTTTGTGGTAAAGGAAGAGCTATGTTGCAGTTAGCTAGATCCATTTTAAACTTTGATGAAAACAGTATCACAATAGAAATTTATACTACTACTTCAACAAGGCTTAAGAACCTGAGTATGGGATAGAAAGCCTGTGAAAGCTCAGCTCATTCTTCCTGGGAAAACAGTAAGGACTAAAATGTATGTGGGGTTATAAAGGTGTAAGTATGGGCATTATCAATCCATGTTTCTATATTTATATCACATACCAGTGAGATTAGAAGAACTAACATGCTTCAAGGGCATGCAAACTGAAATAAGACAGTGATGACAGTTATGCATTGGTAAGGATTACAGGGTTTTCTCTCTGATGAATGGAGTCAGATCTGCCCGATGGAAAAGAAAGTGACATGATGATTTTTCACTGGTCTTGTCCTCTGTTATTATGTATCCCCACAATAGGATTATAAGCAGTTTCATGCTGTTCACAATGTGGACATAGTAATGTGAATATCCGGAATTATATGGCACAGAATTATTGAAATACCAATAAGAAAAAATAACGTAAGCCTACAAAAAACAAAGGAGTTTTCTAGGAGGTAGAAACAGGGCCAACCTACTTCTCTGCTCTTTTCCCTCTTCTGAGCTTCCCAATAGTCATTTCAGCAGCTGGGTTTCATCCCACCAGAGATGGCAAGGGAGGCAGAGGAATCCCAAATATGAAACTGATTGCTCCACATTGAGTACACTTTACTCTCATTTCTTAACGTTTATGGGATGCAAAATCTAAGGCCTAAAGCCTTGCGGAAAGTCCGGCCAAGGGCATTCTTCACTTCATTATTTCTCAGGCTATAGATGATGGGGTTCAACATGGGAGTCACAACAGTGTAGGACAATGACAGCAGCTTTTTGCTCTCAGGCGAATTATTGGATTTAGGCCGGAAGTAGGTGAGGCTTGAAGATACATAGAATAGGGAGACAACAAGGAGGTGGGAGGAGCAGGTAGAGAAGGCTTTATGCTTCCCTTTAGCTGATGGAATCTTAAGGATGGCAGCAGCAATGCGAATGTAGGAACACAGGATCAGCAAGCAGGGTATCATGACGACCAGCACAGTTCCAACAATCGCATAGATCTCAAACACTGCTGTGTCTGCACACACCAGTCTCAGCACAGGTGGGCTGTCACAGAAGAAGTGGTTCACCTTGTTGGTGCCACAGAATGGAAAGCTGAAGAGCCAAGTGGTCTGCACAGTAGCTACGGGAAAGCCTGGAAACCAGGAGGCAACAGCCAATTTGGCACGTGTCCTCTGGTTCATGATGACTGGGTAGTGCAAGGGATTGCAGATGGCTACATAGCGGTCATATGCCATGGTGGCCAGGAGGACGCATTCAGCAGCTCCAAAGAAGAACAAGAAATACATCTGCATGGCACAGCCAAGGAAGGAGATGGTTGTGTCCTGGGCAAGCAGGGTCCCCAGCATCTTGGGCACGATGACTAGGTTGAAGCCAATCTCCAAGAAGGACAAGTTCCTGAGGAAGAAGTACATGGGGCTGTGCAGCATGGGGTCAGCCAAGGTAACAAGAATGATGAGGCTGTTTCCCAATAGCGTGACCAGGTAGATGATTAGAAATGTCAGGAAGAGTAGTGACTGTATTTCAGTAGGTAGGGAAGAGAAGCTCATGAGGATAAACTCCCCAACTCTTGTCCAGTTTCCTTCAGCCATCAATACAGAAATGAATCTCCAGCTTCAGTCATGAAGAGAGATTCTTGATTGGAGGAATCAGAATCTTGGTTTGTTTATCAGACTCCTTTTCAGTGTCAGGAAGAGGCTGGGTCGGGATCTCAGTTGGAAAAGGAAGGGCCTTGAGCTGTCTAAGAATAAGACACAAGGAAGAATGGCCAGAGCTTAAGTTCTGAGATGGGCCTGGGCCAGCTTCTGGAAGAGTTGATATTTCCTCATTTGTACATTAACATGTACAGAATGGTCATACCAAACCAGAACCATAAGTCCCTGAAGGAGCCATCAAGGGGCACATTTTGGAAGAAATTATATTCCTGAAAACACCTCAACTTTTGAGATACAAGCCCAAAGTTCATGATTTCATTAAAAACACATACATGTGAATTTATAAAAACTTTAGAAATATATTTAAAATGCAGAATTTATATATTCAATGCAGAATACTGCATCTAATAAGTTTTCTACTCTTCATGAATCTTTCTTGCTGGCTGTAATTTGGGAGGAGCATGTATTGAGGACAATTAACACATGCCTGTGTTTTGTCCTTTTATATATGCATTTTATAGGGGAGGCAACTTATCCCAGAGAAGTTAAGGAAAGCAGTGAAAGTGGTAGGTCTCGAATCCAAACCACATCTGTTGAATTCCAGAGTTCTCAGACTTCCACTGGACTGTGATTCATTGGACTATTCTACCTTGATCTGAGGACTAACTCATTAATGCTTAAGAAAATAAAATGGGAATTTCTGCAAAATCACATTTTGTATGATTTCTTTCTAATTTTCAACTTTTTATCATATTCCCTTCTTTCCTCATTATTTTGGTAATCTAGAACATTGAATTCTAATGGAGGAATTATGAGATGAAGTTGGAAAATAAGTAATAAAGGAATTGGATGTGGTTAGGAAACTATTATACAAAAAACACAAGCTTAAAAACAGAAATAAAAACATTATTAAGAGCACTAGAAACCAGAATTGAAACAAAGTAAAAGAGAAACAAGCTTGTGGTCCTTGTTTTGGATATGTTACATCAATAGACTTTTATTGTATGCTAAGGAATTTGGACCTTATTCTATAGATAAAGAGAGCTGCCTGAATATATGAAGCATGGGAGTGACATTGTTATATATGCCACATACAACACATAGAAACATCACTCTGACATTGAAAATGAATGGTATAAGGTGAATTAGGGGAGGGATGAAATCTGTATACCTGGGATCAAGAAAATCAGGTGGTATACTCATCCTCCGATTTCATATACAATCCATTTTTAAGCAATAGACAAACTACTGAAGCTCAATATTAGTCAGGTAATGGTGAGTAATTTGAATTTGAAGGTTGTATTTAAAACTCCAAAACATCCATGAAGGAAGAGAAAGTCATTCTTGCCAAAGAATAATGATCAGACTGATCTAAGATTTCTCTGAAGCACTAAAAATTAAATGAAGCAATGTCTACAGTTTTGAGATCAACTTCAGAAAAACCCAATACAAGTTTCAAAAATTAATAATAATAAAAGGATCATTGATGCCACAAACAAAGAATCTTAATTAGAGACTCCTACTGTCATTCAGTACAACCCAGCCCTGTGCTTTTCAGATTAAGTAGAGAAAGTCATGAGAGGTATGAAGACACAATTCAAATTAGTGGAATAAATCCGAGACATGAGAACAGTTGTTCCCTTTCTCAAGAAAGAGTCTGAACGAAACTAAAGACACGTTGATTGTTTTCAATATGTACTCTCAACAAAGCCCCATAAGATATTGAATATTGAATAAGCAGTCATTAAAAATAACAGCCTTAGGTCAGAAAAGATCATGGTGGTTGGGGTAGAGTGGGGATGAGAATGGCAAACCATGATTATCAAATTAAAAGGTTGTGGAGTGTAGTGCTAGAAACTTAAGAAAACTGAAGTGATGAATTAGAATATAAGTTTGAGAAATCATGCCCACATCACTGAGAAAAATTTTGAAAATATGAAAATAATGAGAGTAATAATAAAGGAAAATACAGGAAATAACAATCAACTTGCTAGGCATTTCAGAATGACATGACAAAAAGGAAAGAGAGACAATACTCAGAGAAGTACCAGGGGAAGAATAAATATCTCTGAGCTAAAGGAAGGCATGACTTTGAACTGAAAGAACCCCTAAGCACAAAACAAAATAAATTTTAAAAGATTTACACAAACATTTCTTTATATTAGCGAAAGTTTTTTTTTTTTTAATTTGAAGATAGGGGAAAATTCTGTTAAGTAACTGAGTAGAAAATGATAAAAATAAAGCAAAATGAATTTTAAAGACCCCTATAAATCACAACCAAACAAAAACGTTAGCACAACTGCAAAGGAAAAAAATAAATCAGAGAACTCTTTCTAGGAAGAGAGGGGAGATATATTTTTCCTTTTTCTTTCCACTAAGTGTCACTAAAACCCCTAGACGTTATATGTGAAAGAAACAAAAGAAGATTCTGAAAGATGGAGAGAAGTTGGGCCAGCTAGATATCTCAGAACCCAAGGAAGGTCATGGTAGTTAAGTTCCCCAGGATTTCATTTTTCCTCTATAACCCAAACTACTTTCTCAATACAATCTGGATATCTATGTAAAAATAATAGACAACACTACACTTACAAGTAAAACATTAGAGCAGAGATTCTTAAATTTGGAGGATGAGGCAACCTTTTGAGATTCTGACAAAAACTATGGAATCTCTGTCCTTCAAAAAATATATAATATTGAATGTATTCTGTTTTTTTGTTTTTTTTTAATTTTTTTTTTTCAACGTTTATTTATTTTCAGGACAGAGAGAGACAGAGCATGAACGGGGGAGGGGCAGAGAGAGAGGGAAACACAGAATCGGAAACAGGCTCCAGGCTCTGAGCCATCAGCCCAGAGCCTGACGCGGGGCTCGAACTCACGGACCGCGAGATCGTGACCTGGCTGAAGTCGGACGCTTAACCGACTGCGCCACCCAGGCGCCCCAATACTGAATGTATTTTGGAGGAAGCCTCAGATCTCCCGAAATCCTTCTGAAGATTCCCAGCTTGGTTTCACAATAAGTTTTGGAATTTGGGCCAATGCAATAAGACTAGGAAAATAAATAAGAAATAAATATTGGAAAGAAAAGGATAACATTATTATAGAGGAAGATGAAAAACTATCAATATTAAAAATTCAATTGGTTGACTAGTCATAGTACTAATATATCAAATAAGTGGTTTTCCAGTATTCATGAAAACAAATGCTAACTAAAAAAAAGTTTCAGTGTATCATTAACACTCAAAGTACATTAGAATAAGCATTTTAAAAATAGACATGCTCTTATGGAATGTAATGAACTGATATAATTGGAAAAATGTCTTGGACAAATTGAATGCCATATTGTCTTTATGAAGAAACAAGTAGTATTATAAAGATGTCAATCACCAACAAATTAATAGTAAATTTAATGTGGTTCCAAAAACATTAAGTAGAGCAAGAATATATATACCATTAGATATTAAAACACATGTTAATACTATCTCACAATATTTTGTTGTATTCTCTCATAATTTTAAAATACTTTAATATGTTTACTTGTGCATGCTTCGAAGAATTGTACGTTAGGCAAATAATTGAAACAGAATGAATCCTAGGAGCAGTGCATATATAAAAGGAATTCAGTAAACAGCTCTGGGGCAACTTGAGGGGAAAATAAATGTTACATTCTCACCTTAAACAATACAACAAAATACATCCAGCATGGATGATTTAAATGTAAATACAAAGTCATAGTGGAATTTGAAAAAAAATGTATGTTAATATTTACTTTAGCTTTCTGAAGGTCTTTCTCAGCATAAACTCTAAAACAGAACCTAAAAAAGGTAAGATCCACTGATTTGAAAATATAAAATTAGGGGCGCCTGGGTGGCGCAGTCGGTTAAGCATCCGACTTCAGCCAGGTCGCGATCTCGCGGTCTGTGAGTTTGAGCCCCGCGTGGGGCTCTGGGCTGATGGCTCAGAGCCTGGAGCCTGTTTCCGATTCTGTGTCTCCCTCTCTCTCTGCCCCTCCCCGTTCATGCTCTGTCTCTCTCTGTCCCAAAAATAAATAAACGTTGAAAAAAAAAAAATTAAAAAAAAAAAGAAAATATAAAATTAAATGTTTGAGCATTAAAAGCCTACCTGAGAAATTAAAGACAAATACCAAATGAAGACAATATCTAGAAGATAAATTTCAAGAGATTGTTGCAGATTATCTAAGAGAAAATTAAGTAAAGTTATAGTCATTCAATTCACATCACCAGAAATCAAATGTCAAAAAACCCGTAAAGAAGGTTCAAAGTCATCAGAAATCAAATACAATTAAAAAAGAAGAGATTATTTTTCTTCAATATTTAAAATATTATATATTTATTTTGGGTAAAAGTGAAAGAATATAAACATTTGAACACTGTAGGTCCAGATGATAAGCGGATTTCACTGTATGTTTATAGTCTCTTTGAACTGGCAATTCCATGTCTACAATTTTAGATTGAGATTATGTGCAAATTTTATCTATCAGAATGCTCCTCTCAGTTTTATTTACAATAGAGTACTTAAAACAAACAGTAAAGAGTATTCTAGATATATAAAAATAGATCAGTGAAATAAATTGTATTACATCTATACTACAGAATGCTATGAAGTAATTTAAGGTATGTTATAAGAATATCAAATGGCATGTGAAAATATTCAATATGTTTTGCTAAGTTGATAAATTAGGCTACAAAATAGCATACTCAATGTAAGACATTTATTTCAAAATGTATATATATACACACACACATACATACATACAAATATACATGCATATATATCCATATAGAAACCTTCAGTTCTATTCCTTTGTTAATATGTTAGTGGTGCAATTACAAGCGCTTTAAATTTCTTCTTTGTATTTTATATTTTTTATCCTATCTACAGTGAAATATACTGGTTTTTATTTAAGAACACTTGAATATAATAAAGAATAAAGCACATATAACACAAAACAACCCATAAAAAAAGGGAAAGATGAAAAATAGGAAAATATTTGCAATAACAGCAACAAATAATAAAAAGCATTTGTCTAATTGATAAATAATTAGCCATATAAGTAAATTTTTAAAAGACATGATCTCCCCAAAAGAGAAATAGAAGACACAAAAATTTATTTCACCAAAAAGTGCCAATGGCCAGTAAGCATATAAAAATTGCTCTATTTTGCTAGTAATAAAATTAAAAATTAACATATAAATTAAATTTCTTCATCATCTTTGAAATATTTAAAAACATGATATTCAGTGCTAGTCAGGGGTGGTGTAGTAAGCCATATCTTATTTTGTTTAGGGCTTTATAATTAGTATAATCTCTTTAAAAATCAATTGGGCATACTTGTGTGAGGATCCTTTACTGCTCATACACTTTGATGCAAGAACTCCTCTGGTAGAAGAGATGGAGGCAATGATTCTACACATAAGTTTGTGCAGGGCCAACCATCATGAAAAAAGAAGATGCTAACACTGCACACATATGATAAATTTCTAATTTTGGAAATATATTCTTGTAGAAAGGCTGAAAGGGTACATGCAAAATTAAAAACTGGTCTACTTCAAGTGGTAAAAAGTGGGGATTTATTTTATTTTTATTTTCCTGGATTTCCAAATCTTCTACAGTGAGCTAGCTACATTTGCTATATAATAGCAATAAAAATATTACAAGTGAAAGTGTTGATAATCATACTCATGATGAAGCTGGAAATACCGACTGAATATGTAAGAGATTTATGGTTTGTGCTTTATATTCATTCTCTCATTTTCTTCTTACAGCTGTGATTTAAAGGCCATCATTATCGTTCCTATTTATTTATTTATTTATTTATCTCTTACTTATTGTCAATTTGGCTAACAGACAGTGTGTAAAATGTGCTCTTGGTTTTTGGGGTAGATTCCCGTGGTTCACCGCTTACACACAACACCCAGTGCTTGTCCCTACAAATGCCCTTTTCAATGCCCATCACCCATTGTCCCCTCTCCCCCACTCCTCCAGCCACCCTCAGTTTATTCTCTGTATTTAAGAGTCTCTTATGGTTTGCCTCGCTCCCTCTCTGTTTGTAACTATTTTTTCCCCTTCCCTTCCCCCCATGATCTTCTGTTAAATTTCTCAAGATCCACATATGAGTGAAAACATGATACTAGTCCTCTTCTCTCTTTCCTATATCTTTAAAAATATTTCAGTTATTCAGATATTATAATTACCTTTTTGCATCTTGATCTGTAGACTCCTTCAGAAAATTAACTGCCTCGGTCATCATTACAGGAGGAAGCCCAGGGATTAGCCAGATATGTGATTTGAGATGACTGGATGAATGAAAATACGAATTTGACAAAGTTTATTCTCTCTGGAGTTTCCATTCATCATTGAAATTCCTACTTTTCTCAGTGACTGCCCTCCCTTTAGTCAGAACTCCACTTTCACTGGAAGCTCCATTTCAGGACAAAGTATAATGTTTGGTGCTGGTGAGGAGGAATGGAAAGGAAGAGGGAGAAGAGATGAAAGGGCCCACTGGGTTCCCACAGAACTTCTGGAAACTACCAGGGAAGAAGAGATGGCACCCTGGCCTAAGACTGAGAGACATCACACAATCTGGTGGTCACGGCTGGCCCACAGGCTCCTTCCAAGTCCCTCCAGAACTTCTGCAGGATCATCCTTCCGCTAATCATTAGCCTGACTACCCCAGGAGTAGGAGCCCACTCTTCAAGTCCTTTTGCACCCATAAAATGGCCCTAAAGAAGTAGCATGCTCTGATGTGCTCTGCCTCATGAATGTCCCACTGAGGCAAGTCTTCCCCAAGTAATCAGAGGAAAGTCAAACTTGGAGGAAGTTTATGTCCTGTGGAGGCTGCAAGGCTGGGTCAAAAAGCTTTAGAGGATAGAACTGGGAAAAAAAACTAGTAATCTCAATCTTTTTGTGGTCTCATATCTCACTTATGACATAGAAAGAGAGGAACTTATGAGATCTTCCCAGTGTGGACACAAGAATAAAATGAGGTGTCCCTCCAAATCCTGCCAAACCTGGTCCAGTTGAGCACCTGAACTTGGAGAAGAGTCCCGGGCTAATCTGACCATTGGTAGAAGCCTTACCTGTGCCTAATAGGGATATCTGCCTTGTTCAGCTCTGCCTGACACCCATGCTTGCTTCATGCCTGCCCTAGAGTACTGGAAAAACTCTGGTTCTGTTGTCAGAAGAGCCAAAAGAGGCACCAGGGAAGTCTTACTTTTTATTCTGGATGAGCCATTACTGTCTGGACTCAAAGTCAGGTCCCTGCTGCCTTCAGGCATGAGTGAGCATATCTGTGAGCAAACATGGGTTGGCCATGCATTCAGTCCTGACAGGAGAATTATTCCCAGCTATGTCTCTTTTATACTCAGGACCAGGTGAAGGGCTGGCACTTGCATATTCCCCCCAGGAATTATTGGGCTCACCTTAGCTGCTCTTTCTACCCTCCCACAAGGGTGCCTGACCTTTCTTAAATCTATTGTCCTTTGAGACCATGATGAATTTCAGATGCCTACAGGAAAAATTTCAAGAAAACGAAACAAAACAAAACAAACACACAAAAGCATCCTGGCTAGGGGACGTAGGATTTTGTAGAATAAAGCACTAAATTTGAAGTCAGAGTAACTTAAATTTAATCCTAGCACTAGATCTCTCCAGTTTGTTATACTCAGCAATTTTTATTTTTAAAGATTTTATTTTTATCCAATCTTTACACCCAACTATGAGGCTCAAACCCACAACTCCAAGATCAAGAGTTGAGGCTCCACCAACTGAGCCAGCCAGACTGCCAGTGTTTTGCAATTTTTTAAAGTATCAATGTAAAAACCATCATATACATATCGTACAACTGCTTATATTTTATAAAAGAAAATCTCAACAGGCACCTGGATGGCTCAGTCGGTTAAGCGTCCTATTTCGGCTCAGGTCATAATCTCACCATTCCCAAGTTCCCAAGTTTGAGTCCCGCATCAGGCTCTGTGCTGATAACTCAGAGCCTGCAGCCTGTTTCAGATTCTCTCTCTCTCTCTCTCTCTCTCTCTCTCTCTCTCTCTCAAATAAACACTAAAAGAATAAAAAAAAAGAAAATCTCAAATATGTAAATAAAATTTATTATTAGAAATTTTCTGTAAAGATATATAGAAAATTGATGAGTTACCTCTGGGCAGGGAAATAGGGTACCAGAGGTCAGTATCGAGACAGATATCTACTTTTGATTGTGTATAATTTTATATTGGTTGAATTTTTGACTTAAAATGTTTTTAATTTTGAAATAATTTTAGATTTATAAAAGAGTTGCCAAGATAGTAAGAATTCCTTTTTACACTCCATGCAGGTTTCCCTAGTTTTAACATCTTACATGACCCTAGTTCATTGCTCAGAACTTAAAAAATTAACATTGCTACAATACTATTAAGTAGACTACAGGCCTTATTTGAATTTGATCAGTTTTCCCACAAATGTTTTTCTTCTTTACCAGGATTCATTCCATGCAACTGAATTGCATTTAGTTGTTATATATCCTCACTTTTCTCTAATCTGTGATGTTCTTAGATCTTGTGTTTTCATGATTACATGGGTTTTTTGGTTTCGTTTGGTTTGGTTTGGAGAGGCAGAAATAATATCAGAGAGTGAAGTGCCTTTCTCGTCACATCATATCAGGATGTACAGGATATAAACATGACTTTTCACTATCCCCTTTCCACATTCTATTCCTTCAATGTGGGTTGCTAAGTTCAACCCACATACAAGGAAGAGAAATTTATCTCCACCTCCAAAAGGAAGGAATCTGCTTGAATTTTTATCACGTGAAAGTATTTGGATTTTTTTTAATAGAAAAGAGATATTTGAAACAAATATCTAAACAAAACTAACATTCTGGTTTCTTTCACTGATTCCTAACCTTGTGACCTGGAAAAAATTATGCTGCGTGTCATTTTCATATGCATGAGATGCCCAGTACCTGTTGTGAGAAGAAAATGAGATAAAGTGTAGAAAACATGCTAAGCCATGACAAATGTCGTATATGGCAAGGTTCCATTAAGATGCTATTTGACTGGGCCTTGAAGGTTGCCATCAAAGTGGGGAAAGGAGTATGCCAGTTGACTACATGATGACTAACATTACTACTAATACTGCTACCAACACCATTTCTGCAGTTACTGACTTAGATCTTTGTATATACAAATCCTTTTGATTTGTATATTATTCCTCTTTATTTTTAATTGGCTAACTCCTACACACTCTTCTGATATCACTTTAAATATCACTTCCTCGAGAAGAAGGAAATCTTGCCATGCGCAACAACATGGATGGAGGTAGAGAGTATTCTTCTCATCGAAAACCTAATCCACTAACCACTAACCACTAACAGCTAACCACTAACCCTTAACCCTAATCCTTCATCCTAACCATAACCTCACCTTAAACTTATCCCTCTGGAGATGTCTCTAAGCTGCAGGATAATAGGCCCATACCCTCATACTGGCACCAATCTTAACCCCAATCCTTATCCTAGCCCTAAAGCAAACCTTTATCCTAGATATGAGAGAAAAAAATATATATATATACATATATACATATGTACATTTATATGCATACAATGGAAAAATACTCAGCTATAAAAAAGAATGAAATCTTGCCATTTGCAATGACATGGATTGAGCTAGAGAGTATGATTCTAAGCAGAATAGGTCTGTCAGAGAAAGACAAAGAGCACGATTTCATTCATATGTGGAATTTAAGGGATAAATGTGCAAAGGGGAAAAAAAAGGGAGAGGCCAACCAAGAAACAGACTCTTAACTATAGAGAACATATTGATGGCTACCAGGGGGTAGGTGGAGGGGGGATGGGTTAAGTAGGTGATGAGGATTAAGGAGTACACTTGTGATGAGCACTGGGTGTTGTATGGAAATGTCAGATTACTATATTGTACACCAGAACATTCCTTCATAGCAATGATATCAATTTGTAACTACATATTTATTTGCGCAGTTCTTTGTTTAATATCTCTCCTGTCCAGGGGTGCCTGGGTGGCTCAGTCAGTTGGGCATCCGACTTCAGCTCAGGTCATGATCTCACAGTCCGTGAGTTCAAGGCCCGCGTCGGGCTCTGTGCTGACAGCTCAGAGCCTGGTGCCTGCTTAAGATTCTGTGTCTCCCTCTCTCTCTGCCCCTCCCCTGCTCATGCTCTGTCTCTGTCTCAAAAATAAATAAAAACATTAAAAAATATATCTCTCCTGTCCATTGGACTATAATGACCCCAAGGGCAAGGACTGTCTTTTGCTCATCCCTGTAAATCCTGTACTTAGCAGTGAGGTTAAGGAGGATTGGGAAGGGAGCATGGAAGCAATGAGATCAGTGAGGAGGCTCTTATAATAATAGTTTAGAAATAAGGGCCTGGCTTGTGGTATGTAATGACAGGGACAATGAACATAGCAGTTGAGCCAAGGTTTAAGTAAGAATTTTGCCAAGAAAGAATGAGCAGGTTTAGGAGACAGGTTGAATATTTCCATGACAGTGTTTATCAAAGTGCAGAATTATGACATAGTGCAGCACTTTGTATGGCACTTTTTGTTCTACAACTGTTTGTGTACTTGTCTACTTTAAAAAAAAATTTTTTTTAGTATTTATTTAGTTTTGAGAGACAGAGAGCTTTTTCTCCTAACTTTTTTATACTTTCTGCCTTTATGTTTTGGAGAAGGCACATGCTATACTGACAAGAACATGACATTTTGGGTTCAGGTAGACCTGGATTCAAACATAAGCTCTGACACTTATTGGTTTTTTGTTGTTGTTGTTCTAGTCTGTACATCCTGATAATACCTGTGAAGAGTAAATGATACTTAACTTGTACATAGGTAACTCATATTTGACAGTTATTACATGCTAATTCCTTTCTTTACCCCGCTCTCTGGGAAATGGAGAGAACCTAATAATTTCCCTGTGTTACAATTAGTAGCAAACTAATTGAGAATGCTGCATAACTGACAATCTTACTTCAAACTGCAAGAAATAATGAAGAATAGACTCACAAAGGTTTACAAGTGGAAGTGGCTATTTGCTTGGTGCCTCTGCTGCCAGAGCATGATTAGTTTTAACACTTTCATAGCAGGTTTCATTGTTCAAATTTTCATCTTATCAATTCCATGAGGTGGGTATTATCACCTCATTCAAAGACAAGGAAACTGAGGGCTAGAGATAGAGAATAATTTGCATAAACATACATAGCTGGTAAACAGCAGACACAAAACTTGAACCCAAGTTTTTCAAAATGCTAACTGTTGAGGGGAATAAAAAAGACTAACTTTGGAGAAAGTGGAAATGCATGGTGTACGGGGAAAGAAAATAGTTCAGGAGGGCAAGAGTTGACTATTCATTCAACGATATGGTTGAAGTATGGTAATAACTGAAATTGGAAAAATAAAGCTAGAACTGATGTATAAAGGGGCTCATATTATAGAAGAACATTAATTTCATTCTGAAGATGAGGGTGGGTTGTAAGGATTTTAAGCACGAAAATGACAGATTTTCACAAGCACACTTAGAAGGAACTCTAGAGACGGTAAGGAGGATGGATTAGAATGAGGTGCACATGTAAGTCTGCAGTATCACTGGAGGCTGGGAGATCAGCTAGGAGGCTCTAGGAGTAATCCTGGTGGGAGATAGAAGCCAATACCCAAATTTAATCTCCACAAGGAGGCTTCATCTCCACAGGATTTGTTGAAACCCTGGCAATGGATGGGATCTCTGAGATAGTACACAAGGAAGACGGAAGAAGAGGGCCAACCTCTGAACTCCCAGGACAAGTATAGTTCCAAAGGACTTGAGAAATAATACAAAAGAGTCTGCACTTGGACGTGTGTGTGGAGAATAGCATGGAAATTCGTGGTTATGGAAAGCAAGGCAACAAAAATTCCAAGGGCAATATTCCATTTACACAAGCATCAAAGAAAACCTGAAAAGTATCTGATTTCCTCAAGAATCTCTGGCCCAAGTCTGGGATCATTGGACTCTGTTGTAATTCCTCCCCTCTCGGGCCTTGGCCCCTCCTGACTTCTAGCTGCAGAATCAGTCTCGGAGAGCTCCAAGAGACCCTGGAGTGAAAGCCTGAGAGTGAAAGCCTAGGAGTCTCTGCTCTGAGGCAGCTCTAATGCAGGCTGAGCTCTGTTCTCACTGGCTTCTATCCTCAGACTCCTCCACCCTGGGGTTGTAGGCTAAGCAGCCTATTAATGAGCAGTCATAGCCTGTGACCTCATTAAAAAGTTGTTAATGAGGCACACTGCTGTTTAGGGAGCAGTTGACTGAGGCACCCACTGGTCTGTCCCAGGGGCCAGAGGGAAAGCTTATGTGAATAGGTAGGATCAGATCTGGGGAGAGGGCTAATGAACTCAGGCTGCACAGCCACACCTCCTAACGAACTCATCTTGGAAAGCAGGCCAGCTTTGAAGCTCAAATCCCTGCTGGCCTGCATGCTTACAGGAGTAGATGCAGTCCAGACCTGGAATGAATTTACTCTGATCTGTCAGCTCTGCTGAATGCCTGCTCTGCTGACCCATTTTGATGGAGGACTTCAAATGCTGAGATTAAGAAGTGGTTTTCCTTGCACTGAATTTTGGTCTTATAATCTTTTAACTGCCCAATTACAAAGGTCTTTTGACTGGTGTCTATCATATAGATTGTGTCCCTTTACCACCCACTTTTCTCATCATTGCCAAGTACTATTTCTAAAATACAGACTTGATTTTGTCCTTATGCTGAAACCATTCAACTGACCTCTCTTGTGCACAAAATAGTGTTCAAGCTCTTTGGCATGGAAGGCCTTTCAAGATTTGACTCCTACCAACTCCTCCCCTTCATCTCCCTCCAGTTTTCCCTCCCATGTCATAATTTCTATTATTCTCACTATCATCATCACTTCCCCACCCAATAATCAGATCTTTATAATGGCTAACATTTCTATACAAACTACTATGTGTCCAACATTGTTCCTTAATGATTCACATATATTAACTCATTTAATCCTCTCAACCATGATGAAAAAGGGGAAGAAATAGGTGTTATTATTATCTTCACTTTACAGAAGAGGAAACTGAAGCAGAGGGGTGCAAAATAACTGGTCCTATATCACCAAGCTGTCAAGTGGCAGAACCAGGATAAAACCTAAGCATTTTAACTTCAGAGTTCATGCTTTTACCCAGATGTTAGCAAACTATAGCCTACAGGCAAATCCCACCGTCCACTGGTCTTTATTGTATATAGTTCATGAGTTAAGAATGGTTTTTACATTTTTAAATGGCTAGAAAAAATCAGAAGAAGAATATTCCTTGATGTACGAACAGCATATGAAAATCAAATTCTAGTATCCAGAAATGTTTTATTGAAATGGAGCCATGCTTGTTCATTTATATATCATGGCTGTTTTCATCCTACAACGGTAAAGCTGAGCAGCTATGTAGAACTCATACAGTAGTGGTGCCTTCATCTGCAGCTAGGGGTATTCAATTTTTTTAAGTTTATTTATTTATTTTGAGAAAGGCAGAGAGCGTGAGTGAGCAACGGAGAGGCAGAGAGAGAGGGAGAGAAAGAATCCTAAGCAGTCTCCATTACAACATGGAGCCAGGTGTGGGACTCAATCTCATGAACCATGACATCATGACCTTTGCCAAAATCAAGAATCAGACACTTAACCAACTGAACCATCCAGGCGCCCCCTGTTTAGGGTGTTAAAAACCACAGTGATGCACAAGAAAAAAATATTTAACTACGTGAGGTGATGGATGGTAACTGAACTTACTTTGGTAATTATTTTGCAAAGATACATATGGAAAGTCATTATGTTGTACATCTGAAACTTCTATAATATTATGTGCCAATTATATCTCAATGAAAATGAAAAAAAAATTTCCAGGAATCAGGGCAGGTGAACATAGGAGAGAAATGGTTACAATTTAATTAGTCAGTCTTGTTGTAGCTCTTGTCAAATTATAAGAGTGTGAACATGGCGTGGTCTGCTGCTAAGAGTAAATGACTCTTGCAAAAAGTATTAATAAGTTAAAAATTATACAGTGATGCAGTTATTACTTGACAGCATTTTGAGTGCCACAGGTGTCTCTATACTTCAATACTTTATTTACTTATATTATTACCAGTGCAAGCCCACGATGTCAAAATGAGACAAGGAACTAAACTTCAAATGTCACATTTTAAAGTACAGTAGAGTGTTACTGGCTACTTACTCAAAGAATACAAAAATGCTAATTCAAAGGGATACATGCACCCCTCCCTGTGTATAGCTGCGTTATTTACAATAGCCAAACTATGGAAGCAGCCTGAGTGTTGACTCATAGATGAATGGATAAAGAAGATGTGGTACATATATACAATGGGATATTACTCAGCCATAAAAAGTAATGAAATCTTGCCATTTGCAATGACAAGATAGAGCTAGAGAGAATAATGGTAAGTGAAATAAGTCAGTCAGAAAGACAAATACCATATGATTTCACTCATATGTGGAGTTTAAGAAACAAGCAAATAAAAAATAGCAAAGGGGAAATGGGAGAGAGAGAGAGACAAACTAAGAAACAGACTTTTAGTTATAGAGAACACATTGATGATGAACAGAGGAAGGGAGTCAGGAGGATGGGTAAAATAGGTGATGGGGATTAGGAAGTGCACTTTTTATGATGAGCACTGGGTGATGTATGGAATTGTTGAATATTGTACACCTTAAACTAATATAACACTATATGTTAACTAACTGGAATTAAAACAAAAACTTTAAAAAAGCATGGTGGGATCAGATTATTCTGTTATCAAATTGGATGATAAATCATTGTGTTTATTATGTAATGATACTCTATGTTAAAGAATACAGTATACGTAGACATCTCTAGATGAAATACTTATTGAAATTATTACCCACTGACAGAAAGAATCTCTAGATTAAATATTTATTTTTTTTTAATTTTTTTTTTCAACGTTTATTTATTTTTGGGACAGAGAGAGACAGAGCATGAACGGGGGAGGGGCAGAGAGAGAGGGAGACACAGAATCGGAAACAGGCTCCAGGCTCTGAGCCATCAGCCCAGAGCCCGACGCGGGGCTCGAACTCACGGACCGCGAGATCGTGACCTGGCTGAAGTCGGACGCTTAACCGACTGCGCCACCCAGGCGCCCCATAGATTAAATATTTATTGAAATTATTTACAACTCACAGAAAGTAACAGACAAATCTGAAAACTATAAATGGAGTATCGAAAGTAGAATTTCTTCATAAAAATATAAAATGACAATGAGGCTGAAAGTAATTTAAGTTTCCAAGGGCTTATTTGTTAGCCAAACAAGGAAAACCTTTGCTGATGATGAGTTGGTAATATTGAGTATCATGTAATATTACCTGGGAAAAATAGC
The DNA here is from genome assembly GCF_018350155.1 of Leopardus geoffroyi. NCBI lineage: Eukaryota > Metazoa > Chordata > Mammalia > Carnivora > Felidae > Leopardus > Leopardus geoffroyi. The sequence continues at coordinate 64,073,938 of NC_059329.1, read as the reverse complement.
CTGAGGAATGAATTGAGTAAGGCCCGTGGGGTTATAAAGGAATATGCATGGAGAGTACTGTTCCACTTCCTCTATCCACATGAAACACCAACTAACTTAAGAGCCAGTACTGCCTCAGAAGCATACAAAATGAAATGAATAAATTATATAAACCAGGATTATAGGCTTTTTTCCAATGGAATGAAGTTAGACTTGTCCAAAACAAGATAAAGTGCCAAGATGACTTTGTGTCTCCCAAGTTCATACTACAAGCAGTTTCATATTGTCTCCCATGTTTGTCACATTGGCACACATTAACAAAGTCAATACCAGGAATAGGTTAGTCATAGAAGTGTCAAAGTGCCGCTGTACCAATAAGAAAAATAACGTAAACCTACAATGAACAGAGGAGTTTCCAGGTGGTAGAAACAGGGCCAACCTACTTCTCTGCTCTTTTCCCTCTTCTGAGCTTCCCAATAATCATTTCAGCAGCTGGGTTTCATCCCAACAGAGATGGCAAGAGAGGCAGAGGAATCCCAAATATGAACCTGATTGCTCCACATTGAGTACACTTTACTCTCATTTCTTAATGTCTATGGGATGCAAATTCTAAGGCCGAAAGCCTTGTGGAAGGTCCGGCCAAGGGCATTCTTCACCTCATTATTTCTCAGGCTATAGATGATGGGGTTCAACATGGGAGTCACAACAGTGTAGGACAATGACAGCAGCTTTTTGCTCTCAGGAGAATTATTGGATTTAGGCCGGAAGTAGGTGAGGCTTGAAGATACATAGAATAGGGAGACAACAAGGAGGTGGGAGGAGCAGGTAGAGAAGGCTTTATGCTTCCCTTTAGCTGATGGAATCTTAAGGATGGCAGCAGCAATGCGAATGTAGGAACACAGGATCAGCAAGCAGGGTATCATGACGACCAGCACAGTTCCAACAATCGCATAGATCTCAAACATTGCTGTGTCTGCACACACCAGTCTCAGCACAGGTGGGCTGTCACAGAAGAAGTGGTTCACCTTGTTGGTGCCACAGAATGGAAAGCTGAAGAGCCAAGTGGTCTGCACAGTAGCTACGGGAAAGCCTGGAAACCAGGAGGCAACAGCCAATTTGGCACGTGTCCTCTGGTTCATGATGACTGGGTAGTGCAAGGGATTGCAGATGGCTACATAGCGGTCATATGCCATGGTGGCCAGGAGGACGCATTCAGCGACTCCAAAGAAGAAGAAGAAATACATCTGCATGGCACAGCCAAGGAAGGAGATGGTTGTGTCCTGGGCAAGCAGGGTCCCCAGCATCTTGGGCACGATGACTAGGTTGAAGCCAATCTCCAAGAAGGACAAGTTCCTGAGGAAGAAGTACATGGGGCTGTGCAGCATGGGGTCAGTCAAGGTAACAAGAATGATGAGGCTGTTTCCCAATAGTGTGACCAGGTAGATGATTAGAAATGTCAGGAAGAGTAGTGACTGTATTTCAGTAGGTAGGGAAGAGAAGCTCATGAGGATAAACTCCCCAACTTTTGTCCGGTTTCCTTCAGCCATCAATACTTACATGAATCTCCAGCTTCAGTCATGGAGAGAGATTCTTGATTGGAGGAATCAGAATCTTGGTTTGTTTATCAGACTCCTTTTTAGTGTCAGGAAAAGAGGCTGGGTCAGGATCTCAGTTGGAAAAGAAAGGACCTTGAGCTGTCTAAGAATAAAACACAAGGAAGAATGGAGCCTGAGCTCTGGAAAGAGTTCATCATTTCCTATTGTTACTCTTTCATGATGTATTTTCTGCTTTTTTACCATATTTTCTAAAACAAATCATATCGTATTTACCCATACCCATTTACTGTTGCACACTTAATACCTTTGAGATGGTGTTAAGAGTTATTTGCTCTCCCATGTTTATTGTGACATTAGTCACCATACCTAAGACATGGAAACAATCTAAATGTCCATCAGTGGATGAAAGGATAAAGAAAATGTCACACACACGCGCATACACACACACATGCACACACACACACACACACACACACACACAGGAATATTATTCAGTCATTAAAAAAACAACCTGCCATTTGCAACAAACAGCATGGATGAACCTTGAGGGCATTATGCTAAATAAAATAAGTCAGACAGGGAAAGACAAATAACGTATGATCTCACTTATGTGTGGAATCTAAAAGAACCAAACTCGTAGAAACAGATGGAGGGATATTGGTTAAAGGGTACAAATTTCCAGTTGTAGGATAAATAAGGGGATATAATGTACAGTGGTGGTGGTGACTATAGTTAACAATATTGTACTATATACAATACTTGCAAGAGCAGATTTTAAATGTTTTTAAAAATTTTTAATGTTTATTTATTATAGAGAGAGACAGACAGACAAAGTGCGAGCAGGAGAGGAGCAGAGAAAGAGGGAGACAAAGAATCCAAAGCAGGCTCCAGGCTCTGAGCTGACAGCACAGAGCCTGACACAGGGCTGGAACCCACAAGCCATGAGATCATGACCTGAGGCAAAGTTGGACGCTTAACTGACTGAGCCACCCAAGTGACCCAGATTTTAAATGGTTTTAAATGCATACATACACACCAGGTAATTATGTGAGGTTTTGGATATGTGAACTAACCATAATGTGGTAACCATTTCACAATACATTCATGCATCAAATCATCATACTGTATACCTTATACAATGTTAAATATCAATTATATCTCAGTAAAGCCAGAAATAAAGGAATTCGGAAGAACAACATATTTCTGCTGACAAGAAACATGACAAAACACAGTACATTCAGGTTAAAAAAAATTTGTAGGGGAGAATTAAGACTTATTATTATACCATAAAAATAATTAAAATAAATCAACTTGGTTTTCAAATCATCTAGAAAGCAAAATAGACAAAGAAAGAAGGAAATAAAATTAAAAGCAGAAATTAATTTAAACATTGTAAAATTGGTAAATTATATCTAAGTTTATCCTTTGAAAAGTTAAAAATGGAGATAAATTGCTGGAAAATCTAATAAAGAAATAGAGAAAACAAAAATATGCAATAGTAGGAATAAGAAATGGAAAATAACCTTAGAAGTAGAATAAAAAAATTTAAATTATAAGAGAATAAAATTATATTAATGTGTAATTTTAAAATGAAATTGATGGTTTTCTACTAATAGGTAAGGTTCACTTTGATTTAAAAAATGAAAGGGATTCCTGGGTGGCTCAGTTAGTTGAGCATCTCAATTTTGGCTCAGGTCATGGTCTTGCAATTTTGTGAGATCAAGCCCTGTGTCAGGCTGTGCATTAACAGCGTGAAACCTGCTTAGGATTCTCTCTTTCTCTCTCTGCCCTTCCCCAACACACACTCTGTCTCTCTCTCAAAAAAAGTAAATAAACATTAAACGCTTTTAATGATAAAATATGAGTGGGTTAGAGTAATTTTATCAAAATTTACCAAAAAGGCCATGAGCTGGGATAGTTTAATGGATGTAATTCAGTCCTTCAAGAAGAGATAAATCTTGTGATTCAGAACAAAGAAAAAGATGCAGTGTTTCCCAATTAACATTATGACAATTACATATACCTGTTTTCAGAAGTTGAAAATATAATACACCAAAAAGTCCGAAGATCAGTCTTATTTGGTAATACCAGTGCAAAAATATCAAGTAAACTGAGACCTTTGTTAATCTAAAATTATCTGTAATGCCAGTAGGATTTATTCTAGAATTGCAAAATGCAAATATGGTTTGCAATTTTAAAATAATCAAACATAATTAATCCCATCAAAAATTCAATTGAGAAAAATATGTTAATCTCAGTAGATCCCAAAAATGCTTGATGAATTCAACATTTACCTCTTAAGGGAAAAAAAGTGCAATCTAGCAAATTTTACTAACTCATAAATAGAAGAATACTTTCTCAATGCAATCTGAATATTTATATAAACAATAGCCAATTCTGAGCTTAAGGGTATAATATTAGAGAGATGGTTCTAGACATCTGCTGTACAATGTTGTGCTTATAGCCAACAATACTGTATTGCATAATAAAAAATTAAAGAAATATATCTCATCTTAAGTGTTCTTATGACAATAAGAATTTTTTTAAAACATTGAGAAAAAAATGGAGGCAAAGGATATAATCATACATTTGAAATCAGAATGGCTATAAAACATAGATAAAATATAAGAAGTTACCAGCAAGTAGATGGAAATTAAAATAAGATTTTTAGGAGCACCTAGGTGGCTCAGTTGGTTTGGTGTCCAACTCTTAATTTTGGCTCAGGTCATGATCTCACAGTCCGTGAGATTGAGTCCTACATGGAGTCTGCTTGGGATTCTCTCTCTCCTTCTTTCTGCCCCCCACCCTTCTTGCCCTCTCTCTCTCCTCAAAAATAAACATTTAAAACAAAATTTTTAGTCACACTGAGAAAGACAAATGCCATATGATTCCACTCATAAATGGAATCTTAAAAAATGAATAAATATGAAGCAGAATCAGAACTATAAATATAGGGAAAAAACTGATGGTTTCAGAGGAGGTGGGGAAGAGGAGTTGGGCAAAATGGGTGAAGGGGAGAGAGAGATAGACCCCTCCAGTTATGGAGTGAGTAAGTCATGGGAATAAAGAGCAGAGCATGAGGAATGCAGGTAATGATACTGTAACAGCGATGTAATGGGACAGATGGTAGCTACATTTGTGATGAACATAGCATAATTTATAAACTTGTGAAATCACTAAGTTGTACACCTGAAACTAATGTAACTAATGTAAATATCCATACATAGAAAAACTGTAGTTGTATTCATTTAAATGTCAAAATCTTCGTGGTGTTAATATAAGTGTCTTAAATTTCTTCTTTATGTTTCGTATATTCTACATTATTCATCTTAATGATGTATTATTTATATTGAGATAAACACATATTATTAAGAATACAATACTTTTGTAACTAATAACAACTCTCTCTTTAGGTTTCTTTTTTTTTTTTTTTTTAAGTAAACTCTATGCCCAACATGGGGCTCAAACTCATGACCCCAAGATCAAAAGTTGCATGCTTTCCCGACTGAGCCAGCTGGGTGCCCTGGTAACTCAAAACAACTCTTAAAAAAATTAAATACAAATGGAATAGTATTTGTAGTTGTTCAACAAATAATTAAAAGCGTCAAATGACTCATAAAGAGGTCATACACATCATTAAGGAAAACCATTATTTCTGCCCACAAAAACTAGAGGCCACAAAGTTTTTATTTGCCAAAAATGCCAATAAGGAATAAGCATATAAAATTATTCAATTTTCCTGGTAGTAAAAATAAACAAAAATTAAACATATCAGTAAATAACACAGAAATTCAATTTTTCTCATCACACTTAGAAAAGTGAAAATAATCATAATGCTCAGTGCTAGTGAGAGGGATGGTACAGATTTTGGCTATAAGTCAATATAATTTTTCTGAAAAGCAGTTTACAAAATGTGTATGAAGTTCCTTAAAGTTTCATACATTTTGCTTCAAGAATTTCCTCAGGGTTTCTAATGTAGGCCAATAATCAGAGCCATAGATAATGAGTTCACATATAAATGTATTCTGTGTTGTATCATTATAGTATCAAAATTGGAAAAAAACAGTAATCCATAATGTCTGGGTCAACTATGACTCAAACGCTTAAAATAACATGTGATTATTTTTGAAGGACATTAACTGCTATTCATATGATAGTATATATGATAGTACCTATCATATAATACTAAATGAGAAAAAACCCCAAGAATACACATGTACATATGTAAGATTCCAATTTCATAAATATGTGCACAGAAAAAAATAGACTAAGAGAATGTGAAAAATTTTAGCAATAATCACCTTTAAGTGGTAGAAAAAGGGATGGGATTAGCCCATTTATAACTTCATTTTCTGGCTTTCTAAACATTTTACAGTGGGTTACATTTGTTATATAGCAGCAATAAAAGCAGTTGCAATAGAAATGAAAATGATGACCATATGTTGGTAGTATTTACTGAGAACATAATAGAATTACACTGCGTATTTTTATTTTTACTTTTACTTTTTTCATGTTCTTCTCACAACAGTCTGGTTTAGATGCTATTATTATCCTCCCCAAATTGCCAATGGATGAACTGAAGTTTAGAGAGATTAAGTAATTTGGTACTTAAGGAATCTGGTAAATTGTCTGCATGGGCAGGACAAAGCAGAGACTGCACTCAGAACCATAATCAGAAAAAATATAATAGAAGCAACACTTGGGTTTTCAGCAAGACACATAATATGAATACACAATAGTTCTTCGTTCTTATCTTTTGCCTCCTCCTCATCCAAGCACCATAATCTCCACCAATGCTGAGTCTCTTACCATTTATTGATAATTACTTTGTTTCATGATTCTATACCAGAGGTCAACAAAGTTTTTCTGTAAAAGGCAAGATATAAAATATTTTAGGCTTTGTGGATCATGTGATTTCTGTGGCAACTGCTCAATATCTAAACAAATCTACACACACACATTTAAAATACCTAATCTACAGGTAAGCAAATAAACATTGGGTATACAAATATATGCAATATGTAAGCAAATGAGTATGGCTGAGTTCCAATAAAATCTTATTTATAGACATCAAAATTTGAATTTCATGTAATTCTCAGATGCTATGTATCATTATCATTAGATTTTTTTTAACCATTTAAAAAATGTCAAAGTCTATTTTAGCTCTGGGCCATATAAAAGTGGATTTCGTCCATGGGTTATGGTTGGCCAATCTCTGCTCTAATATCTTTGCATATAACATCATCTGTGTTTGCACATGTCCCCTCCTTTACCTGGTTGACTTCTTCCTTCTCATTTTCAAAACTCAGATGTTTCCTCTGTGATGCTTCTAAATAGGGTTATTTCTGGGTACTTTTTAAAAGATGTAGTTATTCAGTTATGTGGGGTTTTTTAACGTTTTTATTTTTTATTTTTTGAGAGACAGAGACAGAGCACTAGTTGGGGAGGGGCAGAGAGAGAGGGATACACAAAATCTGAAGCAGGCTCCAGGCTCTGAGCTGTCAGCACAGAGCCCGACATGGGGCTCGAACCCACGAACTGTGAGATCATGATCTGGAGCTGAAGTCAGATGCTTAACTGACTGAGCCACCAAAGCACCCCTCAGTTATGTTTCAATAATCTATTGATATCGGAATTTCCCAGTTTAATCTGCAAGTTCCTTCAGGCCAGTAGCTGTTTATTATTTATAGGCATAAACCCAATACATGTCCAGATTAAGCCATTTATATGTATTTTTGGATAAATGAGTGGAAAAATGAATACAAGAATTTCAGGAGGTTTATTATTCTTAGAGTTTCCTTTGGATTCCATATCTATTCATATCCTACTAAACCACTTTAATTAGAAGCTCTATTTCAGGACAAAGTGTAGTGTTTGATACCAGTGAGGAAGATTGGAAAGGAAGAGGGAGGAGATATGAAAGGCCTGAAGGGTTACCACAGAACTTCTGGAAACTACTGGGGAAGAAGAGATGGCACCCTGGCCCAAGACAGATACATTACATAATCCAGTGGCTCACAGATATCACACAGGCTCCTTCCCAGTTCCTCTAGAACTTCTGCAGGATCATCCTTCTGTAATCATTAGATCACCCCAGGAGTAGGAGCCCACTCTTCTAGGCCTTTGTATCCATAAAATTGTCCTAAAGAAGTAGAGTGCTCTGATATGCTCTATCTCATGAATTTCCACTGACATAAGTGTTCCCTGAATTAATCAGAGGAAAGTCAAACTTGGAGGAAGTATATGTTCTGTGGAGGCTTCAGAGCTTGGAAGTTTTCTGACACAGAAACCTATAGAGGACAGATATGTAAAACTGGTTAATCTCAATCTTCTTATGGTCTCATGTATCACTCACCTTATGACATAGAAAGAGGAAACTGAGGTCCAGGGAAGAGAGAAACTGATGAGATCTTCCCAGTGTAGATACAGAAATAGAATTAGGTGGTTCTCCAAACCCTGCCAAACCTGGTCCAGTTGAGCATCTGAACTTGGACAGGGGCCCTTGGCTGATCCGGCCCTTGTTAGGAGCCTTACCTATGCCCAGTAGGGAGATTTGCCTTGTTCAGGTCTGCCTGACACCTGAGCTTCATGCTTGCCCTTGAGTATTTGAAGAGCTCTGGCTTTGTCAGAAAAACCAGAAGAGGAACCAGGGAAGGCTTATTTTCTATGCTGGATGAAACATTAATGGCTGGACTTGAAGCCAGGTCCTTGCTGCCTTCTTTGTCAGGCACAAGCGAGCACACTACATGGATTGGCCATATTCCCGGTCCTGACTTAGAGAGTTATTCACAACTGTGTCTCTTTTGTCCTCAGGGCCAGTCTAAGGGCTGGCGTCTGTATTTTCCCTCAGGTGTTATTGAGCTCGTCTTAGCTCCGCTTCCTGCTCTTTCTCAAGGGTACCTGAACTTTCTTGCATTCACTGTCCTTTGAGGCCCTAAAAAATATCAGATGTCAATAGGATAAAGCTCAAGAAACAAGACCCATATTCTAGGAATGTATCATTATGTAGAGGAAAGCACAGAATTTTTGGATTCTGAGTGACCTCAGTTTAATTGCAGCACTGGAACTCTGATTTGTGATGCTTAGCAATTTTGTTAAACTCTCTGTATTTCTGTTCCCATATTGCTGAGACAAAGATAAAATGTTTATTATATAGGGTTGATATGGTTAGATGGGATATATTATTAGCTTTGATGTTCATATATTACAACATATGTCTTAATATATCATATGAATATAATGTTACAATGACCTGTCATATAGCCAATAATTGCTCATCAGCAAGTATGTATTGAGTGATTACTACATGCCAGGCATTGCTCTATACCCTGAGAAAGAGAAATGAACAAAACACAGTCCCTGTGCTCATAAAGCTTACATTTGAATGGGGGAAGCCAGGCATCAAACAAATAAACAATTAAGCTTGTAAGACCAGGAGAGAAGAAATAGGAAACTGCTGAGAGGATTCAGTCAAGTAGACTTCCTTTATTTCTTTTAATAAAATTTTTTTAAGTTTATTTTCCTTATTTTGAGAGAGAGAGAGAGAGAGAAAGAGAGAGAGAAAGAGTGAAAGAGAGTGACAGTGAGTGGAAAGGGGGAAGAGAGGGACAGAGAGAGAATCCCAAGTAGGCTCCATACTGACAGTGCGGAGCTCTTGATGTGGGGCTCATATCCATGAACCATGAGATCATGACCTGAACTGAAATCAAAAGTCGGATGCTTAACAGACTGAGCCACCAAGGCACCCCTATTTCTCTTTTTAGACTTCCTATATAATATAGGATCTTTTTTGTTGTTGTTGTTAATCCTAGGCTTGTCAAGGAAGATGCATAAATGGAAGATGTAATCCCTTGCCCAAAGGTTGATCAAGTAAATTGAGGCTATCTGCTTTTGAAAAGGCTGGTGAGCAGTATAAGATAGAGACAGTCTACAATTTCAGGCACAAGAAAGATTATAACTATTTTATTGTAACACAATTTTTAACAGTAAAATAATGGAAAATTATCTTAATTCCATCAATAGGGGGCTGATTAAAAATTACAGATTTTCCACTAGAATACTATGTAACTGTGAAAATATTATACTAACATGGAGTAAACTCCCAGATAAGATTTTATTTGAAAAAGAAAGGTGAAAAATATTATACACACATTATACAAATTTTATACATATATTTTATAGAAATAGATACACACACAGGCATATAAAACATGTAAATAGTAAATTTCTGATAAGATACACAGAGGTTGATCATTTCATTGCCTTTGAGGCAGAAATGTGGGGAAGCACATTGGTCAGTATTGAAAGGGAAATCTTTTGATCGTATGTTATTTTATACTTAACTAATTTTGTCATGTACATTTCTTAAATTTTTAATAAAAAAGAAAATTTTTTATAAAATTGAAACAAAATAACACTTTCATTCTGGTTCCTTCCCTATAAATTTCTAGCATTATGACCTAGAGGAAGATATTAAAATTACTCTATGTCCCAATACCTGATGTGAGAAGGAAATGAAATATAGAAAACATGCCAAACCCTGGTGAATGTCATATAAGGCAAGCTTTTATCAAAATACTACTTAATGCAAGACTTGAAGGTTCCCAGCAAAGAGGGGAAGAGGCATTCCAGCTGACTTTATAATGACCAACATCACTACTATTACTGCTATCCACACTATCTCTGCAACAAAACCTAATTTTTGCAAATTGGCTACTTTCTTTTTTCATGCACCAAATACATCAAATTCCTTCCTGCATTAGGATCTTTGCATGGATTAATCCATTTATTCTAATGTTTTCCTCCTAATCTTCGCCTAGTTAATTCCTACTCAATTTTCTGATACCACTTTCTGATATCCTGTTGTTACTTCCTCTAAAAGGAGTTCCCTGACTCTCTTGTATTATTCCTCAAAGAATTTTGTTCTTTTACTTCACAGTAATAGTAGCATTATATAATTATATATTTATATATTTATCTATGAATTCTTTGTTAATTCCCATGTAAATGGACTGTAGTGTCCTTGAAGGTATGGGCTCTATAAATCCAGTACTTAGTAGTGAGTATAAAAGGGACTATTGGTAAGTAAGCGTGGAAGCTGTGAGAACAGTGAGAAGACTTACATAATTCAGGGATAAGGGTCTGGCCAGGCCAACGGCAGTGGCAAATGGCAAAATGGGAATCGAAACAAAGAATGAGGAAGAATTTTGCCAAATAAGACTTAGCACTTAGAGACGGGTTGAATACTTCTGTGATAGCAGAATTAAATGTAGAATTATAACAGAGTAAAGCACTTTGGCACTTTTTGTTCTGTAGCTGTTTAATTACTTGTCTGTCTCCTTAAGGAGCTAAGCACTCCTAGAAAGGCAGTATCTTGTTCATTGTTGTATGATCAGAATTCGGTACATAAATGTTCACTGATTAAGTGAAAGAATATGTCAATGAAAGTGGAGTCAAAAAGAGGAATGAGTCATAAGGCCAATGGCAATGGAAATGGAAATTAACACTATGGGATGAATAAAAAGTGCCTTGCCAAGAAAGAATGTAAGGATTGAAGGCTGGTTAAATACTTCTATGACAGCAATTATTAAGTTGCAGTACATTGAATAATATTTTAGTTTTATAATTATTTCTTTTACTGAAAGAGCACCAACTAAATAGCAACATCTCGTTCACCATAGTACTCTCAGAATTCAGTATATAACCTTTCCTTGGTGGAATATAAAAATAAATAAATGAAGAGTTGAATCAAAAAGAGGAGTAAACTGGAGTGCCTGGGTGGCTCAATGGGTTAAGTGTCTGACTTTAGCTCAGGTCATGATCTCATGGTTGGTGAGTTCGAGCCCTTCATGGGGCTCTGTGCTGATAGCTCAGAGCCTGGAGCTTGTTTCGTATTCTGTGCCTCCCTCTCTCTCTGTTCGTCTCACACTCACACTCTGCCTCTCTCTCTCTCTTTCTCAAAAAGAAATAACCATTAAAAAAAAGAGAGAGAGGAGTAAATAGGGCCACCTGGGTAGCTCAGTTGGCTAAGCACCCAACTCTTGATTTAGACTCGGTTATGATCTCGCCCTTTTGTTTGTGAGTTGGAGCCTTAAACTGGGCTCCACATTGACAGAATGGAGCCTGCTTGGAATTCTCTCTCCCTCTGTCTCTGCCTGTCCCCCACTCACATGCATATACATGTGCCCTCTCTCAAAATAAATAAATAAACTTTTTTTAAAGAGGGGCAAATAATAAGAAAATATTGTCCAGTTTTGGTGATTGGAAGAATGTATTTGTGTTTTATTCTAAGTAAACCTTGAATTCAGGATGTCATCATGTAAGCATACCACACAAGGGATTAGAGTTGCTTTATGGTCTGTTGTGATCCTCAGCTAACTAGCTCAGCACACTCCTGATGAGCTCTGATTCTTGATCCCAATGTTTCAAGGTTTGAACTTTTATGCAAAGTAGGGTGCCTAGGTGTTCAAGTGCATCTTTCTCTCATCCTATGGACCCATGGTTGCATCATTCACATTTTGATTGGTGATATTCAAAGTCTCCTCACAATTACATTATGGGTAATTAAGTTGTTTACAAGTTTGGACTATAGCAGATGGTTATCACTTCGGGGTGAGATGTTTATATTAGCATATGCAAATAAATCCTCACAAACAACATACACTTATCAGTAAAGGGGTAGCCATGTTTACATCTTGTGGCGGACATTTTGGACAATTCTGGTAAGCATTTTGGGTTAAAATTTGGGGGCTATAAATGAAACAAGCCACCTAGAGCAAGACAAATACCATGTGATTTCACTCATATGTGGAATTTAAGAAACAAAACAAATGAACAAAGGAAAAAAAAAGACAAACTAAAAACTAGACTCTTAAATATAGAGAACGAATAGATGATTACCAGAGGAGAGGTGGGTGGGGAGTGAAATAGGTGAAGGGGATTAAAAGTACACTTATCTTGATGAACACTGAGTAATATATGGAATTGTTGAACCACTATATTGTACACCTGAAACTAATATAACACTATATATTAACTACACTGGAATTGAAATTTAAAAAATTTTAACTGTTAAAAAAATTGACAGGATCTTTTGAGAAAAGCACATTAATAATCAAAACAGAATGTATGGTAGGAAATTACTTAGTGGAAAACATATTTCCAGTGTTTATTGTTATTCCTATTGGGGAGAATGAAACATTCTCCAGAAAAGTGTATTTCACACATTATAGTTAGGGAGCACTGTAGTAGATAGATACTTTACTTCCTAAGCAGAAATGTCTTAGAGGCAGCCAGAAACTTGAAACTCACATTTGGGTGAGAGGTCACTGCTAGAAATAAAGATTTGGGATTTGATCATTCATTTCAATATTTATTGAGTATTAGTGAGCTCCAGACAAAGGAATGTGAACATAAATAAGAGGTTGTCCTTATACTCAGCTGATAGATATGAATGAAAAATACAATTAATTACATTGTCTTAAGTGATTGGCAGTAATTTGTCTAAGTTATGATGTGTGACAAAGGTAACTGAACTCACCTTTGTCTAGTGGAATCAGAGAGTGTTTCTAGAAGAAACCATTATAAATGTATTCCAAAGAATAGAATTAGAGCTGTTGAAAGATAAGTATACATTGACTTAGTATGGGGATGAAGTGGTGAGAGGGAGGACTTTTAGAAAAATTGTGTAAAGACATAAAGCCTACTGTAAGACATAGTAAAGGGGACTCTTTGAGTGGAAAGGAGAGACCAAAAGTGATCGTATAAAGGTAGGAAACACAAAAGCAGTAAAAATGAATCTTTCTGTAAAAAAATCAGTTAAGGAACTCACAAAAAAGTGTATAAAATGTAACAACATATACCCGAACATTGGGGAGGTGAGGAGAAAGAATGGGTTCAAATTTAAAGGACCATTAACTTAATATAGACTGCTATGCCCAGAAGAGGTTATATACAAACCTAATGGTAACCATATGTCAAAAACCACTAGTAAACATGCAAAGAATAAAGAGAAAGATATCCAAATATATCACTAAAGAAAGTCAGAAAAACATGAAAGGAAGATAAGCAAGGATTAGAGAAAATCTTCAGAAACAACCAGAAAACAAGTAATAAAATGGCAATAAATACATATCTATTAATAATTACTTTGATTAAATGCTCCAATCAAAAGACATAGGGTGACAGAATGGACAAAAAAACAAGACTCATCAGGACTCCTGGGTAGCTAAGTTGCTTGAGTGTCCAACTTTAGCTCAGGTTGTGATCATATGGTTCATGAGTTCGAGCTCCAGGTCAGGCTTTGTGCTGACAGTGCAGCACTGTCTCCCTCTCTCTCTGCCACTCACCCACTTGTGCTCTCTCCCTCAAAAATAAATAAACATTAAAAAATTATTTAAAAAAAAAAAAACAAGACCCAGCTATATGTTTCCTACAAGAGACTCATTTTAGACCTGAAGACACCTGCAGATTGAAAGTGAGGAGATGGAGAAGTAGCTATCATGCAAATGGGTGTCAAAAGAAAGCCAGAGTATCATTACATATTTCAGACAAATAGACCTTAAAACAAAGGCTGTAACAAGAGACAGAGATGGACACTGTATAATAATAAAGGGGACAATCCGAGAAGAAGATAGAACAACTGTAAATATTTATGCACCCAACACAGGACACCCAAACACATAAAACAGTTAATAACAAACATAAAGGAAGAAATCAATAATAATACAACAATAGTAGGGGACTTTAACACCCCATTTACATCAATAGACACATCATTTAGGCAGAAAATCAACAACGAAACAACGGCTTTGAATGACACACTGGACCAGATAGGCTTAACAGATGTATTCAGAACATTCCAGCCTAAAACAGCAGAATACACATTCTTTTCTAGTGCACATGGGACATTCTCCAGAATAGCTCACATCTTAGGCCACAAAACTAGCCTCAACAAATTCAAGGAGACTGATGTCATACCATGCATCTTTTCTGACTTCAATGCTATGAAATGCTAAAAGTCAACCATAAGAAAAAATCAGGAAAGATCACAAATACATGGAGGTTACATAACATGTTACTAAACAATGAATGGGTCAACCAGGAAATCAAAGAAGAAATTTAAAAAACATGAAAAAAAAATGAAGATGAAAACACAATGGACCAAAACCGTTAGGATGCAGCAAAAGTAGTTCTTGGAAGTTTATACCAATAAAGGCTTACCCCAAGAAGTAAGAAAACTCTCAAACAACCTAGCCTTACACCTACAGGAGCTAGAAGAAAAACAGCAAACAAAGCCTAAAACCACCAGAAGGAAAGAAATAATAAAGATTAGAGCAGAAATAAATGATTTATAAACAAACAAACAAACAAACAAACAAACAAAAAACCAAGTAGGACAGATCAATGAAACCAAGAGCTGGTTCTTTGAAAAAAATCAATGAAATTGATAAACCTCTAGCCAGACATATCAAGAAAAAAAGAGAAAGGACTCAAATAAATAAAATCACAAATGAGAGAGGAGAAATAACAGTCAACACCACAGAAATACAAACAATTATAAGACAATGGTGTGAAAAACCATATGCCAACAAATTGGAATATGGAAGAAATGGATAAATTCCTAGGAACATATAACTTACGAAAACTTAAACAGGAAGAAGTAGAAAATTTGATCAGACTTATAACCAGCAAAGAAATTTAATCAGTAATCAAAAAACTCCCTAAAAAGAAAAGCCCAGGACCAGACGGTTTCACAGGTGAATGCTACCAAAGACTTAAAGAACAGTCATAACTAGTCCTCTCAAACTATTCCAAAAAATAGAAAAGGAAGGAAAACTTCCAATTCCTTCTATGAGGTCAGTATTACTCTGATACCAAACCAGATAAAAACACCACTAAAAAAGAGATAAGGCCAATATTCCTGATGAACATAGAGGCAAAATTTCTCCATAAACTATTAGCAAACTGAATGCAACAATACATTTAAAAAATTATTCACCATAATCAAATGGGATTTATTCCTGGGATGCAAGAATGTTTCAATATTCACAAATAAGTTAGCATGATACATCACATCAATAAGAGAAGGGATAAGAACCATATGATCATTTTAATAAATGCAGAAAAAGCATTTCACGAAATACAACATCCACTCAGGATAAAAATCCTCAACAAAGTAGGTTTAGAGGGAGCATACCTCAACATAATAAAGGCTACATATAAAAAACCCATAGCTAACATCGTACTCAATGGGGAAAACTGAGAGCTTTTCCTCTACGGTCAAGAACAAGACAAAAATATCCACTCTCACCACTTCTATTCAACATAGTACTGGAAGTTCATAGCCACAGAAATCGGACAAGAAGAAGAAATAAATAGCATCCAAACCAGCAAGGAAAAAGTAAAGCTTTCACTATTTTCAGATGACATGATACTGTATATGGAAAATCCAAAAGACTACACCAAAAAATTGCTAGAACTGATAAATGAATTCAGTAAAGTCAAAGGATACAAAATCAATGTACTCTAGAAATCTGTTGCAATTCTATACACCAATAATGAAGCAGGGAAAAGGAAGTTAAAGGAAAAATCCCTTATACAGTTGCCCTCAGCAAAATAAAATACCTAGGAATAAACCTAACCAAGAGGTAAAAGATCTGTACTCTGAAAACTGTCAACACTGGTGAAAAAAAAATTGAAGCTGACACAAAGAAATGGAAAGACATTTCATGCTCATGGATTGGAAGAACAAATATTGTTAAAATGTCTACACTACCCAAAGCAATCTACATATTTAATGCAATACCTATCAAAATACCACCAGCAGTTTTCAGAACTAGAACAAACAATTCTAAAATTTGTATGGAACCACAAAAGATGAAGAATAGCCAAAGAAATCTTGAAAAAGAAAAGCAAAGCTGGAGAATTCCAGACTTCAAGTTATATTACAAAGCTGTAGTGATTAAAGCAATATGGTACAGGCACAAAATAGACACATAGGTCAATACAACACAGTCGAGAACTCAGAAATAAACCCACAACTACGTGGTCCATTAATCTTTGACAAAGCAAGAAAGAATAACCAATGGGAAAAGGACAGACTCTTCCACAAATGGTGTTGGAAAAACTAGACTGCAACATGCAAAAGAATGAAACTGGACCACTTTCTTACACCATACACAAAAATAAATTCAAAATGGATTAAAGACCTAAATATGAGACCTGAAATTAAAAAAATCATAGAAGAGAACACAGGGAGTAACCTGTTTGACATTAGCCATGGCAACTGTTTTCTAAATATGTCTCACAAGGTAAGGAAACAAAAGCAAATATAAACTATTGGGACTACATCAAAATAAAAATCTTATGCACAGTGAAGGAAACCATCAACACAACTAAAAGCAAACTTTGGAAATGAAGAAGATATTTGCAAAGGACATATTCGATAAAGGGTTAGTATCCAAAACATATAAAGAACTTATCAAATTCAACACACACACATACACACACAAAGAATCCAATTAAAAAATGGACAGTATATACGAATAGACATATTCATATGTCTTCTCCAAAGACATCCAGATGGCCAACAGACACATGAAAAGATGTTCATCATCACTTACCATCAGGGAAATGCAAATCAAAACTACAATGAGATATCACCTCATACCTGTCAGAATGGTTAAAATTAACAACCCAAGAAACCACAGTGTTGGTGAGGATTAAAGAAAAAGGAACACTCATGCACTGTTGGTGGGAATGCAAACTGGTGCAGCCACTGTGGAAACCAGTATGGAGGTTCTTCAAGAAGTTAAAAATAGAACTACCATATATCCAGAAATCACACTACTGGGTATTTACCCAAAGACACAAGAACACTAATTCAAAAGAATACATGCACCCCAATGTTTATAGCAGCATTATTTACAGTAGCCAAATTCTAAAAGCAGCACAAGTGCCCATCAATTCATGAATGGATAAAGAGTAGATAGATAGATAGATAGATAGATGTATATAATTTATATAAATATACACATATGTTAAAATATATAAATATACATACATATAATAGAATATTAGTCATAAAAAAGAATAAAATCTTGCCATTTGCAATGACATGGATGGATCTAGAGAGGATAATGCTAAGTGAAATAAGTCAGTCAGAAAGACAAATACCGTATGTCTATTATGTCTAATATGTGGAATTTAAGAAACAAAACAAAAGACCAAAGGGGAAAGAGAGAGAGATAACCCAAGAAACAGACACTTAATTATAGAGAACAAACTGACGGTTACAAGAAGGGAGGTGGGTGGGGAAATGGGTTAAATAGGAGTGCATCTGTGATGAGCACCAGGTGATGTATGAAGTTGTTGAATCACTATATTGTATCTCTGAAACTAATATAATACTTGTATGTTAACTAAGAGGAGTTAAAATAAAAACTTTAAAAGAAAAAAAGATATGTCTTGATAATAATTTCTACTATTTATTGACCACTTACTCTGTGCCAAGTATATTTTTCATTCAGACATTAAATTACTTTATGAATACTTCTAATGATCCCAAACAAATAGCTCCTCACAAAGTAGATCATATCATTCTTATTTAAGTTGATGTCAACATTGTGTTTTCTTCTGTTTTGTTCCATTTGCTCCTTTCACTCTCCTAAGAGCTCTTTTAATCTGTGTTAAATTTTTTTCATGTTAAAATTATTTTATTTCCCCTTCTTTCTAGTTTCTACTTCTATATTTTAGAGAAGGCATTACGCAAAAATTTTAAGGTACATGATATTTCAGATTCAGATTGTAATTCTAGCTTTGACACTTTAATAGTTGTGACTGTTGAACAAGCTACTTGCTCTTTGAAGCAAATACCCTATTTTACCAATTGTGATAAAGCCTGTGAGGAACAATTGGTAATTCATTTAAAAATATTTAAACTAGGGGCGCCTGGGTGGCGCAGTCGGTTAAGCGTCCGACTTCAGCCAGGTCACGATCTCGCGGTCCGTGAGTTCGAGCCCCGCGTCGGGCTCTGGGCTGATGGCTCAGAGCCTGGAGCCTGTTTCCGATTCTGTGTCTCCCTCTCTCTCTGCCCCTCCCCCGTTCATGCTCTGTCTCTCTCTGTCCCAAAAATAAATAAACGTTGAAAAAAAAAATTAAAAAAAAAATATTTAAACTCATATTTGCCTGTCAATAAATGGTAGCCACCTACTTATCCTGTTCCCTGGGAGGAGGTAGACTTTATATGGATTTCTCATGTTATAATTGCAGCAAACATCCATGAGAATTCTGCATAACTGATCTCCCACGTTGAACTGAAAGAGATACTAAAGTATAGAAAGGCACGAAGCTCAACAAGTGAAAAGAGTTGGCTTATGTAATTTTGATTTCATCATTATTATATTATTATGTGTTAACTTATTGGATTTTATCATTTTATATTATTATATGTTAAATATTGTTGTCTCTATGTTGTAGAATTACATTATAATATCTCATAGATTGGGAAATATAAGGATAAAAATTTAGAGTACTTTCTATGAATTTGCATAGCTGTTAAGTGCCAGATATGGGACTTAAACCCCTGTCTTTCAGACTGTAAATTGTTGAGGGGAATAAAAAGGACTATATTTAGAGAAAGTAGAAGGGCATGGTGTGGAGGGAAAGAAAGTTCAGGAGGGCAAGAGCTGACTATTCATTCAACGATATGGTTGAAGTATGGTAATAACTGAAATTGGAAAAATAAAGCTAGAACTGATGTATAAAGGGGCTCATATTATAGAAGAACATTAATTTCATTCTGAAGATGAGGGTGGATTGTAAGGATTTTAAGCACGAAAATGACAGATTTTCACAAGCACACTTAGAAAGAACTCTAGAGACGGTAAGGAGGATGGATTAGAATGAGGTGCATATGTAAGTCTGCAGTATCACTGGAGGCTGGGAGATCAGCTAGGAGGCTCTAGGAGTAATCCTGGTGGGAGATAGAAGCCAATACCCAAATTTAATCTCCACAAGGAGGCTTCATCTCCACAGGATTTGTTGAAACCCTGGCAATGGATGGGATCTCTGAGATAGTACACAAGGAAGACGGAAGAAGAGGGCCAACCTCTGAACTCCCAGGACAAGCATAGTTCCAAAGGACTTGAGAAATAATACAAAAGAGTCTGTACTTGGACGTGTGTGTGGAGAATAGCATGGAAATTCGTGGTTATGGAAAGCAAGGCAACAAAAATTCCAAGGGCAATATTCCATTTACGCAAGCATCAAAGAAAACCTGAAAAGTATCTGATTTTCTCAAGAATCTCTGGCCCAAGTCTGGGATCACTGGACTCTGTTGTAATTCCTCCCCTCTCGGGCCTTGGCCCCTCCTGACTTCTAGCTGCAGAATCAGTCTCGGAGAGCTCCAAGAGACCCTGGAGTGAAAGCCTGAGAGTGAAAGCCTAGGAGTCTCTGCTCTGAGGCAGCTCTAATGCAGGCTGAGCTCTGTTCTCACTGGCTTCTATCCTCAGACTCCTCCACCCTGGGGTTGTAGGCTAAGCAGCCTATTAATGAGCAGTCATAGCCTGTGACCTCATTAAAAAGTTGTTAATGAGGCACACTGCTGTTTAGGGAGCAGTTGACTGAGGCACCCACTGGTCTGTCCCAGGGGCCAGAGGGAAAGCTTATGTGAATAGGTAGGATCAGATCTGGGGAGAGGGCTAATGAACTCAGGCTGCACAGCCACACCTCCTAACGAACTCATCTTGGAAAGCAGGCCAGCTTTGAAGCTCAAATCCCTGCTGGCCTGCATGCTTACAGGAGTAGATGCAGTCCAGACCTGGAATGAATTTACTCTGATCTGTCAGCTCTGCTGAATGCCTGCTCTGCTGACCCATTTTGATGGAGGACTTCAAATGCTGAGATTAAGAGATGGTTTTGTGTTGTACTGAGTTTGTGGCTCATGAACAGGTAGATAAGCCTTTCGACTATTCTCTAGCCAAAGGCTTTGTCCCAGGCCACTCATTCTCCATACCACTGCCAGGACAGGCTTTCCAAACACATAGCTTTGTTAATTCACGCTTAAAATCTTTTAATGGAAATAGTGACGGAAAAGAATGAAATCTTGCCATTTGCAAAAACATGGATGGAACGTGAATGTTTATGCTAAGCAAAATAAGTCAGTCAGAGAAAGATAAATATCATATGACTTCACTCATATGTGGAATTTAAGAAACAGAATAGATGAACATAGAGGAAGAGAAGAAAAAATAAGTAAAAAGCAGAGAGTGAGGCAAACCATAAGAGACCCTTAAATACAGAGAACAACCTGAGAGTTGCTGGACGGGAGGTGGGTGCGGGGATGGGCTGAATGGGTGATGGGCATTAAGGAGGGCACTTGTTGGAATGAACACTGGGTGTTACATGTAAGTGTTAAATCACTGGGTTTTACTCCTGAAACAAGTACTAGACTGTATGTTAACTAATTTGAATTTAAATAAGTAAATTTAAAAAATGATTCACAAAATAAATTAAGTCTTCAGCATAGAAGTGCTTTGAATATTTGATTCCTGTCTATCTCCCTATTCCAATCTCTCCCAGACTTCTCTTCCATGTTGTCATTTTCACCACCACTTCATTTCATTTCACTACTATCATCATCACCATTATAATGGTTATCATTATTATAATTAATATTTCTATAGTTCTTATATATCTTGCAGCATTTTACATATATTAATCATTTAAACTTCACAGCAACTCAATAAAGTAGGTTAGGCTATTAATCATCTCCATTTTATATAGATGACCCTAAGTCAAGAGATACTGTATAACTTGTCCAATGTCTTACAGCTTACTCAGAAAGATGACGCCAGCAGCACCTGGGTGGTTCAGTTGGTTAAGCGCCCAACTCTTGATCAGCTCAGTTCATGATCTCACTGTTCGTGGGATTGAGCCACATGTCAGGCTCTGCACTAACAGGGTGGAGCCTGCTTGGGATTCTCTCTCTCTCTCTCTCTCTCTCTCTCTCTATCCCTCCCTCCCTTCCCCACTCCCTCTCTTACTCTCTCTCAAAATAAATAAACAAACATTAAAAAAGAAAGAAAGAGGGGCACCTGGGTGGCTCAGTTGGTTAAGCATCTGACTTTGGCTCAGGTCATGATCTTGTGGTTTGTGGGTTCAGGCCCTGCATTGGGCTCTGCGCTGACAGCTCAGAGCCTGGAGCCTGCTTTGGATTCTGTGTCTGCCTCTCTCTCTGCTTCTCCCCCACTCACACACTCACACTCTGTCTCTCTCTCTCTCTCTCTCTCTCTCTCTCTCTCTCTCTCTGTTGCAAAAATAGAAAGCAAGCAAGCAAGAAAGATGGAGCCAGACTTACAAGCTCAGGCATTTTGGCTTCAGAGTTTACACTCTTACCATTTGAAGATTTAGGCTTCTGCACCTTTTGTGCTTACTACTTATTTGTCTTGCAATTTCTTATTTTACATATAATCTTAAACCTTGGCTGTCATTCCTTCTCTTACACTTCTTGGTTTGCTACTACTTCCAATCATTATGCATATATTATTATGCAGAATTCTGATGTTTGTATGTCTGTCTCCCAACTGGACTGAAACTTCTTGTAGATCAAAGATTGAGTTGGGTTCAGTAACTGTTATTATGGTTTTACTGAATCTTTTACTATTTATTATATTAGTTTTAACATACACAATGCTATATTCATTTTGAGAAACTGCAAAGTGAATTCTTGACCTTTCTCTTGCTCCCCTCCTCTACTGCCATATGTGCTCTTCCTACCTCCTTTTCAATCTCAATAAAAGGAACATCTAACAACATGTTATTTATCCTAGAAATATATATGTAGCTTTGGTACCTATACAAAAGTAAACTATCATCAGCTCTCCCCTGGTCTACTGCCATTCCTGCTAGTCTCTCTCTATACTCTTGCCACCTACAATAAATTATCTACCAGTAGACATACTTATCTTTTTTTAAAAATGCCCCTTGCTGAAAATGCTTCCATTGTTTTCCATTGCATTTATATTAAATCCAACATCTATAGGGACGCCTAGGTGGCTCAGGCCGTTAAGCATCCGACTTCAGCTCAGGTCATGATCTCGTAGTTCATGAGTTCAAGCCCCATGTCAGGCTCTGTGCTTACAGCTCAGTGCCTGGAGACT
Organism: Leopardus geoffroyi; assembly: GCF_018350155.1. NCBI lineage: Eukaryota > Metazoa > Chordata > Mammalia > Carnivora > Felidae > Leopardus > Leopardus geoffroyi. The sequence goes on along the minus strand of NC_059329.1, from coordinate 64,051,242 downwards.
GCTAAGGATTCTGTGTCTCCCTCTCTCTCTGCCTCTCCTACGCTCATGCTCTCTCTCTCAAAAATTAAAAAAAAAAAAAAAAAGAATAAAAAAACCCATTAAAAATCCAACATCTATAATATAGTCCAAAAAGCTCTGTATAGTCTGACCTCTTTTTACCTGCATAATCAATTTTACTTCTCCTGTCCTTATTCATACATCTCAACCAAATGGATTTTTCCTGATCTTGATTTCATGGTTAATACTAACCTCACAGGTAAATTGGGAAGTATTCCCTTCTTTCTAATTTTTTTGGGAGAGTGTGTGAACGATTGGTTTTAATTCATCTTTAAAAGCATGGTAGAAATGAGCAATGAAGCCATCTGACTGTGGGCTTTTGTTTGTGGGAAGTTTTTTTTTATTATTAATTCCAGTTCTTATTATTGGTCTATTGAGATTTTCTGTTTTATTTTAGTCGGATTTGGTTTGTGTGTTTCTAGAAATTTTCCCATTTCATCTGGGTCATCTAAATTGTTTCCATGCAGTTATTCATAGAGTCCATTATAACCCTTTTTATTCTAGGAAGGTTGGTGGTAATGACTTCTTTTTCATTCCTGTTTTTAGTAATTTCAGTCTTCTATTTTTTTCTAGAACAGTCTACTTAAATGTTGGTCAATTTTAGAGGTATTTTCCAAGAACTGACTTCTGGTTATGTTGGTTTTCTGTATTTTTATTCTATACTTCATTTCTGCTGTAAAATTTTTAGTATCTTATAAAAATCTTTATTATGTGCTTCCTTTCCTCACTTTGTGTTTATTTTGCTCTTCTATTTCTAGTTTCTTAAGATGGAATATTAGGATATTTGTTTGAGATCTTTCTTTTTTATTGCAGTGTAACTGACATAGAACATTTTATTAGTTTAAGGTATGCAACATAAAGACTCAATATTTGTGTATATTCTGAAATGATCACCAAAATCAATGTAGTTAACATCATCACCATACATAGTTGCACGTTTTCTTTATTATGAGAATTTCTAAGATTTACTCTCTTAACAACTTTCAAATATGCAATGCAATGTTATTAACTACTGTCTCTATGCTGCATATTATATCCCATGACTTATTTACTTTATAACTGGAAGTTTGTACCTTCTGACCCCCTTTACCTATTTTACCCATCTCTTCACCCTTCTCTGGCAACCATCAATCTATTCCCTGTATCCATGAGTTCAGTTTTTTGTTTTGGCTTTGTTTTTCTTTTAGATTCCACATATAAGTTAAGTCATACAGCATTTGCCTTTCCCTGTCTGACTTATTTAACTTAGCATAATGCCCTCAAGGATCAATCATGTTGTCAGCGATGACAAGATTTTCTTCTTCTTAAGGCTGAATAATATTCCACTGTGTATACATATCTCATCTTTTTTATCCATTCATCCATTGATGGACACCTAGATTGTTTCCATGTCTTGGCTATTGTAAATGATGTTGCAGTAAAAACAGGGGTGCATATATCTCTTCAATTTATTGTTTTCTTTTTTTTTTTTTTTTTGGATTAATACCCAGAAGTGGACTTGCTGGATTATATGGAAGTTCTATTTTTAAATTTTTGAGGAGCCTCCATACCGTCTTCCATTGTGGCTGCACCAATTTACATTCCCACCAATAGTGCAGATGGGTTCCCTTTTCTCCACATCCTCACCAACACTTGTTATTTATTGTCTTTTTGATAATAGCCACCCTACCAGGTATGAGGTGGTATCTCATTGTGATTTTGATTTGTATTTCTGTGATAATTAGTGATGCTAAGCACCTTTTCATGTACCTGTTGGCTCTCCGTATGTCTTCTTTGGAAAAATGTCTACTCAAGTCTCTGTCCATTTTTTAATCACATTGTTCTTTTTATTACTGAATTGTATAAGTTCTTTATATATTTTGGGTATTGATCCCTTATGCAAAATATTTTCTTATATTTGGGTATTGATCCCTTATGCAAAATATTTTCTCCCATTCTGTAAGTTGCCTTTTTGTTTGGTTGATGGTTTTATATGCTGTGCCAAAAGCTTTTTAGTTTGAAATAGTTCCACTTGTTTATTTTTGCTTTTGTTGCCTCTGTTTTTGGTGAAAAATCCTAAAAATCATCACCAAGATCAATGTCAAGGAACCTACCACCTAAGTTTTCATCTAAGAATTTTATAGCTGATGAATTTACATTCAAGTCTTTAGGGGCGCCTGGGTGGCTCAGTCGGTTGAGCGTCTGACTTCAGCTCAGGTCATGATCTCACAGTCTGTGAGTTCGAGCCCCACGTCGGGCTCTGTGCTGACAGCTCAGAGTCTGGAGCCTATTTCAGATTCTGTGTCTCCCTCTCTCTGACCCTTCCCCGTTCATGCTCTGTCTCTCTCTGTCTCAAAAATAAATAAACGTAAAAAAAAAATACATTCAAGTCTTTAATATATGATTGAGTTAATTTTTGCATATGTTGTAAGATAGTGGTCTAGTTTCATTCTTTCCCATGAAAGATATAGAACATGTAAAGAAGATACAATTGAAATTTTAGAATTAAAAAACAAAATAAGGAAATAAAAAAGCTCAGTGGATGGGCTCAACATCAGAATGCAGGGGAAAGAATGGAGGGGACTGGTGAGATTATAACAAAAGTTCTTGACATTCAGATTATCAGAGTCCAGAAAGGGGAGTGGCAAGAGATTGGGGCTGAATAAATACTCAAGTAGTAGCTGAAAATCCCCAAATTTGGCAAAAGTCAAATCTACAGATTCAAGAAGCTGGGTGAACCCTAAATAGAATAAGCCCAATGAAATCCACAAGCCATACCTGAGACAAATGTATCAAAACTGAAGATAAAAAAATCTTTAAAGCAGCAAGGGAGAAATATTTTGTCTACAGGGGAAAACAATTTGAATGACAGCAAATTTCTCCTCAGAACCCATGGTGGCTAGAAGGAAAGAGCATACTAGCTTTCAAATGCTGAAGAAAAGCAGTCAACTTTGAATCCAATATCTGGTGAAAGTCATTCAAGAATTAGGGAGAAATCTAGACATTCTCAAATAAAGGGAAACTAAAAGAATATATTATCAGCAGACATACCCTTAAATATTGGATATAAAATTTCTCTAACTAAAAGGAAATGATAAAAGAAGTTTGGAATAAGAAAGAATACAGAAACAAAAGCATGGGTAAATATAAGGCACTTTTTTTCTCTTCAGTTTTCCTTTTTTTAGAAAAAAATTGACATATAAGTGACATACCACATTCTGTAAGTTTCAGGTGTACAGTGTGTTGATTTCATAGCATTTAAATATTGCAATGTGATTACCACCATAACATTAGCTAACATCTGCATCATATAACATAAGCTACAGTAATCAATACTGTGCGTAATTTATGGAGGAATAGACGTATAGATCAATGAAACAGAATGGACAATCTATATAGACCCATAAACACAAGCTTATTGACTTTTGAAAAATGTGAAAAAGAAATTCAGTGGAGAAAAGAAAGCCCTTTCAACAAATGGTGCTGGAATATTTGAGCATCCATTGATGAAGAAAACTAACCTTGACCCAAGCCTTACACCTTATACAAAAAATAACTAAAGATGGAACATGGACTTAAATATAAAATGTAAAACTATAAAACCTTGAAGAAAGACACAGGAGAAAATCTTTGGAACTAAGGTAAGACAAAAAATTCTTAGAATTCACGCACCAAAAAATTCATAAAAGAAAAAATTGATGAATCAGATTTCATCAAGAGGAGGAATTAAATTGGTGGAAGAGTAGAGAGACCCTAAGTTCATCTTGTCCCTTGAACACAGCTAGAAAGTTATCGAATCATTCTGAAAACTGAAGAAATCAATTGGAGGTCTGAAAGAACAAATCTGCAAGACGACAACTGTGACCACCTTTTGAAAGCTAGGAGGTGCAGAGAATTTACTGGGGAAGGTATTGCTCTGTGTATTGGTCTGTTTACATGGGGGAGGCCATGGGGAGGGAGCCTGTTCACAAAGGCTACCGCAAAAGAGTATAGGCAGCAGAGCGCAAAATTTGAACTTTTAGCAGTTTGCTGCCACCATGGGGGAAGTGCCTGACTTAAAGGTGCTCAAGTGGTGAAGCAGGGCAGAATCCCAGGAGTGACAGCATGATCTGAGGATCCCTTGGGGTTACAAGAACTATGGGTCACACTAACATGCTGTGCTGTTTCCAGGCATAAGAGAAGAGACTTGCTCCAGCTGAGGGCAGCAAGCAGGGGTGTTGTCTTTCTGATCTGCTTTGACATAAACTGAACAGTTTCACAGTCCCACCACTGTTTCTTAGCACAGGCTGACAAAACCATGGTGAGGCCCTCCCCCAGAGGAAAAAGGTCTGCTCTCACAGGAATCCCTAAAATTTGGAGTTTTGAAACTCAGTCCCATGCCTGAGGTAAAAAAGCTTGGACACAGGCTGGGTGAACATAGAGTTTTGACTGAAACCAGGGACACAGAGGGGTGATTAATTGCCCTTCAGTAAGGTTTCTCTGAGGAGCAGGGGGTGTGAACTTTCAGCTCTGGGCAAAAGAGTAGGGTGCCACATATTCATTCTGCCCTTCAGAGCTGAAAGCTTTCAGCTTTCAGGGAGAAAAACAGTGCCACTTAGTGGAGGCCAGAGTCACTTACACCAAGCCCTGCCTCCTTTTGCCCAAGGAAGCACATTTCTGCTGAAATAAGTCAGCATGAGAATCAGCACAGCAGGCCCTCCCACAGAAGACAAGCACAAACAACTCACTAGCACCATGTGTACTGATCATAGACTTCAGCTCTATAGGAAATAGGATCAAACTTCCATTTTGCTTTTATTATTTATCTTTAAATTATTATTTTTTCATTTATTTTCTTATTTTTAAATTCCTTTTTAAATTTTTTACTATACTATTTTTTGTTTTTATATATACATATAATTTTATTTTTTACTTTATTGTTTTTTTATTTTATTATTTTATTTTATTTTTCAATCTAGATTCTTTTAGCAAGCAGACAAAAACACACGTACGGTACAGTTTTCATGTTTTTTTTTTTTTTAGGTTTTATCATTGTTTTCTTGTTTGTTTGTTTCTTCTTTTCTTTTATGGACAAAATGAGAAGGAGAAATTCACCCACCAAAAAAAGAACAGGCCGTAGATCTCACGGCTAGGGATTTAATCAACACAGACATAAGTAAGATATCTGAATTGGAATTTAAAACCATGATTATAAAAATACTAGCTGGGGTTGAAAAAAGCTTAGAAGACACCAAAGAATCTCTGCAGAGACAAAAGAACTAAAATCCAGTCAGGCTGAAATTTAAAATGCTATAACTGAGATGCAATCTCAAATAGAGGCCATGACGGTGAGGATGGACAAAGCAGAGCAGTGAATCAGTGATACAGAAGATATAATTACGGAAAATAATAAAGGTGAAAAGAAGAGGGAAGTGAAGACAAAAGATCACAAAGGAAGACTCCAGAACTCAGTGACTTATTAAATAGGAATAACATTCCCATCATAGGAATCCCAGAAGATGAAGAGAAAGAAAAAGGGACAGGCGGTTTATGTGAGTAAATTATAGCTAAAACACCTCTAACCTGGAGAAGGACACACATATCAAAATCCAAGAGTCACAAAGAATTCCCATTAAATTCAACACAAGCTGACTATCACCAGCATATAGTCAACTTGACATAATACTCAGACAGCGAAAGAATCCTAAAAGTAGCAAGGGAAAAAAAAAGTCCTTAACCTACAAGGGAAGATTAATCAAGTTAGCAGCAGACCTGTCCACTAAAATTCAGCAGGCCAGAAGGAGTGGCAGGAAATATTCAATGTGCTGAATGGGAAAAATATGAAGCCAAGAATTCTTTATCCAGCAAGGCTGTCATTCAGAATAGAAGGAGAGACAAAGAGCTTCCCAGACAAAAACTAGAGTTTGTGACCACTATACCAGCTCTACAGGGAATTTTAAGGGGAACTCTTTGAGTGGAGAAAAACAAAACAAAACAAAAGACCAAAAGCAACAAAGATTACAAAGGACCAGAGAGCATCACGAGAAACCCCAACTCTACAGGCAACACAATAGCACTAAATTCATATTTTTCAATAATCACGCTGAATATAAATGAATTAAATTCTCCAATCAAAACACAGAGTATCAGATGGATAAAGAAACAAGATCCATCTATATGCTGCCTATAAGAGACTCATTTTAGACCTAAAGACAACTGCAGATAGAAAATGAGGGGATGGAGAACCATCTATTATGCTAATGGAGGTCAAAAGAAAGCCAGAGTAGCCATACTTATATCAGACAAACCAAAGACCTAAAACCAAGACTGTAATAAAAGATGAAAAAGGGTATTATATCAATATTAAGGGGTCTATCTATCAAGATCTAAGAATTGTAAATATTTCTGCCCCCAATATGAAACACTCAAGTATATAAATCAATTAATCACAAACATAAAGAAATTCATTGATAATAATACCATAATAGTAGAACTCTTTAATACCCCATTTATAACAATGGACAGATCATCTAAGCAGAAAATCAGCAAGGAAACAATGGCTTTGAATGACACACTGTACTGGATGGATTTAACAGATATATTTAGAACATTTCATCCTAAATCAGCAGAATACACATTCTTCTCAAGTGCATATGAAACATTCTCCAGAATAGATTACATACTAGGTCACACATCAGCCCTCAACAGGTACAAAAAGATCGAGATCATACCATGCATATTTTCAGATCACAACGCTATGAAACTTGAAATCAACCACAAGAAAAAGTTTGGAAATCCCTCAAATACATGGAAGTTAAAGAACATTCTATTAAAGAATGAATGGGTTAACCAGGAAATTAAAGAAGAAGTTTAAAAATACATGGAAGGAAATGAAAATGAAACACACAGTCCAAAATGTTTGGGATGCAGAAAAGGCAGTCCTGAGAGAACAGTACATTGCAATTCAGGCCTATCTCAAGAAGCAAGAAAGGTCCCAAATACACAACCTCACCTTACACCTAAAGAAGCTGTAAAATGAATAGCAAATAAAGCCCAAAGCCAGCAGAAGAAAGGAAATAATAAAGAGAAGAAATAAATGATATAGAAACAACTCAGTAGAACAGATCAATGAAATAAAAAGCTAGTAAATACATGGAAGTTAAAGAACATTCTATTAAAGAATGAATGGGTTAACCAGGAAATTAAAGAAGAAGTTTAAAAATACATGGAAGGAAATGAAAATGAAACACACAGTCCAAAATGTTTGGGATGCAGAAAAGGCAGTCCTGAGAGAACAGTACATTGCAATTCAGGCCTATCTCAAGAAGCAAGAAAGGTCCCAAATACACAACCTCACCTTACACCTAAAGAAGCTGTAAAATGAATAGCAAATAAAGCCCAAAGCCAGCAGAAGAAAGGAAATAATAAAGAGAAGAAATAAATGATATAGAAACAACTCAGTAGAACAGATCAATGAAATAAAAAGCTAGTTTTTGAAAGAATAAACAAAATTGATAAACCCCTAGCCAGACTTCTCAAAAAGAAAGAGACAGGACCCAAATTGATAAAATCATGAATGAAAGAGGAGAGATAACAACCAACACCACAGAAATACAAACAATTACAAGAGAACACTATGAAAAATTATATGCCAACAAACTGGACAATCTGGAAGAAATGGGAAAACTCCTAGAAACTCATACTACCAAAATTCAAACAGGAAGAAATAGAAAATTTGAACAGGTCCATATCCAGCAAATTGAATCAGTTATCAAAAATCTCCCGATAAGATTCCTGGGCCAGATGGTTTCCCAAGGGAATTCTATCAGACGTTTAAAGAAGAGTTAATACCTATTCTTCTCAAACTCTTACAAAAAATAGAAATGGAGGGAAAGCTTCCAAACTCATTCTGTCAATCCAGCATTACCTTGATTCCAAAACCAGAAAAGACCCCACAAAAAAGGAGAATTACAGGCCAATATCCTTAATAAACCTGGATGCAAAAATTCTCAACAAGATACTAGCAAATCGAATTCCACATACATTAAAAGAATTATTCAGCATGATCAAGGGGGATTTATTCCTGGGCTGCAGGGGTGGTTCAATATTTACAAATCAATGAATGTGATACACCACATCAATAAAAGAAAGGATAAGAACCATGTGATCCTCTCAAGAGATGCATAAAAAGCATTTGACAAAATATAGCATCCTTTCTTGATAAAAGCCTTCAAGAAAGTATGGACAGAAGAAACATATCTCAACATCATAAAGGCCATATACAAAAGAACCACAGCTAATATCATCCTTAATGGGGAAAAACTGAGAGCTTTCTCCCTAAGGTCAGGAATATGACAGGAATGTCCACTCTCACCACTGTTGTTCAACATAGTACTGGAAGTCTTAGGCCTCAGCAATAAGACAACAAAAAGAAATAAAAGGCACACAAATTGTCAAGGAAGAAGTCAAACTTTCACTCAGTGCAGACAACATGATCCTGTATGCGGAAAACCTGAAGATTACACCCAAAAACTGCTAAAACTGATACACGAATTTAGTAAAGTCGCAGGATATAAAATCAATGTACAGAAATTGGTTGCATTTATATACACTAATAATGAAGCAACAGAAAGAGATACCAAGGAATCGATCCCATTTACAATTGTGTCAAAAACCATAAGATACCTAAGGAATAAGTCTAACCAAAGAGGTATGCTTTTGGTATGCTATCCAAAAGATCTGTATGCTGAAAACTATAGAACACTTATGAAAGAAACTGAAAAGACACAAAGAAATGGAAAAACATTCCATGTTCCTGGATTGTAAGAACAAATATTGTTAAAATGTCCATACTACCCAAAGCAGTATGCACATTTAATTCAATCTCTATCAAAGTAACACCAGGATTCTTCAAAGAACAAGAAAAACAATTCTAAAATTTGTATGGAACCAGAAAAGACCCTGAATAGCCAAAGTCATGTTGAAAAAGAAAACCAAAGCCAGATGCATCACAATTCTGGGCTTTAAGCTGTATTACAAAGCTGTAATCATCAAGACAGTATGGTATTGGCAGAAAAACAAACACATAGATCAATGGAACAGAATAGAGAACCCACAAATGGACCCACATATGTTTGGCCACTAATCTTTGACAGAGGAAGAAGGAATATCCAATGGAGAAAAGACAGTCTTAAGAAATGGTGTTGAGAAAACTGGACAGCGACATGCAGAAGAACGAAACTGAACCACTTTCTCATACCATACACAAAAATAAATTCAAAATGGATAAAAGACTTAAATGTAAGACAGGAAACCATCAAAATCATAGAGGAGAAAACAGGCAGCAACCTCTTTTTTTTTCAATATATGAAATTTATTGTCAAAATGGTTTCCATACAACACCCAGTGCTCATCCCAAAAGGTGCCCTCCTCAATACCCATCACCCACCCTCCTCTCCCTCCCACCCCCCATCAACCCTCAGTTTGTTCTCAGTTTTTAACAGTCTCTTATGCTTTGGCTCTCTCCCACTCTAAACTCTTTTTTTTTTTTTTTTCCTTCCCCTCCCCATGGGTTTCTGTTAAGTTTCTCAGGATCCACATAAGGGTGAAAACATAGGGTATCTGTCTTTCTCTGTATGGCTTATTTCACTTAGCATCACACTTTCCAGTTCCATCCACGTTGCTACAAAGGGACATATTTCATTCTTTCTCATTGCCCCGTAGTACTCCATTGTGTATATAAACCACAATTTCTTTATCCATTCATCAGTTGATGGACATTTAGGCTCTTTCCATAATTGGGCTATTGTTGAGAGTGTTGCTATAAACATTGGGGTACAAGTGCCCCTATGCATCAGCACTCCTGTATCCCTTGGGTAAATTCCTAGCAGTGCTATTGCTGAGTCATAGGGTAGGTCAATTTTTAATTTTCTGAGGAACTTCCACACTGTTTTCCAGAGTGGCTGCACCAGTTTGCATTCCCACCAACAGTGCAAGAGGGTTCCCGTTTCTCCACATCCTCTCCAGCATCTATAGTCTCCTGATTTGTTCATTTTGGCCACTCTGACTGGCGTGAGGTGATATCTGAGTGTGGTTTTGATTTGTATTTCCCTGATGAGGAGCGACGTTGAGCATCTTTTCATGTGCCTGCTGGCCATCTGGATGTCTTCTTTAGAGAGATGTCTATTCATGTTTTCTGCCCATTTCTTCACTGGGTTATTTGTTTTTTGGGTGTGGAGTTTGGTGAGCTCTTTATAGATTTTGGATACTAGCCCTTTGTCTGATATGTCATTTGCAAATATCTTTTCCCATTCCGTTGGTTGCCTTTTAGTTTTGTTGGTTGTTTCCTTTGCTGTGCAGAAGATTTTTATCTTCATAAGGTCCCAGTAGTTCATTTTTCCTTAAATTCCCTTGTCTTTGGGGATGTGTCGAGTAAGAGATTGCTACGGCTGAGGTCAGAGAGGTCTTTTCCTGCTTTCTCCTCTAAGGTTTTGATGATTTCCTGTCTCACATTCAGGTCCTTTATCCATTTTGAGTTTATTTTTGTGAATGGTGTGAGAAAGTGCTCTAGTTTCAACCTTCTGCATGTTGCTGTCCAGTTCTGCCAGCACCATTTGTTAAAGAGACTGTCTTTTTTCCATTGGATGTTCTTTCCTGCTTTGTCAAAGATGAGTTGGCCATTCGTTTGTGGGTCTAGTTCTGGAGTTTCTATTCTATTCCATTGGTCTATGTGTCTGTTTTTGTGCCAATACCATGCTGTCTTGATGATGACAGCTTTGTAGTAGAGGCTAAAGTGTGGGATTGTGATGCCTCCTGCTTTGGTCTTCTTCTTCAAAATTACTTTGGCTATTCGGGGGCCTTTGTGGTTCCATATGAATTTTAGGATTGCTTGTTCTAGTTTCGAGAAGAATGCTGGTGCAATTTCGATTGGGATTGCATTGAATGTGTAGATAGCTTTGGGTAGTATTGACATTTTGACAATATTTATTCTTCCATCCATGAGCAGGGAATGTCTTTCCGTTTCTTTGTATCTTCTTCAATTTCCTTCATAAGCTTTCTATAGTTTTCAGCATACAGATCTTTTACATCTTTGGTTAGATTTATTCCTAGGTATCTTATGCTTCTTGGTGCAATTGTGAATGGGATCAGTTTCTTTATTTGTCTTTCTGTTGCTTCATTATTAGTGTATAAGAATGCAACTGACTTCTGTACATTGATTTTGTATCCTGCAACTTTGCTGAATTCATGTATCAGTTCTAGCAGACTTTTGGTGGAGTCTGTCGGATTTTCCATGTGTAGTATCATGTCATCTGCAAAAAGTGAAAGCTTGACTTCATCTTTGCCAATTTGGATGCCTTTGATTTCCTTTTGTTGTCTGATTGCTGATGCTAGCACTTCCAACACTGTGTTAAACAAAAGCGGTGAGAGTGGGAATCCCTGTCGTGTTCCTGATCTCAGGAAAAAGCTCTCAGTTTTTCCCCATTGAGGATGATGTTAGCTGTGGGCTTTTCATAAATGGCTTTTATGATCTTTAAGTATGTTCCTTCTATCCCGACTTTCTCAAGGGTTTTTATTAAGAAAGGGTGCTGGATTTTGTCAGAGGCCTTTTCTGCATCGATTGACAGGATCATATGGTTCTTATCTTTTCTTTTCTTAATGTGATGTATCACGTTGATTGATTCGCGAATGTTGAACCAGCCCTGCATCCCAGGAATGAATCCCACTTGATCATGGTGAATAATTCTTTTTATATGCTGTTGAATTCGATTTGCTAGTATCTTATTGAGAATTTTTGCATCCATATTCATCAGGGATATTGGCCTGTAGTTCTCTTTTTTTACTGGGTCTCTGTCTGGTTTGGGAATCAAAGTAATACTGGCTTCATACAATCAGTCTGGAAGTTTTCCTTCCCTTTCTATTTCTTGGAATAGCTTGAGAAGGATAGGTATTATCTCTGCTTTAAACGTCTGGTAGAACTCCCCTGGGAAGTCATCTGGTCCTGGACTCTTATTTGTTGGGAGATTTTTGATAACCGATTCAATTTCTTCGCTGGTTATGGGTCTGTTCAAGCTTTCTATTTCCTCCTGATTGAGTTTTGGAAGAGTGTGGGTGTTCAGGAATTTGTCCATTTCTTCCAGGTTGTCCAATTTGTTGGCATATAATTTTTCATAGTATTCCCTGATAATTGTTTGTATCTCTGAGGGATTGGTTGTAATCATTCCATTTTCATTCATGATTTTATCTGTTTGGGTCATCTCCCTTTTCTTTTTGAGAAGCCTGGCTAGAGGTTTGTCAATTTTGTTAATTTTTTCAAAAAACCAACTCTTGGTTTCGTTGATCTGCTCTACAGTTTTTTTAGATTCTATATTATTTATTTCTGCTCTGATCTTTATTATTTCTCTTCTTCTGCTGGGTTTAGGCTGCCTTTGCTGTTGTGCTTCTATTTCCTTTAGGTGTGCTGTTAGATTTTGTATTTGGGATTTTTCTTGTTTCTTGAGATAGGCCTGGATTGCAATGTATTTTCCTCTCAGGACTGCCTTCGCTGCAATCCAAAGCGTTTGGATTGTTGTATTTTAATTTTCGTTTGTTTCCATATATTTTTAAAATTTCTTCTCTAATTGCCTGGTTGACCCACTCATTCTTTAGTACGGTGTTCTTTAACCTCCATGCCTTTGGAGGTTTTCCAGACATTTTCCTGTGGTTGATTTCAAGCTTCATAGCATTGTGGTCTGAAAGTATGCATGGTATAATTTCAGTTCTTGTATACTTATGAAGGGCTGTTTTGTGACCCAGTATATGATCTATCTTGGAGAATGTTCCATGTGCACTCGAGAAGAAAGTATATTCTGTTGCTTTGGGATGCAGAGTTCTAAATATATCTGTCAAGTCCATCTGATCCAATGTATCATTCAGGGCCCTTGTTTCTTTATTGACCGTGTGTCTAGATGATCTACCCATTTCTGTAAGTGGAGTGTTAAAGTCCCCTGCAATTACCACATTCTTATCAATAAGGTTGCTTATGTTTATGAGTAATTGTTTTATATATTTGGGGGCTCCCGTATTTGGCGCATAGACATTTATAACTGTTAGCTCTTCCTGATGGATAGACCCTGTAATTATTATATAATGCCCTTCTTCATCTCTTGTTACAGCCTTTAATTTAAAGTCTAGTTGATCTGATATAAGTATGGCTACTCCAGCTTTCTTTTGGCTTCCAGTAGCATGATAAATAGTTCTCCATCCCCTCACTCTCAATCTAAAGGTGTCCTCAGGTCTAAAATGAGTCTCTTGTAGACAGCAAATAGATGGGTCTTGTTTTGTTTTTTTTTTATCCATTCTGATACCCTATGTCTTTTGGTTGGCGCATTTAGTCCATTTACATTCAGTGTTATTATAGAATGATACAGGTTTAGAGTCATTGTGATGTCTGTATGTTTTATGCTTGTAGCGATGTCTCTGGTACTTTGTCTCACAGGATCCCCCTTAGGATCTCTTGTAGGGCTGGTTTAGTGGTGATGATTTCCTTCAGTTTTTGTTTGTTTGGGAAGACCTTTATCTCTCCTTCTATTCTAAATGACAGACTTGCTGGATAAAGGATTCTCGGCTGCATATTTTTTCTGTTCATCACATTGATGATCTCCTGCCATGCCTTTCTGGCCTGCCAAGTTTCAAAGAGAGATCAGTCATGAGTCTTAGAGGTCTCCCTTTATATGTTAGGGCACGTTTATCCCTTGCTGCTTTCACAATTTTCTCTTTATCCTTGTATTTTGCCAGTTTCACTATGATACGTCGTGCAGAAGATCGATTCAAGTTACGTCTGAAGGGAGTTCTCTGTGCCTCTTGGATTTCAATGCCTTTTTCCTTCCCCAGTTCAGGGAAGTTCTCAGCTATAATTTCTTCAAGTACCCCTTCAGCACCTTTCCCTCTCTCTTCCTCCCCTGGGATACCAATTATGCGTATATTATTTCCTTTTAGTGTATCACTTAGTTCTCTAATTTTCACCTCATACTCCTGGATTTTTTTATCTCTATTTTTCTCAGCCTCCTCTTTTTCCATAATTTTATCTTCTAGTTCACCTATTCTCTCCTCTGCCTCTTCAATCCGAGCCATGGACATTTCCATTTTATTTTGCATCTCATGTAAAGCAGTTTTCAGCTCCTCGTGACTGTTCCTTAGTCCCTTGATCTCTGTAGCAAGAGATTCTCTGCTGTCCTCTATACTGTTTTCAAGCCCAGTGATTAATTTTATGACTATTATTCTAAATTCACTTTCTGTTATATCATGTAAATCCTTTTTGATCAGTTCATTAGCTGTTGTTATTTCCTGGAGATTCTTCTGAGGGGAATTCTTCCGTTTGGTCATTTTGGATAGTCCCTGGAGTGGTGCGGACCTGCAGGGCACTTCCCCTGTGCTGAAGTGTATAACTGGAGTTGGTGGGCGGGGCCGCAGTCAGACCAGATGTCTGCCCCCAGCCCACAGCTGGGGCCACAGTCAGACTGGTGTGTGCCTTCTCTTCCCCTCTCCTAGGGGCAGGATTGACTGTGGGGTGGCGTGGCCCGTCTGGGCTACTTGCACACTGTCAGGCTTGTGGTGCTGGGGATCTGGCATATTAGCTGGGGTGGGTAGGCAAGGTGCATGGGGGCAGGGGGGGGCAGGCTTAGCTTGCTTCTCCTTAGGTGATCCACTTCAGGAGGGACCCTGTGGCAGCAGGAGGGAGTCAGACCCTCTGCCCGAGGGGTGGCTCCGCAGAAGCACAGCGTTGGGTGTTTGCACGAAGCGAGCAAGTTCCCTGGCAGGAACCGGTTCCCTTTGGGATTTTGGCTGGGGTATGGGCGAGGGAGATGGCAGTGGTGAACGCCTTTGTTCCCTGCCCAGCTGAGCTCTGTAGTCCTGGGCTCAACAACTCCCCTCCCGTTGTCCTCCAGCCCTCCCGCTCTCCGAGCAGAGCTGTTAACTTATAACCTTCCAGATGCTGAGTCCCGCTTGTTGTCAGAACACACTCCGTCTGGCCCCTCCACTTTTGCAAGCCAGACTCGGAGGCTCTGCTTGGCCGGCAGGCTGCTCCTCCGCCCCGGCTCCCTCCTGCCAGTCCGTGCAGCGCGCACCACCTCTCCGCCCTTCCTACCCTCTTCCGTGGGCCTCTCGTCTGCGCGTGGGTCCAGAGACTCCATTCTGCTAATCCTCTGGCGGTTTTCTGGGTTATTTAGGTAGGTGTAGGTGGAATCTAAATGATCAGCAGGATGTGCGGTGAGCCCAGCGTCCTCCTATGCCGCCATCTTCCAGGGAAGTCTCCGCAGCAACCTCTTTGACCTTGGTTGCATCAACCTCTTACTTGACACATCTCCAGAAGCAAGAGAAACAAAAGCAAATATGAACTACTGTGACCTCATCAAGATAAAAATTCCTTATGCACGACAAAGGACACAGTCAACAAAACTAAACGGCAACCATAATGGAAGAAGATATTTGTAAATGACATTTTGGATAAGGGTTAGTATCCAAAATACATAAAGATCTTATCAAACTCAACACCCAAAAAACAAATAACCCAGTGAAGAAATGGGCAAAAGACATGAATAGACACTTTTCCAAAAAAGACATCCAGATGCCAACAGACACATGAAAAGATGCTCAACATTACTCATCATCAGGGAAATACAAATGAAAATCATGATGAGATACCAACTCACACCCGTCAGAATGGCTAAAATGAACAACAGATGTTGTCAAAGATGCAGAGAAAGGGGAGCCCTTTTGCACTGCTGGTGGGAATGCAAACCGGTACAGCCACTCTAGAAAACAGTATGGAGGTTTTTCAAAAAATTAAAAATAGTTATCCTATGATCCAGCAATTACACCACTAGGTATTTATCCAAAGGATATAAAATGCTGATTGAAGGGGCACATGCAGCCCAATGTTTATAGCAGCACTATCAACAATAGCCAAATTATGGAAAGAGCCCACATGTCCATGGACTGACAAATGGATAAAGAAGAGGTGGTATATATACACAATGAAATATTACTCCATGATTAAAAGGAATGAAATCATGCCATTTGCAACACCATGTATGGAACTAGAGTGTATTATGCTAAGAGAAATAAATCAGAGAAAGACACAAATATCATATGATTTCACCCATTTGTGGAATTTAAGAAACAAAACAGATGAACATAGAGGAAAGGAATGAAAATAAAATAAGATAAAAACAGAAAGGAAGGCAAACCATAAGAGACTCTTAAATGCAGAGAAGAAACTGAGGACCGCGGGGGAAGTAGGTGGCAGGATGGGCTAAATGGGTGATGGGCATTAAAGTGAGCACCCGTTGGAATGAGCACTGGGAGTTATATGTAAGTGATGAATCACTAAATTCTGTTCTTGAAACCAACACTACACTATATGCTAACTTGAATTTAAATTTAAAAAATCAGACTTCATCAAAATTAAAAGGTTTTCTCTGTGAAATACTGTTAAGAGGTCCAGTTTATAGCTGCACTATCAACATTAGCCAAATTATTGGAAGAGCCCAAATACCCATCGAGTGATGACAGGATAAAGAAGATACGGTATATACATATAATGAAATATTACTCAGTTGTCAAAAAAATAAAATATTGCCGTTGCAATGATGCGAATGGACTAGAATGTATTATGCTAAGGGAAACAAGTCAGTCAGAGAAAGACAAATTCCATATGATTCCACTCATATGTGGACTTTAAGAAACAACACAGATAAACATAGGGGAAAGGGGAAAAAGATAAGGAGGCAAACCATAAGAGACTCTTTACCACAGAGAAGACATTGAGGGTGGGCAGAGAATGGGCTAAATGGATGGTGGATATTAAGGAGGGAAGTTGTTGAATGAGCAGTGGGTGTTATATGTAAGTGGTGAATCATTAAATTCTATACTGAAAAAAAGCTGTAACAATCCAAGTAGAAAATGGGCAAAAGACACAAAGAGACATTTCATTGAGGCAAATGCTGGTAGCAAATACACATATGAAAAGATGGTTAATTTCTTTAACCATTAGAGAAATTCAAATCTAATCACAATTATATCACTATACACCTATCAAAAACACTAAATGAAAAACAGTGGCAATGCCAAATAATGGCAAGGACGCAGAGAAACTGCCACTCAGACATTTCTGGTGGTGAGGTAAAATGATATATCCACTCTAGAAAACAGTCTGTAGCTTCTTAAAAAACGAAACACGAAATTAACATATGACTCAGCAATTGACTTTTGTGCTTTTATCCTTAGGAAATGAATACTTATGTACACATGTTGATAGCAGCTTTATTCATAAACTGGAATCAACACAAATGTCCTTCTACTGGTGCATGCTTAAACAAACAGAGGAACATCCATGGCATGGAATACTGCTCAGCAATAAAAAACAGAAGTCGGAGCAATTGATACACAGAATAACCTGGATGAGCCTCAGTGAAAAAAAGCCAATTTCTAATGATTCCAGTAACAATGCATTTATGAAATGAGAAATTACAGAAATGCCGAAAATATAGTGGCTGCCAGAACTTAAGGAAAAGATAAGGGCAAGAGAGAAATGGGTTTGCTGATAAAAGGGCAACATGAGAATCCTCGTCATGAAGTTATTCTGTATCCTGCCTGCATCCATGTCAATAACCTGTTAATGTACTATAGTTGGTAACGTGTTACATTTGAGAAACTGGGCAAAGGGTACATGGAATCTTTAGGTAGTATTTCTTACAACTATCTAACAGTTTATAGTTTAGTACTTTTAGTTTTCATGAGCTTAATCATATATGCAAATATTTTTGCATCTGTCTTTTAAATATGTATTGTTCATTTCTGTCATGTTGTACTGTATTGACAGAAACTGCCAAAGCACAATGAAATAACAGGTATGAAGAATATTTTTGCCATCTTGTTTTAATAAGAACATATCTAGTATTTCCCCTTTTGGTATATGCATGTTTTTATTTGTTTTTATTTTTTAAATTTAAATTCAAGTTAGTTAATATACAATGTAGTCTTGGATTCAGGAGTAGAACCCAGTGATTCATCTCTTAAACATGACACCCAGTGCTCATCCCCAAAAGTGCCTTCCTTAATGCCCATCACCCATTTAACCTATCCCCTCACCCTGCCCCCTCCAGCAACCCTCAGTTTGTTCTCTGCCTTGAAGAGAATCTTATGGCTTTCATTATTTAAATAGATATAGATTCTATAAGCCCTTGTCTGCAATTACAAAATCCAAACAGCTTTGGAAACTGAGCATTTTCCCCTAAGTTGGACCCTAATAAACTGATCTTTAACACACCCTAGATTAAACAGAATATCAGCTACAGACATGAAACTAAAAGCCAAAAACCCTAACTCTCAACTCGGTGCTCCTATGATGTCAGGGAACTAAGAAATGTGACCTACATGGTATCAGGAGATAAAGGAAGAAACAATCTGGCATTGTTGAGTCCCTATCATGTTCTACGCACTTGATACATCTCATAACATTTACTTCTCTCAGCAACTCTGTGAGGTATGTTAATCCCATTTTACAGATTAAGAATCTAAGGCTCAAAGATGTTAAATAAACTGCCCAAGATTTCATGACTGAGCTAGGATATAAAGCCAGACTGACTTGGCCCAAAGCTAAAGGGTTTCCTTTGAACAGGAATGTGGCATGATAGAAAGGAGTGGAGACTGACAAGCAGGAGGCAAGGAGAGAAACTATGAGGTTGTAGGGTATTTATTGTGACCACTTCTTCATGGAACTTTCCTGATAAACTTTTTCCTAACTTTCCCAAACATATATTTTTCGTCTGTCCCAGTCTTTTTTGTTTGGTTGTTTGTTTTGGTCTCTTGGGCTCCTGCATCAAAGCCATCCCAAGGCATCAGAAGGAGTAGGGCAAAAGGGGACCATAGGAGGGAGGTGCAAGATAAAAGCACCTTTCCTGATTTGGCAGTGTTCTCTGATCATCGGAGGAAGAGAAGATGGAGTCTCTACACTACCTTTCTTTGTCCTGATGCATCAAATTTCTTTTATACACATTCCCTAAGTCCTTTCCTAACCAGCCTGGTCATCTTAGGAGGACTCTGAGGGAAAGACATCCAAATAAAGTGAGTGTATTCTATTATCTGCTTCATTCCTCTTCAAGTGGTCAATTTCCCCATGTTTTCTTTCTATCTAATACATTTCTCTTCCTGTTACTGTCTACACCTAATAAAACCCAAACTCGTATCAGTATTTTCCACATCTGGTCCATCCTAATCCTCAGACTGATATTGCTTTCTACATGTTTTCCACTAGCTGGTTTCTTTATTTATTTGTAATGTGCCTGGCCTCCTTAAAGCTTTTATAATCTTCCATTCATAGTCAACTCTTTCTATGTTATAGATATCTTTGCCTAATCTTCTTTCATTTGATCTTTTGTCTATATAGCAAATTTATCCTACCCAAATATGCTCTATATTATCTACAGAAATTCTAACCTCTTTGCACATAATCTAACTTTCTTATGTTTTATCTGGTTCCTGCAGGTCTACTCATTCTTCTACATTTGATGTTTGTTTTCCTTACATATTATTCCAGTTTTGTCAAGTTTTCTGGTAATCCATTTAAATTCTCTACTCCTGATCATTTCCAAACAACTCCTTTTTACATCATGCCTTCTTTACAGCCCATTCCTATGATCTGCAATTCATCAGTTCTGCCTGTATCATACATTTCTCCATTTTCCCATCCATCCATACAACCATTTACCTTTACTAATAGCCATAATACCTTTACTAAAGCCGAGCTTATAATAGGAGCTATTGTCAAAAGGAGAGACAGATATATCAGTAAATAATCTATGTCTAGAAATATGGGTAGTTTTGGAACATGGTAACTAACAAACTGAAACATGAGCGATAAACAATAATTTCTAGGATTAGGGATAGGTATTTTTTTTTTCAACGTTTATTTATCTTTGGGACAGAGAGAGACAGAGCATGAACGGGGACGGGCAGAGAGAGAGGGAGACACAGAATCGGAAACAGGCTCCAGGCTCTGAGCCATCAGCCCAGAGCCTGACGTGGGGCTCGAACTCCCGGACCGCGAGATCGTGACCTGGCTGAAGTCGGACGCTTAACCGACTGCGCCACCCAGGCGCCCCAGGGATAGGTATTTTTGATAGAAACAAGACTATGTGCAAATTCCAGAGTTAGAGAACATCATGTCACACTTAGAAAAAGGGAAATAGTGGGCAATGACTGGATTATTGTAGGACAGTTAAAATAAATATATTTGGGGCTTATTTTGTATGTATTTTCCCCAAATTGGATGCATTTGGGGCCAGTGATATGGTCATACTTCTACATAAAATCTCACTCTAGAAACAAATGGCATTTAGATTTATGAGGGTCGAAACCAGAGGAAGAAAGATCAGGTAATAAGATACTGAAATAGCTAAACTGAGAAATAACAAGGACCTGATGGGTATAAGCGACTGGGGGGAAGGCAGTAGAAATAGGACAGGAGAGAAGGACAGACATGAGAGATAATTAAAGAAGAAGTTAAGATATGACTTAGATTAGTTGTGAGTGAGATGTGGGTTTGGGAAGGGGAGAATAAATATGTAGGAGACTTTCAGATCTCTGGTATAGGTGACTGCATGGAAACTAATGTTATTGACTGTGATAAAGGAATAACAGGCTTAGGAAACATTTTTCTAGACATTTTGTATTTGAGGGACCCATGTGACACTAAGAGAATTATGTCCACTCCTTGCTATACCATTAAGGACATCTGAGGCACTTTGGCATAAAGTTCTTCCTGTACATCCACCTGAATAATAGCAGCAGTGATATAGCCAATGAAATAATTGCTAGGCTTTCACAGGCTCTAATGGGAACAGTAATGAGAGAAACCTACCTCACCAAACAAGTGTTAGGTGAAAGAAAGAAAGAAGGACGATTAATGCCTCTATGTGGAGATGCCACAAAAGCCAAGATTTGAAGGTTAATTTGGAGCTGGCCACCCTTATGCAGATTGCAGCATAAGCAAAGGTACAGAGGTGATAAGCATGCTGTAAAAATTTTTTAGTGTTTATTTATATTGGAGAGAGAGAGACAGAGTGTGAGTCGGGGAGGGGCAGAGCGAGATGGAGACACAGAATCTGAAGCAGGCTCCAGGCTCTGAGCTGTCAGCATAGAGCCTGACCCAGGGCTCAGAACTCACAAGCTGTGAGATCATGACCTGAGCCAAAGTCGGACACTTAACTTACTGAGCTACCCAGGCACTGCCCGCGCCCCCCCCCCCCCGCCCGCCAGATGTGATAATCATGTGGTATACCAAGAGCTGCAAGGTATAAAATACAATGTAGTCTGTGACAAGAGATACGGTTTTGGTAATAGAAGTGCATATCATGAGGTACTTATGTGCCTTGTTAAATAGTTTGAATGTTACTGTGTAGGCAGTGGGATACTATGAAAGAATTTTAAGTAGGGAAATGAAATGGTCAGATTTGAGCTTCAGGGAAAGATTACAGGCAGTGAGACCAATTAGGAGCCCACATGTGAGAAGCTGACTTTTTGTTTTTAGCGTGCAGAGCATCAAATATGAGGATAGAGAAGATTAAAGGATAAGCGGGAAGATCTGAGGCCAAGAGGGTTAAATGCACAACAAATAGTATATCAGGCAGGTATTGAGGAGAAAAGATCAAGGGTAAGGATATGAATGTAATTGTACAATTATAATTGTAATTTTTAGGTTCCCTTTTATGAAGCTGGTACATGGTATAATGGTAGGCATAGCAGTTTAAATTTTCAAGAATGAGAAGAGGAAGATATGTCCCTACCACTAGACTTTAAACCACTTAAAGACTTAGTAAGTCTCTTGTTTGCCTTTTATGTACTAAAACTTTTAGTCTGTATGAGGTAAAGGATGTGTTAACTAACTTTATTGTGGTAAATATTTCACAATATATACCTGTATCAAATTGTCACATAGTATACCTTAAGCTTACACAATGTTCTATGTCAATTATCTCTCAACAAAGCTAGAAAAAAGTCATTAGCAGGTTGAAGTTTGATATATGAAGTTTGATATTGTTCTCAGAGGAACGAGCTTGAAACTAAAAAGTAAGGAAACTCCTTAGGGGAAATAGCACCCTGATGTTTAGCTGACTCTCTCCTATTCTCCTTTCTAATCTCTGTACTCCCTTCCAATGTATGACCATGTCGAGACAGTAGGGTGACAATAACCCCATGTGACTATGTCTGCTTCTGTTGCACATCAAATCCAGAAGAGGCTTGAAATTTTGAAAGGGCAAATTTTATTTTTGATACCAAAGTAAACAAAGAGAGTACTCTACTGAATGTATGCTTTTTTATTGGTCTTGTTACTGGCAAAATAATTAAACAAAGAGGCCATTAGACTGAGATGGCTCTCACGCCTTGGTTGCCTACTTATTAAGCAAACCAAAACTTAAGCTAGAGTCAATTGTGAATGTGTTCATATCCAAGAAAATAAAATTTAAGAACAACCAATCACAAACAGCCAAGGAAACTTTCCCAAGTAAGGCAACCACTTAAATGTAGCTAATCAAATAATGCCCTTGCCTTTCTTCTGAGTCTGCTCTATAAAAGTCTTTCCATTAGCTTCCGTCAACAGAGCACAGTTTACTGCTTTCCGTTTGGTGCTGCCCAATTTAAATCAATGTTTCTCACATAAACCCTTGAAACTTTCAATATGCCTCAGTTTAATTTTTGACAATACTCGAGAAGGGGGCTACTCTCATTCCAAGAGAGCACAACTTTCAGAACTGATGGGATTCTCAGTATTTCTACCTTCCAGAATACCTTCCTAATATAATTTCAAGGTGCATCCCAAGTCCTCTAAGTGCAGGTTTTGTAGAAGTTTCAATCCAGAGATGCTGTGACTTCTTGGGTTCTACAATGTTCCTTCTTTTTTGTAGTATGGAATTGCTTCTGTAGCTGAGCCCCAAAGATCCTCTCCCCTGGATATAAATCCAGGACGGATCTTATAGTCCCTCCTTTGTGTTGCCTGAATATTTTCGAAGCTCTGAGGTCCTGACTTCCTGGTTCCATCTCTTACTATCTGTGTGACCTGGAACATGTTACTTAATCTCTTTATGCCTCGGTTTTCTTAGATGTTAAGTGGCGTTAAAATCGTACTAACTCACAGCGTTCTTCTGAAGATTAAGTGAATTAATATCTGCAAATATTTTAAAAGTGTCCATACAATTAATGCATAGCAAATACTCAATTGTGTTACATGTTTAGTACTGTTATTCCTCCATTGTGTAACTTATTTCCTCAAAACAGAGTCACAATCTAGCTCACAAACTCTCACTTTAGGGCAGCCTAGACTCTCTTACTACTATATTTGGTTTTGATCTATATTCTTCAGTAACCAACTAGTGTCACTTTTACAAGTGTTTATCAGTATATTCTTCTCCAAGGGCCAGAACAGACTCTGACCCTATTCCCAGTATGAAGTAGTTCATTTTTGTTTACTTTTCCAGCTCTTAGCTCTTTTCCAGATTACAGCAGAAAGTGACGTCCTCAGTTTGGTGATGAGTCACACGCATACAAACATTCTGTCAATATAAACCCACCACAAGAAAGCCTGGGTTCTTGTTGCTGCCTCCTGAAGGCCCTCTGTTCTCTCTCCTAAAGATCAGTGGGCAAGACTGACATTATGGAGCAGAGGAATCAGAGTGGGAGGGTAAGTGAGTTTGTGTTGCTGGGCTTCCCGGCTCCTGCGCCACTGCGGGCACTTTTATTTGCCCTTTCTCTGCTGGCCTATGTGTTGGTGCTGACTGAAAACACACTCATCATTATGGCAATTAGAAACCACCCCACCCTTCACAAACCCATGTACTTCTTTCTGGCTAATATGTCCTTCTTGGAGATCTGGTATGTTACTGTCACTATTCCCAAGATGTTAGCTGGATTTGCTGGGTCCAAACAGAGCCAGGGACAGCTAATCTCCTTTGAGGGCTGCATGACACAGCTCTATTTTTTCCTGGGACTGGGCTGCACTGAATGTGTCCTTCTTGCTGTTATGGCCTATGATCGCTATGTGGCCATCTGCCATCCTCTCCACTATGCTGTCATTGTCAGCGGTCACCAGTGTGTGCAGCTTGCTGCTGGTTCCTGGGCTGGAGGTTTTGGTATCTCCATGGTCAAAGTTTTTCTCATTTCTCGCCTCTCCTACTGTGGACCCAACATCATCAACCACTTTTTCTGTGATGTCTCCCCATTACTCAATCTTTCATGTACTGATATGTCAACAGCAGAGCTTACAGACTTTGTTCTGGCCATTTTTATCCTGCTGGGGCCACTCTCTGTTACTGGGGCCTCCTATATGGCCATCACTGGTGCTGTGGTACGAATTCCCTCGGCTGCTGGGCGCCATAAAGCCTTTTCCACCTGTGCCTCTCACCTCACTGTTGTGATCATCTTCTATGCAGCCAGTATCTTCATCTACGCCCGGCCAAAGGCACTCTCAGCTTTTGACACCAACAAGCTGGTTTCTGTACTCTATGCTGTCATTGTACCTTTGCTCAACCCCATCATTTACTGCTTACGCAATCAAGAGGTCAAGAGAGCCCTACGCCATACGCTACACCTATACCAGGGCCAGGATGCTAAGCGCAGGAAAGCAAGCAGAGATGGGTAGAAAATGCCCTTAAACTTGGCCTCTATATCTTCTATGAAGTCCAGAGGAGTTCTTATGCCCTACATTAGGGACTAGGGCTCAAAAACACCACCATGGAACTAATCCAGAAGGAAGAAGAAGGATGGATTGCAAGCTGGCAGCTGGATTTCTGCAGGACAGCACTGTAAATACATGTTAGAATGTTCCATGTTATCTACTCTATTGTAATTTACATAGAACAGGTTCATGAATCATGCATCCTGATGGGATGAGAAGGATTGCCTCTGAGCAGAAGACTGACTGCACTTCAATATTTAAATAAGCAAACAAATGCAGAACTAATATCTCTCTAAATGGCCTTTCCTGGGTTTGCTCTTTGTCTTAGTTCTGTGGCTGAAGGTGTAGAAAAGGAAAGCAGGGGCGCCTGGGTGGCGCAGTCGGTTAAGCGTCCGACTTCAGCCAGGTCACGATCTCGCGGTCCGGGAGTTCGAGCCCCGCGTCAGGCTCTGGGCTGATGGCTCAGAGCCTGGAGCCTGTTTCCAATTCTGTGTCTCCCTCTCTCTCTGCCCCTACCCCGTTCATGCTCTGTCTCTCTCTGTCCCAAAAATAAAATAAAAAAAAAAAACATTGAAAAGGAAAGCAGAAGGAGGAAGCCATTCAAGGAAGCACAGGCTTCATTATGGAATAGAATTAGGAGACTTCTGGTTAATCTCTTCTCACTGCAAACCACTGACGATAGCTTGTGAGGTAGCAGAGGTCCAGGTGATTATTTTAGTATGAATTACAAGGCAAGCAGATAGGAAAGTGAGAAGTTTTGTGTTAGCAACATGTCACCTAGTGGACTCCAGGTATTTCTATATCCATTTCCTGATTTACCTAGGTCAGTGCACACACCAAGCTAGTGACTAAGTGCACTTATTTAATAAATCTGTTTTACTAATTTACTATAAGCTTATACTCATACATTAAGTGGAATACTATGTAGATCTTAAAATACCATGATCTACATAGAGCTAATGACCGAGAAATATTCTCAATATAATAAATCAAAATATTAGGTTATGTGACAGCATCAAAAGTATTAGGCTTACAAATGGAAAAGGAAAATGTGATATAGATTTACACACACACACACACACACACACACACACACACACACACACACTGAAATATTACTCAGCCTTAAAAAAGGATAAGATGTGTCATTTGCAACAATATGGATGGACCTCAAGGGCATTCATTACTCTAAGTGAAATAAGTCAGATTAAGTAAGACTAATACCATATGATTTCACTAATATGTGGAATCTAAAAAAACAAATGAATAAACAAACAAAAAGCAAGATCAGACCCATTAACACACAGAACAAACTGACGGTTGCCAGAAGAGAGGAAGGTATGGGATGGGCAAAATGGGTGAAGAGGAGTAGAGGATACAGGCTTTCCATTGTGGACTGAATAAGTCACAGGAATAAAAAGCACAGGATAGGGAATATAGTCAATGATATTGTAATAGTGATGTAGTGAGACAAATGGTAGCTACACTTGTGGTAAGTGTAGCATAACATATAGAGAAGTTGAATTACTGTGTACATCTGAAACTAATGTACCATTGTGTGCCTGCTGTACTCAAATTTTAAAAATTAATTTTAAAAAAGATCATGACTGCTCAGCATGAAACCAAGTATAGGCTTTTCTGAGCAAAGAATACTGTGAGATAGCACAGATGTTACACCCTGAAGCAGACTCTGGTTTTACCTGCAAAAATACATCTAAAATCTGACCATCTCAAAAAAAGAAAAATTACCAGTCTTATTTATTTGTTTGTTTAAATTAGGCTAGAAGGAAATTAACTGAGATGTTAGCTATAACCATGCAATTTAGCCATTACTCTTATAAACTGCCTTCTGTGCCAAAGATATTGTTACCAACATATTGATTTAAACAAGCATTTCTTACCCAATAAAATACACAGCTTTATTCATCTGGGCAGACAGATGGATACAGGGTATCTCAGCATGGTGTTTAGAAACTTACAATGACCTAAGAATCAGAACACTGAAGACAACAGCCTACATGAAGCTTCTCTCCAGATGTGGGAAACTTCTGGGGTTGCAGCCTGTCTTTCCATAGTTTTCTGCTGTTTAATAAAGTCTGAAAGGCTACTAGCAAGGAAATCGAGCATTATTTGCTAGTTGCTACCTATTAAAAATTCTAGTAGATGTATCTTTTTGTGCCAAAAGTTACATAACCTTATAAGTATTTTATTATTATAATTTGTTTTTATATTTTATTGTGTTATTACAATCTATTATAACTTACATTTATAATGACTAGATGAAAATTCATCAAAATCCTATCTCTTAACTGTCTCCATAGAATAAATTTCTGAAATGGGTTTACAAATCTGAGACTGGAGTGTCAGTCTCTGGACATCACTGTTGTAGCTATTATATGAACCTCCTTATAGGTTAACTCCAGTTAATAGGAAGTAAAAACATGATGTTGATTTCCTTCATTGTGCTTTTCTTTATTTTCCAAGCCTTTTACAGTAAAATGCATTATTTTCTCAAGTTTTAAAACATTCCTCTACTTCTGAATTCAAAATTTAAAACCAGATACTTCAGGTATAGAAAAAGTGTCTAGCACATTTCCTGCATATATTCATCTTTCACTAACAATGAATGAAAAGATGCTTGAGTCCATGTGAACTATGGCAAGATCAAAACTTCGCTTTTGACTTGGACTGAATTTTCAAAGTCATGTGATTCTCATGGCTCATACTGAATTTGATGGCACAAAACCTAAGACTTTTCAAGTGAACTATTAACTGTCAGATGAAGTATTCCTCATCCTCCATTGATTAATTAATTTTGCCCCCAACCTAGATAGAGAATTTTATTTTATTCCTGTTACATTTGATCCTGTTTGTTTCAAACCATCTTTATAGGCTGCCATTCTTTAAAAATATTGCATAGATACTGTGATTTTTTTAAATTCCCTTTTGCAGGGCAGTGTCTGGGGGAGTCTCCAGTCTCCTTCTGGGAGTACTGGATCCAGACTGGATCTTTCAGGTAGGAGAGATACTCAGAGTGGCCAGAGGTAACTCACATCTATAGAACAAGAGAGGATCAACATAGAGGGTTCCATGCTCAAAAATACCTACTTGTTCCCATCAACTTTGATAAACTCCACTTAGTCTGCCTTTCAAGTTTCTTCACAGTATGTTTTGTTTTCCTTTTTTTTTCTTTTGGTTTTTATTTTAATATCTTACCCATTACAATCTTGTGAAAATGAATGTTAGATTGTATTTTTTTTTGCTTGAACTTTATAATCCAATTCTTTTATAATTTGCTAACATTTCACATTGAACAGAGTCAGAAAATATCTAAAGACCTTTTGGAAAAGAGCATTTGAGAAATAACAGTTCTTCTATAGTACTGGAAACCCTATTTTGCTTAAACAGCCCTTATAGTTAGGAAGTATAAGACTGAGAAACTATCAGATAGAGGGGACTTAAGAAACAGAATACTTAAGTGGAGTGTGATATTTTAGATTGGATCCTGTGACATTAAATGGATAAGGAAAAACTTGTAAATTCTGAATAAAACCTGGAGTTTAGTTAACAACAATGTAGTAGTTTTAGTTTCTTACTTTTAAAAGTGTACAGTGAAATGTAAGGTGATGATATTAGGGGAAACAAAGTAGGGGAGGGAAATACGAGAACTCTTTTTACTATCTTTGAAACTTTTCTCTAAAACAATATTAAACCCAAAATTAAGTTATTTAAAAAATAAAATAAATTATTATTTTTTATACCAAATTATTTCATAATTCTGATTTCAGTGACTTCATAATAATAGTAGTAAGCCAACCCTGTTTGCTTATGGTGATACGTACAGCAAATATTTGGCTTTTATGTGCTATGTTGAAAACCTCTTTTTCAAATTTTCCTGGATTTTTAATTCTCATGAAATTCATACCTTGATGCTGTTTTATTCTGCTAATTTATAAGAGAGAGCTAAAGTATTTTTGACAAATATTTTTTGCTTCACATTTAACAACTCTAACAAAACTGTACCAGCTCTTTCACATAGCATCATGTCGTGCAGGCAAGCATGAGCGGACAGTTTCATGCACTGCAGAGAAGAGAAGGCTTATAGCATAGGTGTTGCCATTTTCCTCAGGGGATAATTACCCTCCCTGATTTTCATATTCCATAGTCTCATTTCATGAGGACCCAGTGGTCCCAGCCTTCCCAGAATTAGTGCCAACTCACCATATGCCTTTAGACAAAGAATATGGGAGAGTGGGAAAAGAGCTAGGTCCATCCTTCTCCATCAGATTCTAATTAGTCACATACAGACCTTTAGATCCTTTGTAGGATCTAAAGTTTCTCTAGGATTTTTCATATTTTTAGGCCCCTGCATCATTCCCTTCATCTACCTTTGGTTACTCAAAGGGATACAAGTATATTTCCTGGGCCTTCATTCTAACAAAACTTTCAGCCCTTGATTCTTAATTTCAGGGCTACTGACACACAATTAATAGCAGAGACTGTGGGCTAACTTGGCTGTGAATAACCTGACAGACAGCAGGTGTCATTTCACACTGCTCTTAGCACACAGTGCGTGCTTCACAAACGTTCATCAAATGACTGAGTGCTTCCTAGAGACCAAGGTGGTGGCTGTGACCTCTCCTCACTGCAGAGACCTCATTATTCCACCATCTCGCTTCTCACTATATTTCCTGTGCTGGTCTCTCTACACTGAAAGCCCTCTCACCTCATTTCTTCTGATCAAATCATGGCTGTGGCTCACATTCCAACACAGGCAATATTTACATTTGTATAGTTATCACAAAGCTGTTTTAGAATTGCTTTCACATACATATTATTTTTGAAACTAACATTAATGATATGATGTTAACAAATGAACTATTGTTATCCCATTTTATGAGTGAATAAACTAAGGAATAAAGACAATTTTAAAAGGTAAAAGTTCTTAAAACCAGTAGAATCCTAGATTAGGAATCAGATCTTCTCTGACTGCTGAGCCAAAATTATTTCCCATCACACTACTTCCACACTATCTTTCTGTATGAGTCTGGAAAGACACCTCTTGATGGACCTTTTCTTAAATCCCTAAATTAGAAAGCATTAATCCATGGGGCACCTGGGTGGTTCAGCTGGTTGAGTGTCAAACTTTGACTCAGATCATGATCTTGTGGTTCATGGGTTCGAGCCCCATGTCAAACTCACTGCTATCAGCCAGAGCCCACTTTGGATCCTCTGTCCCCTTCTCTCTTTGTTCCTCTCCTGCTCGTGTTCTCTCTCTCTCTCAAAAATAAATAAACATTATAAAAATATATTTTAAAAAAAGAAAGCATTACTCCCTCATTGGGGTTCCTAGGGTGCTTTCTGCCTTTCTTTTGGTACATGTCACATCCTATGCTCATTATAGTGTATATTACTATTTTACTTGGAATACTACAAGTTCCTGAAGGGCAGAAACCATGACTTATATATTTTTATTCCAAAGTATGTATAGCACAGCACCCTGCATATAATAAGAGCTCAATAAACGCAAGTTGCAATTTCTGTAACCAATGAGCAAATGAATGCATTGGTTACCTTATTAACCTACTTAAGTTTCTTATCCTGGCTTTTGAATAACTTAGTGTTGCATTACCTTGCATATAGTAGTAAGAGAAAAAAAGCCACATTCTACCCACAGGTATAAATAAACTTGGTCCAGGTATAAACAGGAACTAGTAGGTAATTGGAGATTTGGCTTTTCTATCAAGGTTCCCTGGACGTAGTCTTAGCAGCACATACAGAGTTTCCTTAGAGCCAGAAGAGACTGTCAGTGAGCCTCCTGGGAAGAAGACATGGGCAAGAGGCAGGTGAGTGTTAAATATATTCACCTGCCTCGGCTCCAGTCTTGTCTTAGTGCTGCAATACCTATCATGCAGTTTAAGCAGAGACCAGATGTGGACCTCTAGGAAGTACAAAAATATGCAAACCAGTATATTTTTCCATAATTAGTGCATACATCTGCAGAACTTTCCACTCTTGAAGAGAAGGCAGGTGGAATATGGTAAGTGGTTGAAAATTCAAAGTGTTATTGGTTGATCCAATCTTGATCCAAGAAAGCTCCAAGGAAGATGAGGAGGAACCTGGGAAGAGTGGCTGCAAGCACCATTATTGGGAAATGGGTATTGTGGAGAATGAATGGGAAAATGAAGATTCAATACCTCTTTACCCAAGGTTGGGGAAATGTGGGCAGCTGTGGGATCTTTCGGGTACTAGACCAGGCCCAAAAGATATATTTCTCATTCCAGAAGAAGTCTGCCAGTGTCTGTCTTGTGTCTTGAAAATAAGCACATAAAATACTGGAAAAAAGTTCTATAGTACAATGAAAGGACTTCTTTCCTTAGATACCATAGAGACCCCAGAACTTAGTGCTTTCAGTTCTAAAAAACAAGGAAAATAGTAAGAAAGAATTCTTCATTTCTCCATGATACAAAATAGAACCTGCTGAGAGGAACGTCCATGGCAGACAAAGTAGAGGAGATTATGACGTAACAGGGGCATACTTGAATATATGAGAGTAATATGCTAGGGAGAGGATAAGAGAGAAAGCATGAGTGATCTGTAACTCAGAGCTCTTCTAAGATGCTATAGTCCTGTTCGGGAAATTTGGCTTCCCTCATTCCCCCAGAGTACAACAGAAAAAAAGATGAGCAAAAGAGAGAGAATGGAAATCTATATGTTTATATGAACACCTGTGAGTAGCATGTATGAGTCTAGTGTGACATAATATAATAACAGCTAACACTTAGAAAAACCATGGGCCAAGTCCTATGTTAAGTGCTTTCTGTGCATTATCACATTTATTTTCACAGCAAACCAGTACAGTAGGCATGATTAACATTATTCTACTTTATAGCAATGGATCTTTAAGTCCATAATTGTTGAATATTCTGCTCATGATGACACGCCTAGTAGCTTGTTCTGACTCTGAAGTCAATGCTCTTAACTAGTATGCAAAGGTAAATGTGTGGGAAATTCTGTGACTGATGGCGGGAATGTGGAATGTTATACATATCCTGAAGGAAAGTCTCTATATTCTTCCTGCTGAGACTAGAACATGGGAAATCTCACTATTTTCTGTTCCCAGAACTAGTTGCTTTTCTCGAGGAAAAGAATTATGTCAGAGGCATTAAAAAACTCGGCTAGAAACCACTTTCTAATGAACTACTTTGGGGTGATAGTGTTGGTTGGAGGCCTGGAGGTAAGGTACAATCCTTTTCCACCCAGCAAGCAGTACTGAGCTCTGCTCATGTGTGCTGCTATGAAAAGAAGGCAGTGGTGTCCATAATATGTATTTCAGTGCCTTGTTCTTTGCCCCTTGCCCTGAG